>NC_063161.1:49275568-49575568 GCF_023159225.1 Perognathus longimembris pacificus
CTGGCTTTGAACCATGATCTTCAGATCTCAGCCTCCTGCATTGTTAGGATTACATGGGAGAGCTACCAGCACCCAGCTCCACCCTTTAACACAGGCTTCATCACAACCAACTCCTACTCAAAAACTATTGTATTTGGGGGCTATACACCAAGCAGGCCAACTGTGTCCAACCTGGAGTGACTGTTTCTTTATGTAGAATCTTATCAGAAGACACAGCCATCACTGGTCACCTGGACTTAGTGATACACTCAGAGCCAATGTACTAGAAGTTCCTTCCTTAACAGTGGTTATTTTGATCACCATTATTCCAAGAAAGGTATTCATTTGTTCTGTTGCACACTGGGAAGGTTGAATTGTAAATGGTTGAGAGAAAGAATCAAGGATTTAGGAAACTGAATGGGAACAGGACTGGAATAGAAACAAGAGGCGTGAACCCCAAACAAAGTCAAAGAACCCTTTAGGGGTTAAGTGGAGTCAAAAACCAGGCTCCCAAATTCCAACACAGTCCCCAAACCCTGGGTTTCCTGCCTCTTGTTCTTTTCCACTCTGATATCTCCAGCCCAAGGCACTTCACCAAGAATTTCTGAATATATTCCCATATGAGGAACCCTGGAGAACTCTTAAGTGGTGCCTAGGTCAGGAAAGAGACATGCAAAAAAACCGAGAGGGGTGCACCCTTTTCCTCAGCCTGCCTAGATCTCCAAGCACCATTTGAGCAAGACTCCTCTGCTCCCACAATTCAGGAACAGAAAGATGGAGCATGAGGAAGTGAAGACACATCCTCTCTGTCCGGCCTCTCACCCCTGATCGTAGTCCCAGGGAGGGTGAGGATTTGGCGTGAAGGGCAGAGCGGTGCGGGGGTGGGGGGGGGGAATCTCTGGCCCCCGCCTCCCCCCACCCCCCACCCCAACTCTGGCTGCAGTCTCTCCTCGTTGTAGCAGAGCGAGAGCAAAGGGACGGGCAGTAAAGATGAGTGATGGCGCGGAGACAAGCAGAAATACACCATCATGAAAATGCTAATGACTCCTTGCTCTCTTTCTTTATGGTTGGAGTAATACAGACTTCAATCATAAAAACAATCTCCCAACATTTTAATGGGCTCCATCATGCCCGCACTTGTCGGTATATTTGAAGAATAAATCACCCTCCCCGCTCGGAATGAATTCGCTGTCAAACTCGGCTCCCTCGGAGAAAATGGATGGGGAAAAAGGATGGAGGGTTGGGTTTTTCTTTTTTTTTTCCTTGGGGGGGGGGGGGAGTGTCTTTCTCCCTCTCTAACTCCCTCCTAAAGTGGACTGTTGTAAGAAATGCCTGGATCCTGGGTGAGAGGCGGGGAGGGGGGGGGGTGGCAGTCGGAAAGAGGGGTTTCAACCAGGAAAGCAAAAGCTAAGGGACTCCACACGCAAAAAGCCCCTCCCCTGGTTGAACAGGGAAGGGTGAAAGGGGCAGAATTCTGGTACTGCATGGAAAGACAGGAGGGGCGGGGCCGAGCAGATCCACACTATGACTGCGTTCTTTGGTGGGGGTTTCTTTCCGACTTGGCCGGGAGCAGGAGTGCAGAGGCAAAGGGGCCAAAGTTTGAGAGATGTGTTTTAGGGGGAGGAGGGAGAGAAGAACAGGGTGAAAGCAAGCAAAGGAGTCCCTACTCAGGGTTCACGGGTTTGCGCGCTGCAAGCCCCAAGTCCACACCGCTGAGAAGAGCCTCGGAGTCCCGTGTAAGTCTCATTTCCATACAGGTGGCCGTCGGCCAATGAGAACTTGGGATACGCCTGCCGCGAGCAGCCAATCCCAGTGTAGGATGAGCTGAGCTGGCAGGTTTAATTGCATCTTGATTGGTTGTGATGTTGCTAGGCAAAAAAAAAAAAAAAATCGGTCCTGGAGATGGATGCGAGCGAGCCGGAAGAGACAGGTGAATATGAAAATATCTGGAAACCGAGATTCCAGGATGGACATTTTTTTTTCTTCTTCTTCCCGAGCTCTTTTCATTCTTAAAGGATTGATGAGCTCAGGAGAATGACTCCCCTTTCTCTTTCTCTTAAGAGGAATAGAACTAAAGTTTATTCTCTCCCCACCCCCCCGCAAAAGCCTTCGGAGATTTTCTAGTCTGGAAGGGGAAAAAAAAATATCCCCATGGAAGAAGATATTTCAAAGCGTGTCCCACGGTCATCTTGAAGTCTGTGTTCAAGGCCTTTGCCTGTATTTTTTTTTTGGGGGGGGGGGAGGCTAATTTTCTCTGATATGCTCAGGAAATGGAGAAATCGTGCTCCACCTTCTCCCTTCATATACCCCATCACTCAGAGCCTGGATATTCTAGCAAGACTTCAGGGTGCCCCCTGCAGACCCCGAGTCAGAATCCCGCTCCCAAAGGGTCTGTGAAATGACACTCCCAAACTTGCAGCCCGGGAGGCCTCGTTTGCATCTAATTTGCATTAAACCGCCTCCCATCGCCCAGCCCAGCCCTATCGCACGTCTCCCCAAACCCCGTTTCTTCCTCCCCGCCGTCGAGAGTCTCCCACCCCGGGCCCGGCTGCAGCACCCCCTGCCGGCCACCCCGCAGGGAGCCTCCGCAGCCGCAGCCGCAGCCGCCCGGGAGGCCGGAGGGGGCGGACCGAGGGGGAACCGGGCCCCGGGTCTCCGCGAACCCGCGGTTCTCCACTGGCGGCGGAGCGAACAATATGCCACCATTCAAATCTGAAGGCGCTGCCAGGCGCCGATTGTAATGTTAATGCGGCGGTGATTTAGGGGGGCGGGACGGAGGTGGGGGGCCGGCCGCCTCTCTGTCAAAGTGTTGTCCGGGGGGCTTAATATTTGTAATTGAAGCTGATGAGGACTCCGGCTCTGTTCCCACTGATAAAAAAAAAAAAAAAAGCAAGGAGTGGGAGGGAAATGGGGGGGGGGGGGGAAAGAGCAACTAAATTATGGGGCCGGGAGAAAAACATGATTAATCAAAGGTTTGAACTGTCGCCGTGTTCGAGGCCTAGTAAATCTCCGCCGGCCGCGGGGCCTGCGGAGGCCGGAGGATAAATCTGAGGCGCCCGAGGTGCGCCGCCCCGCGCGCGCGCGCGCGCGCGCGGTTTGCCTCCCGGTTCGCACGTCAATTAATTCGATAATTGGTTTTGAAGAGATGTCGGAGGATTATCGAGGGTGGGGAGCGCCCGGAGGAGCGGCGGGTGGGGTGGAGGAAGGGGTCTGGGATGGGAGAGAGAGTAGGGGAGCGGGCCTCGCCGGGAGACGCCCTCCCCTCCCCTCCCCACCTCCCACCCCCGTCCGGCCCACCCGGCGCTGGGTCTTCGGGGGAGGCCGCCTTGGGCCAGGCGACCGGCCGGGGCCTCGCCGCTCCGCTGGGGCTCCCAGCCTACCTATGCTCCCGGGGTCCCCCAGCTCCTTCCCCAAAGCTCCCCTTTGGAAGCTCAAGGTGTCTCTGTGAGTGTTTGCACGTTGGTTCTAACAGCAAGTGTCATTGTTCCCCGGTCCCCGGGAGACCCCGGGTCACTCTATCCGACCTGAGGCTAGATATGGAGGGTTCGCCGGGAAAGCAAGGACTGAGGCTTCCCTTTGAATCTCTGAACTAAAGTAGATAGAACGTGACTTCTTTACACACACGAAGCTCCTCTTGAAGATGTCTTTCCATACACAGACACTCCAACCACAAACCACTGGCCACCAAGCCCTGGGCTGCAAGCCTGACACAAGTAGATGATAGAAACTCAACCACCCTTCAACAACCTCAGAATCACCCTAATAAACTAGGAGGCGTTAAACCAGGTGGACCACCCCCAAATGGAGACCCATCTTCTAGAAGTGGAGGGAGTTTAAGGTCAGGTGAAGCATGGTAAGGTTGGAAGAGGGCTGCCACTCATGGCGGGGGGGGGGGGGGGGGGCATGAGAAGACACACTGGGTCTGTCCTGCCAGGCTGCCCCGGGTAATAAAGAAGTCCCAGGGAAGGGCTCTGGCAGGCACCTCCCCCCCACCCCACCCCCACCCAGGACACAACACATAGCTTAGCTACCCTTAAAGCTCAGACAAGGGAGAGCAAGGAGGCAGAGCTGAGGCAAATAACAACGTGAGCAATCTAGCAAACCAGTTTTTATTTAAGCATGCCAATTTAAAACACAGACTGATGCCAGCCAACCATGCACATTTGTTCCGATAATCATCCTTTGTCTGCATAAGTGGGAGGCAAAAATCCCATCGATGAGAGGAAAACGTGGAGGAATTTAGGCAGCTTTGCTTTCTAGGTGGAGACTCCTCATAGAAGTCAGCCTTTATCTTCTCTTTCTTGTTCTCCAGTCTCAGTTTTATGAAGATGTCATTCTATCCCCATGCTCAGAAAGGACTTAGACACAGCACCCATAATACAGTGATATCCTGGTTATGGTTATGTGTTCTGGCAGAGGCCCATAGATTGTAAGCATTCTGGTTTATTATTATTATTATTACTATTTGCCAGTCCAGGGGCTTGAACTCTAGCATGGGGCCTTGTTCCTGAGCAACTTTTGCTCAAGGCTAGCACTTTACCACTTGAGCCACAGCTCCACTTCTGGCTTTCTCCGTGTTTAAGGAGGTAAAAGTCTCATGGGCTTTCCTGCCTGGACTGGCTCTGAACTACGATCCTCACATCTCAGCCTCCTGAATAGCCAGGATGACAGGTATAAGCCACCAGCATCCAGCTGATTGCAAGCATTCTGTGTAGAGGGAAATATTCCAACCTAAGAAATGAGGAGTTGAGTCACAGGAATCAGAGTCGGGTACCCACTTGTGCAGTTTTTTATTCCTCACTAGCCAATATTTTCATGAAGCCATCAGTCTTCATAATTACCTCTTTTAAAAAAGAGTCACTCATGGGGCTGGGAATACGGCCTAGTGGTAAAAGTGCTCGCCTGGTATATATGAAGCCCCGGATTCAATTCCTCAGTACCACATATATAGAAAAAGCCGGAAGTTGCCCTGTGGCTCAAGTGGCAGAGCGCTAGCCTTGAGCAAAAAGAAGCCAGAGACAGTGCTCAGGCCCTGAGTTCAAGCCTTAGGACTGGCAACAAAAGCAAAAACAAACAACAAAAAAGAGTCACTCAGGGCTGAGTGTGGTAGTGCATCCCTGGCATCCCAGCTCTGAAAGTAGGAGGATTTCTTCCAAGGTCTGCCTTTGCAAAAGTGTGAAACCCTACTTGAAAACCAAAGGCAAAAAGGCTGCGAGCTTGACTCCTGCAGTACGTCCTTTGCCTAGCAAGCTTGAGGCCCTGAGTTCAAGCTCCAATCAGACACAGAAGACATATCCAGCTTATGAAAGACAGTACTCCCAAGCTGCCCCTGATACCAAGGGAGGATGAAAGATGAAATTGAGGGGATCAGCACCAGATTATTTTGGCAGTTGAGGTGGTGGAATGAGCATGGGACTATGAGTCCTCTGCTGTCCTGTGTGTGTGATCAGAAAGGGCTAAGGACTAGAGAGTTGAGATGGCATTGACAGGCTTCACAGTGGCAAATGGCATGTCCGCTCAAGACCTCAATCCTCCGTTCTCCCAATTTATTGAATAGGCAGCACAGTGTGGAATTCTTGAGTTCCAATCCTGCCTCCGCTTCCTTAGCTGTGCCTCTGTTTCTTCTTCTGTGAAGTAGCAACAGTAATAGTACCTACTTTGTAGTGTTGCGGCTAGGATTTAAACAATTCAAGTAAATCAGCAGAACTAGAGTAGAATAGTGAATAATTGCTTTTTGTTGTCATTTTTCTTTTTTTCTTTTTTTTGCTCAAGCTCAGTGCTCTACCACTTGAGACACAGCTCTACTTCCTGCTTTTGTGTTGGTTAATCAGAGATGAGAGTCTCACAGACTTTCTCCATGGATGGCTTTGAGCTGCCAGCTTCAGATCTCAGCCCCTTTGGTAGCTAGGATTCAAGGCGTGAGCCACCAGGGCCTGGCCACAATCACAGTTTTTATTATGAGAATGGATATAGTTCTCACAATTGACATGATTGGCAAGAGGTGTTCATTCACTGATGCCAGTGAGCTGCTTTCTGGCTGAACCACAAGGCTTTATGACAGTGAGTAAACACTGCACTTTGATGTCTCTAATGACCACTCCTCATACCAAGTCTGCCAGATTTAAGTCCAAATGGGAGGACCCAGGAGCGGCAGCATCGCGGCTAGTTATTCAGTTCTTCCATTCATTAATTTATTCATTGAATGCCCATTTGAAAAGCAGCATGCTTCATCAATCCATCAAACCTATATTGAAGTCCCATTATGTCCTTAACACTTTTATAGGCAGTTATCAAACCATGAGTCCATTACGTGATTAGCTCCTCCAGTGACATATCTAGATATATACATACATATGCATAAAATCTTTGTATCCCCAGCATGTAGCATGGGCCAGGCACTTAGGAGCTTCATACATGTATACTGAAGAAATACATAAAAGGGGCTGGGAATATGGCCTAGTGGCAAGAGTGCTTGCCTCGTATACATGAGGCCCTGGGTTCAATTCCCCAGCACCACATATACAGAAAATGGCCAGAAGTGGCGCTGTGGCTCAAGTTGGCAGAGTGCTAGCCTTGTGCAAAAAGAAGCCAGGGACAGTGCTCAGGCCCTGAGTCCAAGGCGCAGGACTGGCGCAAAAAATAAAAGAAAGAAATACATAAAAGGCAGTCTCAATCTGGTCTCAAATTCCAATCCCTGGACTCAACTGATCCTCCTGACTGAATCTCCCCAGTAATTGGGTCTAATCACCATGCCCTTAACTTCTACCCTTAATAAGCTTAAACACTGTACAAGGCCCTGAGTTCAAACTTCAGTCCCACCAAAATAAAAACCAAACCAGTTTGAACTCCAATAGAGGCTGGGCACTGGTGGCTCACACTTACACTCCTAGCTGCTCCATAGGCTGAGATCTGAGGATCATGCTTCAAAGCCAACTTTGCCAAACAGCCCAGAATTCCAGTTAATTAGCAGAGCCAAAAGTAGAGGTGCAATAGAGTATTAGCCTTGAGCAAAAAAGCTAAGTGAGAGTATAAACACACATACACACACACACACACACACACACACACACACACTTCAATTGGGGAAAAAAAAGACTTGAGATTTGCTTACATAAAAAAGAAAGAATAACAGAAGAGAGTGAACATATTAAGACTATATTAAGTAAGGGAAGGAACAACAGAGACAAGGATGCTAACACAGATAAGCAGGCCTGCAAGGGCATTTCAGCTGCAGAAGTAGCAAGGGACAGCACATGATAAGAATCTGTTCGAGAACAATGACTAAACCAACTTAGTCTGTGCTTGAAAAATAGGATCCATTATATGTTCCTGGTTACCTAGAAATGATGCTTGGATTTTCTACTAGTTGAGATTTTTGTTGTTGTTGTTGTTGTTGTTTGTTTTTTTTTGGCCAGTCCTGGGGCTTGGACTCAGGGCCTGAGCACTGTCCCTGGCTTCTTTTTGCTCAAGGCTAGCATTCTGCCACTTAAGCCACAGTGCCACTTCTGGCCATTTTCTGTATATATATATATATATATATATATATATATATATATATATATATATATATATGTGGTGCTGGGGGATTGAACCCACGGCCTCATGTATATGAGGCAAGCACTCTTGCCACTAGGCCATATCCCCAGCCTGAGTTGAGATTGTTCATGCCTCTTTTTCCTTGCTCGTAACCTGAAAACCAAGAATGAAAACAGTAGCCAGCTGCCACCAAATGCACAACAGATTGTAAAAGCAATTTATGTTACTGTGCTATTACCATGTCTCATTCATCTACATATAAGGCAACTTTCTCTTCTTTCTCTCACATGGTTCAGTCTGTGTGAATTATTGATATCTAATTATTACTATTACCTTTATAAACCCTATTTTCTGAGATACTTATGACCACCTTGTTTTTAAAAAGAAAAAAGATTTAAAAAAATTTTAAGGGGCTGGGGATATGGCCTAGTGGCAAGAGTGCTTGCCTCGGATACATGAGGCCCTGGGTTCAATTCCCCAGCACCACATATACAGAAAATGGCCAGAAGTGGTGCTGTGGCTCAAGTGGCAAAGTGCTAGCCTTGAGCAAAAAGAAGCCAGGGACAGTGCTCAGGCCCTGAGTCCAAAGGCCTAGGACTGGCAAAATAAAAAATAAAAATAAATAAAAATTTAAAGATAGGCCCTGGTGGCTCATGCCTATAATTCTAAACTACTCAGAAGATTGAGATCTGAAGGATCAATGTTGGAAGCCAGCCCAGGCAGAAAGTTCTCAAAACTTCATTTACAAAGTAAGCAAAAAGCTGGGCTGGAGGTATGGCTCAAATGATAGGGTGACCATCAAGCAAGCATGAGACCCTTAGTTCAGTAAGGAGACAAATTTGATTTTTCCCCCCCTCTAGCTACTGTGGTTCATTTGAGGAGGCCTACTGATGAAGAGGAGACAAATGAGAGCAGAGTAGTGGTTGCTAAATGCCAGGTGATCCGCATGTGTTAGTTTCTTTCAGTAACCATATTTGGTTGATATTGCTGTCCCCATTTTACAAGTAAGGAAGCCAAGGTGAAGAGAATCTGTCCAGGCTCAGAGAAGAATAAATATCAGGATAGAGCTAGGTTCCAATGTCTCACACCTGTAATTCTAGCTACTCAGGAGGCTGAGATCTGAGGATCATAGTTCCAAGCCAGCCTGGGCAGAAAAGTCCAAGAGACTCTTATCTCCAATTAATCAGCAAGAAGGAAGGAAGGAAGGAAGGAAGGAAGGAAAGAAGGAAGGAAGGAAAAAAGGAAGGAAGGAAGGGAGAGAAGGAGGGAGGGAGGAAGGGAGGGAGAGAGGGACAGAGAGACAGAGAGACAAAGAGAGACGGGGGGGAGAGAGAGAGAGAGAAAGCCAGGAATAGAATTATAGCTCAAGTGATAGACTGCCAGCTTTGAGCAAAATAACCAAACAAGAACTCTAGTTTAAGCCTCAGTACCACACACATACAAAATTATATATATGTATATTTATTTGTGTATATACATACATAATACATATGTATATCTACATATGTGCATATATATTAATATATGTATCACCAGGTTTGTATGATTTCAGAGTCCCTGCCCTTAGACCTGACAGGAGGGACAGTACTGTGTGTTCCAGCTGCACCTGTTTTGGAGGGCCTCCTCCTCCTTCACAGCCAAGGTAACTTAAGGTCAAGTGGCTATGTATACCCAGAGCTCCCACCTCCCCTCTCCTGGCCCATGATCCAGTTACCAGAGCTCCTGCCAAGCGGAGCAGCCCAGAGCTCACATCCAGAGCCTCTGAGCTGCTGAGCTGCAGTGTCACAGGCCTCATTCTGATGTCCTAACAGTGGATGGGTGGATGGAGTTAAGACCTGACACTGCACTAAGATTATGCACACAGCACTGGGACATTCCTCAGGTAGTGGGACTGAGTCCAGGAATAAAGATCTGAGGGTCAGACAAGAGGCTGCAGGAATCACAACATTCTACATTAAAACCTCACAGTTACATTGATTTACAACATGACAAGAAGCAAGGACATGTTTTCTTTCATGATTTTTTAGCTTTGATGTATAACTTTTTTATATAGTGCTGGGATTTGAACTTAGGGCTTTTGAACTTAGAGCTTGCTAGGCTGGTACTCTACCACTTGAACTAAGCTTCCAACCCAGCTTTTTACTGGTCATTTTATTTTTTGGTACTGGGAATCGAACCCAGGACGTTGCACTTGCTAGGCAAGCGCTTTGCCACTGAGCTACATCCCAGCCAGCCCCTTTACTGGTCATTTTAGAGATGGAATCACATGAACCTATCTGCCCAGGCTGCCCTTGAATCATGATACTTTAGAGGTCAGCCTCTTAAGTAGCTAGGATTACAGACACAAATCACCGGCTCATCTCAATGCAACATCCCCTTTTTCTTCTGTCCCTTTTCCTTCCTTTCATGACCAGAAAGCCCTCAGCCTTGCCCATCAACAATGCTCTCTTCATCCTCACAGTTTTCAGATTATTGCAAAAGGAACCCTTTGCCAGCTGCCACAATCTCTGCCATTCCCAACCTGAAAAGTTTGTAACTAAGTTAGAATGTAAAAAGTGAGCTGTACAACTTGTGGGTGGGCATGGGAAGGAAAAACTGAGAAAGAACAGGGAAGGAGTGACACTGTCCAAAAAGAAATTTACTCTTTACTTGACTTGTGTAACTGCAACCCCTCTGTATATCACCTTCATAATAACAATTTTAAAAAATAAAGAATTTGGAAGAGGACCAGGCTTGGAGAATCAGGAAATGGCGCCACTCAGTGGCCAAGGCCTGAAATTGCACCCCATCATTAACTCTCCTTTAATCCTACACAGCACTCATGGAGGCCTGCCAGTTCTTCCTTCTAAACTCCCCTGAGCTCTGCTTACATTGCTCCATCCCAATTACCACCCGAGAGCTCAGTCCTGCACTATCTCCCGTCAAGATTATGATAATGACTTCCTTATTGCTGTCTACTTAACAACTCTCATCAGTTCTAGAACTAGAATGGTCTTTCCCAAAAAGCAAATCTGAGGGGCTGCAAGTACATAGCTCAGTGGTAGAAGGCTGTCTAACATGCACCAAGGCCCTGTATTTGCTCTTCAGCACCTCCAAAACAATAACAAAGTTCAAACTGAGCCTCTCACTCCCCTACTTCAATGACTCCTTTCTGCTTTCTGGAGAGAATCCAAAAGCCTTCCCCTGATGCTCAAGACACTTCAGAACTAACCACTAAACAGCTTGTCTCCTCTCTGCAACTTGCCACATAGCTGTCTGTTTTGGCCACAGTGAATCATTTGCTCTTTATAGATCACTGGACAGCCCTGTGTATGTCCTCCAAGCCTGTATGCCTCTTGCTGCCTCTCTGTAAGGCATCCTTCCATTCCATCCATAGACAGATCCTTTACGTATTTCATAAATGTCACCTTTCTCTGTCAGTCCTCGCTGACTACCATTTCTCCAGACTGAGATACATTCCTCTTATAATACGATTCTACTGCATTTAAATGATTTGCCTTTTAGGGCTGAGGATATAGTGTGTAACCTGAAATCTTGGGTTCTATCTCCAGTACCAAAAAAAAAAAAAAAAAATCCTTGAAGCCTACATAGTAAATCCAAGGTCAGGGGCTGGGAATATGGCCTAGTGGTAAAGTGCTCGCCTCGTATACATGAAGCCCTGCGTTAGATTCCTCAGTACCACATATATAGAAAAAAGCCAGAAGGGGCTGGGGATATGGCCTAGTGGCGAGAGTGCTTGCCTCATATACATGAGGCCCTGGGTTCAATGCCCCAGCACCACATATACAGAAAATGGCCAGAAGTGGTGCTGTGGCTCAAGTGGCAGAGTGCTAGCCTTGAGCAAAAAGAAGCCAGGGACAGTGCTCAGGCCCTGAGTCCAAGCCCCAGGACTGGCCAAAAAAAAAAAAGAAAGAAAAGAAAAAAGCCAGAAGTAGCACTTTGGCTCAAGAGGTAGAGTGCTAGCCTTGGGCAGAAAAAAGTCAGGGACAGTGCTCAGGCCCTGAGTCCACGCCCCAGGATTGGCAACAAAAACAAAAATAAATAAATCCAAAGCCAGCCTACGATAAAGAGTAGAGTAAGACTGTCATAAAAATATTTTTTTAAATGGTTTGAGAATCATGGGTCAAAGCCCACTGGGGCAGGAAAGTCCATGAGACTCTTATCTCCAATTAACTACCAGAAGAATGGAAGTGGCACTGTGGCTCAAGTGGTAGAGTACTAGCCTTGAGCAAAAAGAAGCTCAGTGGAAGTAGAGCTCTGGCTCAAAGTGCTATACTAGAGCTAAAGAGCTCAGGGACAATGCCCAGGCCCTAAGAGAGGGGGGGGGGGGCGGGCAGGCTCAGGGACAGTGTCCACACCCTGAATTCAAGCCCCAGGACTGGCCAAAAGAAAAAGAATGTTTGCCTTAATCAGGTACCTGGGGCTCATGCCTATAATCCTAGCTACTCAGGAGACTGAGATCTGAGGATTGTGATTTGAAGCAGCCTGAGCATGAGATTCTTATCTCCAATTAAACACTAGAAGACTGGAAATGGAGCTGTGGCTCAAAGTGATAGAGCACTAGCCTTGAGTGAAAGAACTCAGAGACAGCACCTAGGACCTGAATTCAAGTTCCATGACTGACAAAAAAAAAGTTCATTTAAATCTACTTTGTTAGAGTATACTTTAGAGGATGGCAGCTCTGGGCCTTGCACCTGCTGGGCAGGGACTCTGCCACTTGAGCCATATCTATAATCCTTTTTTAGTTATTTTTCAAATAGGGTCTCTTTACCTAGGCTGGACTGAATCACAAACTTCCTACTTACACCTACCACATAGCTGGGACATCATATTGTACCACCACACCCACCTTTGTGGTTGCCTAGGGGATCTCAGTAACTTTCTTCCTGGACTTCCTGACTTCTGCCTCCTAAGTATCTGGGCTTGCAGACGTGAGCCGACATACCAGCTTGGAGTATAAACATAAATGCAATGACTGTAGGCCACGCGTGGTGGCTCATGCCTGAAATTCAGCAGTCTCAGCAGACTGACGTGCATTGTGGGATGCTCTGGCTGGCTACATTGCAAGACCTTGTCCCAGCCCTCCCAAAACAAAACCAAAGCAAAGCAAAAGGACAAGAATTTCGTTACTATTCTATCATTCATCAGATTTCAGTTGAGAGCTATACACTATTCTGGAGACACAAAAGTCATAGTTCTAGGGGCCCTTAGCCAGTAAGGAAAAATATGAATAAAGATGAGGGTGAGGAGCGTCATACGGCAGAAGAGTACCTATTACTTAGTTAACTTGTATGAGATCATGTGTCCAATCCCCAGCACTGAAAATGAATGAATACACCAATGAATGAATAAATAAGTAGAATTATGATAAATGCTAAAAAGAAAACCACAGAGATAAGACCTAAATGAAACAGAAATGATTATACCTGAACTGGAGAAAGAGTATACCAGGTAGAAAGAAGAGTCTCCTGCATCAGAGAATCAGTAAGAAGCATTACAGCTGAACCATGGGAATTTCTCTACAAAAACTGTAATGGAAAACTTTTTTTTCCATTTGATAATGCTGAGGTTTGAACTCAAGGCCTAGCAGTTGACAGGCAAGCCCCTCTACCACTTGAGCCAATTTTAAAAAGGCTCTAAACTAGAACTGAAATTACCCATCCTTGAAACCTCTATTAACTTCCCAAGTTCTTTGCAAACTGGAAGCAGAGAGCTACCACTGACAAAAAATCAGCACTGAGAAATCATACACACACACACACACACACACACACACACACACACACACGCAAGCTCAAAGTCTGGCATGATACAGTTAATC
The DNA here is from genome assembly GCF_023159225.1 of Perognathus longimembris pacificus. NCBI lineage: Eukaryota > Metazoa > Chordata > Mammalia > Rodentia > Heteromyidae > Perognathus > Perognathus longimembris. Next base: position 49,288,905 of record NC_063161.1, read on the forward strand.
CCTAAAAGAATCAATGGGGAGATGACAAATAACCCAATAGAAAAATGGACAAAAGATGTACATGACTAGGCATTTCACAGAAGACAGAACATGAATGGCCAATAAATATACAAAAAAATATGCTCAACCTCATTAATAATCAAGAAAATATAAATTCAAACCACCATGAAATGATACTTTATATACAACAGATTGATTAAATACCAATGTTTGCAGCGATAATGCAACAACCAAAACTCATTTATACTTTGGTGGGAATGAATACTGGAGAACAAATTGAGATGAGCTAGAAAAGTTAAAGATAATTTCTTCTTCTGTTTTTTTTTTCTTCCATCAAGAAAAATGGTATTGATAATGGTATTCTTTTAAACTGAGGGTTATTAATAGGTATCCCCTTTATTATTATGCTTCATGATTTATATAAATTTCTATAAAATGTCAGCTATGGGAAGGCAAGGATTTTCATCTTCCTTTGTTCATACCAGTGTTCTCAGCAGCAGGAACAAATCCTGGTACACAGTAGATGTTCAATAAGTATCTGTAGAAGGTACCCAAGAGGCAGCAGCAAGAATATCTTGAGTTCAAGGCCAGCCCAGGCAAAATTATCAACACTATCTCTCAAAACCAAAAATATTAAAAATAAATAAACACAACAAGCCAGGTGTGCTGATGGCTCACTTTGTAATCGTAGCTATTCAGGAACCTGAGATTTGGGAATCAAGGTTTGAGGCCAGCCCAAAGCCAGCCTGGGCAGCAAAGTCTATGAGAATCTCATCTCCAGTGAACAACCAGAAAGCAGAAGTGGAGCTGTAGCTCAAGTGGTAAAGTGACAACCTTAAGCAAAAATGCTAAGGGACAGACCCTGAGTTCAAGCCCCAGTACTAGAACAACAACAACAAAATGGTCTAAGGAAGTGGGTTCTTGCCTAGCAAATCTGAAGCCCTAGATTTAATCTTTGGCACTGAAAAAAAAATCTGTTTAATAAATGAATATATATTACTTCGATTAATTAGTTAGCTAATTTGGGTGAAAAGATACTGAATATTCAAGGCCTCATGTTTGCTAGACAAGTGTTCTACCATTTGAGCCACAAACCCAGTCCTTATTCCTTTATGATTCGAAATTTCATGACCTTTCTTTTTTCTGCCAGTACTGGGGCTTGAACTCAGAGCCTGAGCATTGTTCCTTAGCCTTTTTTTGTCAAAGCTAGCATTCTACCATTTGACCACAGCTCCACTTGTGGCTTTTTTCATAGTTAAATGGAGATAAGACTTACTGGGCTGGCGTCAGACCTTCAGATCTCACTCTCCTGAATTAGCTAGGATGACAGATGTGAGCCACCAGCACAAAAACTCTTTTGACCATCCTTCTGTCACCAACTCTCAGTGATCCCTCCCTCAGAAGCTGAAATATCAAGAGTTTGTTTGTTTCTCTTTTTTCACTTACTATTTGCTTTTAAAAGACTGGTGGCTCCCAGTCTTGCTGTCTGGGAAACTGATTTAGCAAGGGAAAATAGAAAAGTCAACTATCAGTGCCTACCAGCCCATTTCCATGCGAGAATTTGAAAATAACAAGCACATATGAAAGTTAGGGGTATGTCTCCATGATAGACTAGTGCTTAGCATGGTCAAGGCCATAGGTTCAGCTGCAGCTCTACAGAAAAAACATCATTATCATCATCATCACCAGCACCACTACCACTACAAATAAATAGAAGAATTCAAGGCCTAAGAATAATCCATTATAGAATACAAAGTTACCACTCCTACATGAAAGCAAATCCTAGAAGGCTAACACTAGATAAAACCTCAAAATTAATGTTTTTTCCTGGTTTCTCCAAATGGGAAAACTTGAGTGTTAAGAGATGAAGTCAGTTGCAAAGCTCCCCAACTCATTAGTAGTTGGGCTGGGACTAGCGTCTCACCTCCTACTTGCAAGATAGCTGTTCATTTTATGCCACGTGTTGACCACATGTATATCTGGCCAAACCCCTCATAAAGTAGCTTCATTAAAGCCATCAGGAATGAAAGACAATTTATTCATATCCTTCCTCGTCTCTCTGATAAATATATATTTATTTACTTATAAATATTGTCTATATTTATGAGTAATTTTTATATTGTGATCATATATTCTGTGATGCTTTATTCTATGTATATATTATAGATTCAATCCATCTAATTAACATATCCATTACTTTACCAATTTGGCTGTGTGTGTCTGTGTGTAGTGATAATGTTAAAAGTCAATTTTAGCGGCCACATGGCTACTGTATATGTTCTTGATACATTGTATATTGTATATATGTCTACCTGACATAGAGAAGGGATAGAAAAACAGGGCGTAAGAAATGTACACACTGCCCTACTATGTAACTGTACCCTTTTTGCACAACACCTTGTCAAAAAAATTTGTGTTCAATTAATAAATAAATTAAATTTAAAAAATCAATTTTAGCAATCTTTTTTTTTTTTTTTTTGCCAGTCCTGGGCCTTGGACTCAGGGCCTGAGCACTGACCCTGGCTTCTTCCCGCTCAAGGCTAGCACTCTGCCACTTGAGCCACAGCGCTGCTTCTGGCCGTTTTCTGTATATGTGGTGCTGGGGAATCGAACCTAGGGCCTCGTGTATCCGAGGCAGGCACTCTTGCCACTAGGCTATATCCCCAGCCCCAATTTTAGCAATCTTGAAATATGCAGTATATTTAACTATGCTTGCCATGCAGATCAGATCACTAAAACTTATTTTGACTGGTCAGGGGCTCAAATTCTGGGCCTAGGCACTGTCCCTGAGCTCCTTTTGCTCAAGACTAGCACTCTACCACCACAACATCACTTCTGGCTTTCTCTGTGGTTAATTGGAGATAAGAGTCTCACAAACGTTCCTGCCCAGGCTGGCTTTGAATGCAATCCTCAGATCTCTGCCTCCTGAATAGCTAGGATTACAGGTGTGAGCCAGCAGCAACCAGCTAATTTCTCCAGTCGTAACTGAAATTTGGTACCCTTGATCAATACATCTTCCCTTTCCCCATCTCCACAAGACGTTTTTCTCCTTTTGTGTCTTCCTGTCTCCTCTGTCTCTTTCTGTCTCTTTAATTTCTTTCATGTTTCTTCTTGTGAATCCCTCTCTCTGGAGTTCCAGATTGAATCGTGGTGAGCTGTATGATTTTTGCTGTTGTTATCTGTTCTTCTGTAAAGTTCTGTTTCCTGTTGAAAAGCAATCAAGACTCTTTTTTACTCTTCTTTTTTTTTTTTTTTTTTTGTGACCTTTGTGGAAAAGAACTGCGGGAATTTCTATATGAGAGATGCTGAACCTCCCTGCTAGCCTATCTAGTCAATTAAAATGAGTCTCTGGCCCCCTTGAGGGTTGTTAACCAATCCATGGAAAGAAAAGATCAATCTCATTTCTTCCGTCACTACTATGGTGGGAGGCTGCTAACCAGTCAGAAACTGCCACTAGCAGTCATTAGAAAAACCGGCCAATCAGGCCAACCTTGTTACATGGCCTGGTAGGAAAAGAAAAGGATTGATTGGAAAGGATAGTTCTGGCTCCACACCCTTTCCTTTCTGGATCCCAGCTCCCTCAGCAAGGTGAAGGAGGGACCCTTCTCCAAGGGTTAAGAAGATCCCTAGACTATTAGCTAATATTTTCTTGGATCATATATTTTGGCTTCAAGTTCCCTTCTCCCTCATAGACCTTCATCCTGTCTTTGTAGTCCCAATGTTCTCCTAAGATCTAATGTCTTCCTTCACACCTTGTTGCCATAGCCCCTAGCATTCTCAGCTTCCCCACAGATATCCACCCACCAATATGTCAAATAACTCCTTTTGCATGCTTTGTGCGGTGGAAAAAAGTTTAGTGAGATTTGAGTCTCTTTCAAGCCATAGACCTTTCAGAGAAGGACCTTGCAATAAACAATTTCTAAGGAGTAGTTGCAGAATTGAATTGCAATGCCCTAAACTCTAATCATAATGGTGGTGATGATGATAGCAATTATTGGATTTTTACAGGGTGCCAAGCACCTTGCTAGAAAAAGCTTCACATATATTACTATCCCAATATTGGCCTTAGGGTAAACACTGCTGTTATTCTCAATTTACAAGGGAGGAGATTGATTTTGAGGGGTTAAAGTAAATAATAACTTGCCCAAGGTCACACAGTGATCTGGGAACCTTAGTTTGTATACCTAGAGACCAGACTTTAGGGATAAAGGATAGCAGATGTTGCAGGCTTCCAGACTTCCTCGCCGGCTCCTTCCCTGACCCTCCCTTGAGATTCTTCACCATCTCTGAGATGGCCTCAATTGCCGCCACAAGCAGCTGCTCCTAAGTACTACAACTGTTCAGCTTCCTAGAATGTGAAGCTGAGGGGGAAAGGAATTCAGTTTGGGTGTAGGTTGTGTGTGTGTGTGTCTGTCTGTCTGTCTGTCTGTCACGGGGGTGGCGGGGGTCTGCCGGGAAGAAACTCCTAAATCTGCCAGGCGCCTGCGGCTCATGCCTGCTGTCCTAGCTAACTCAAGAGGCTGAGATCCGAGGGTCAGGGTTCAAAGCCAACCCCAGGCAGGAAAGTCTGTGAGGCTCCCATCTGCAGTGAATCCCCAGAAAGCCAGAAGTGGAGCTGCGGCTCCAGCGCTCGAGCTGGAGCTCCATGGCAGCAGCGCCCAGGCCCCGAGTTCAAGCCCCGGCACTGGCACAAGAAGAAGGCAACCCTCCCTGAGGCCTAGCCAGCCCGCCTTCCCCGTCTCCACCAGCGTCCCTCCGGGGCTTGGGGCTCTAGTAAATAAATAACCTGTTGCTTGGTTCTCCGAGTTCCTTGTTCCCGCCCTAGCCCCAGTCCACCACCAACAAGGAGAGAGAGAGGAGAGGGAGAGGTGCGGGGAGCTTGGGGCGCGGGGGGGGGGGGCGGGGGATGGTAAAGGGGGCCGGAGCCCGGGAGCCCCGCTCACTCGGCTGGAGCCCCCACCCCGTCCCCGCCGCTGCAGAGTCTCCCCTCCCCCTCCCTTCCAGGAGCTTCAGGGCCATAAAAATGCAGATGGAGGATCGGTGTGAAATAACGGGCCCGTATAAATCCCTCTGCCGCCCGCCCGCAAGATGGATGGGCCGCATTGAAATTCCTGCGCGCGGATAATTAAACCCGGGGCCTCATCCGGGCAAAATTACATTCCTGTAATGGCGCCGCTCGGGGTCCCGGGAAATGGCTCCGCGGGCTCTCCGCGGCGGGTTTTATCGCCGGCCGGGGTGTGCCTGGCTGCGGCTCGCCTCTCCTCCGGGACCGTAAAGCTGCTGCCGTGATTTATCCTCCCCTTCTCCCAAATCCGATTAAATGGAGGCGCTCGGGGGGCCGGGGCGCCGGGGGGGCCCCGGGAGCCGGCGAGGGGGGCGGCGGCAAGGACGGGGCCAAGGAGGGGAGGACAAACGGCCCCTCCGAGGGCGGCGGATTTGGCTTTATTTACAGCCATGGCTTCCTTTTTTTTCTTCTTCTTCTTTTCTTTCTTTTTTTAATAAGGGTTTTGGCGATGCTCCCACCCCCCCCCCCGCCCCCGCCAGCCCCACCACGCTCTCCATCGTTCTTGTGCTGCGTTCCAGCACGATGCCTGGACGGCCGGGGCTCGGGGGCTCGGTGCCCCGCAGGCCTGGCGGGCCTGGAGCGAGCGAGCGAGCGAGCGAGCGAGCGGGGGCTCCTGGAGGGGACGCCTTCCAAGCCGCCTCCCACCGGGGGCTCGAGCCCCGGGGCGCGGGAGAGAAGATTGGGGAGTGGGCGGGGGGGGGGGGCGAGGGAAACCCTCCGGGCAGCCGTCGGCCCAGGAGCAGCCAGGACCGCGGCTCGGGCCCGCAGGTCACCCGTGCACCCGGGACGACAGCTCCCGAGGACACACCCAGCCCCCGTGCGTGACTCGCTAATACCGAGGCCGAGGAACAGGGACACGGAGGGGAGGCGAAGCCAGCAGAAGCAGCTGTGCGGCGTTTCCGTTGACTATTCGCCCATTGAGTCCGTTTTCCATCCAGCGATGCCAGGGAGCCAGGAACCCCATGATTTACCTCCTCCTACTCCTACATTTTAGCCACTGAACCCCCAATCTCTCTCGCACGCTACTTAACACGCAATTTCTCGGTGGGCTTCCTCCTCGCCCGGGGTGATTGCGCATGTTCAGAAATGGCCGGCCGGCCTTGCAGCTTCTTCTCTCAAACGCCAGGTGGAGCATCGTACCCGATGCCACCTGCCACGCTGACAGGCGGCGCTGTGGCGGCCTCAACCGGCGCTCAGCGTTACGGTCACTCTAGCCGCCGGTGGAGCAAACTCGTTGGTCCTGGCCACGCATGCGCTAAGCCTTCCTCTTCGTATTCCCGCCCCCCCCGCCCCTTTCTGTCTTCTCTGCCCTGGGAGCAGGTAAGGCTTTGGGGCCTGTGACTTTCCCTGAGCCGCGCAGGCGCGCGGTCCACCCCTCCTCGCGCCGATGCCTTGAGGTCCCTACTTTGTTTGTCCCCATCCCGGTCCTCGCACTCTCCCCGGTTCTCGGTGCCCCCGCGCCCGAGGACGATGCTTTTGGGCGTGCGGGTGACCTCCAGCCGCGCGGGCCTGGCGCCATCTTGGGCGTCTCGTGCAAGGCGGGAGCGGGAGGAGGCCTCGGAGCTGGCGAAAGTGGGATCCCAGGAGGGCAACCCTGGAGGATGCCGCCCTTCTCGCCCTTGGGCCCGTGCAGACGCTGCCCTCCCACCTGCCTGCGCCTACTTTTAGCCTTTATTCCGAAACCTCCAGACTTTCAGCCTCAGGACCTCGGTGCCTCCGCGCTACGGGGAGAGTGCATCGTCCGAAGCCACCAGTCCCTGCCTAGTCAGCATCCATTCAAACAATTAAACTGTAATCGTGACCCTTACAGAACATCCTCCCGCCGGCAATGGCGAGGTTAAAAGAGAGAGGTCTGGTTTTGTGAGCCATTCAGCTGTTTCCCAGTGCCATTCTCTTACTTGGCCTGGTACACCCCCAGTGAAGAGGAACACATCACAAATGGGTGGGCTAGAAGGGGCAGATCCAGAAAGTGGGGTATGGCCCCTGCCAAGCATTCGTTTTCACCTGTCATCTTCCTTGTCATGTGTTTATGAAGCGTCTCAGATTCTGCCATCAAGCGGAAGAAAAGGCTTAAAGAAGGGAATGGTTAAGTTAGCACGCCTGTAACTTGGTGAATTAGAATGAATTCACCAGTGAATGAATTAGAAGCTCTGATTTTGGAGAGTCTGTGCCCAAGTATAAGCAAACCATGGCAGACTTCCCACGGCTGGATGAGATCTGCAGAAGGGCAAGCTCCATATTTGCTAGTCTTGGTTTGGACCCATTACATGTCAACACCGTATTATACTCCTTAACAGATATTAGTTTGAATTAACATTTAATCCCTGTAAGGTCGTGTGTGTGTGTGTGTGTGTGTGTGTGAGAGAGAGAGAGAGAGAGAGAGAGAGAGTGTGTCCTGGGGCTTGAACTCACGGCCTGGGCCCTGTCCCTAAGCTGCTTTTGCTCAAGGCTAGCGCTCTATGACTTTAACCACAGCACCACCTCTGGCTTTTTCTGTTTATGTGGTCCTGAGGAACCCAGGGTTTCACACATGCTAAATAGACAAGCACTCTACTACTAAGCCACATTTCCAGCTTTCTGTTTTATAAACGATAGTTTTAAGGCTTCGCTGCTTTTCGGGGTGAAAAAAATTCCCTTATGTAAAACTTTTAGAGAAGTATTGGGTTTTGACTCAAGAAAATATGAATGGTTGGGTGGCAAAACTGGGGTAAAGTTGCATATAAGCTGAAATCAGAGTTCTAGGTTGGACATAACCCAGACAAACATTCATCTACAGGTAATTAATTAGGAGACTGGATTCGGAAGTATTGTACCCTAGGACAGTTTTTGAGACAATTTAATTTAAGGAAGTGATGTTCAACAGGCATTTGTATTCACTGAGTACTTCCATCCTCTGGCATACTAGAATTTAAAAGTGAAAATATCCAACTTAAAATCCTACCTCTGCCACTACCATAATTGATACTGTTGTTAATTCATCTTAAGTATATGTACCTTAATGGTAAAGGACAATTCATTCAGGAAAATTTGAAGTACAGGGCATGTGAGCAGTCTGGACTAGGGAATGTCTAGAGCCCAAAAATAATGGGGAAGAGGGTATAATAGCATGAAACCCCATGGTTCATGCCTACAGTCCTAACTCCTTTGGAGTCTGAGATTGTTGGGATTGCACATCAAAGCCAACCTGGGCTGAAAAGTTCTTGAGGACCCTTTCAAAGAACTAAATGTAGGAATGCATCCTAGGTATTGTAGTTACCAGGAGGCCTAATACAAGTGGATATACCCATACCCTTCCCTGGGCAAGAGGCAAGACTATCTAAAAAATTTTAATGAACAAAAATCAGGGATAAGCTGGACTTTGGTAGCACATGCCTATAATCCTAGACATTCTGGAGGCTGAGATCTGAGGATCATGGCTTGAAGCCAGACCAGGCAGGAAAGTCTGTGAGACATCTCTAATTAACTACCAGAAAACCAGAAGTGGAGCTATGGCTCCACTACTCTACCACTCCACTAGTGGTAGAGTACTAGCCTTAAGCAAAGGAGCTCAGGGACAGTGCCCATACCCTGACCAAAAGAAGGAAGAAGCTCGGGGACAGCGCCTAGGCTGCGTATATCTACTTGTTTATTTGTTTTGGGTTTTTTTTTTGCCAGTCCTGCATCGTGGACTAAGGGCCTGAGCACTGTCCCTAGCTTCTTTTTGCTCAAGGCTAGTACTCTACCTCTTGAGCCACAATGCCACTTCTGGCTTTTTTCTATAGATGTGGTGCTGAGGAATGGAACCCAGGGCTTCTTGTATACGAGGCAAGCACTTTACCACTAGGCCATATTTCCAGCCCTGTGTATATTTATTATACAAGCAAGGGTTTCACTGATGACTCATTCCATGCATGCATGTAGTGTGCTTTGATCATTATTCACCCACTCAGGAGTAAGCATGTTTATGTATGTATTTCCTGGTCCTGGGGCTTGAACTCAGGGTGTGAACCACTGGAGTGCCAGTTTGAATGAGTATTTTTAATACATATACCACCTCAATTCTGGCTCAAGTGGGCTTCTTACTCCACTTGGACAAACCCTGCCATTACGCATTTAACTGACCCTCTTTTCTCTCTGTTCTAGCTTAGGCATTTACAGAATATAAGGATTTCTTTAAGATCTTGGGGGTCACAAAATGTAATATGTTTTAGTGTAATGGTGAAAGGGAATAGTTTTATAGTCATTGTCAATTAGAGTAATGTCAGGTTGTTTGTTTTTAAATTTTAATTTTTTTTTGGGGGGGGGACCAGTCCTGGGCCTTGAACTCAGGGCCTGACCACTGTCCCTGGTTTCTTTTTGCTCAAGGCTAGCACTCTACCACTTGAGCCACAGTGCCACTTCTGGCCATTTTCTATATATGTGGTGCTGGGGAATTGAACCCAGGGCTTCATGTATACGAGGCAAGCACTCTTGCCACTAGGCCATATCCACAGCCCAGAAATTGAAATCTTTTGATGAGTTACATGCTTCTAAGGAATTAAGTTAAAAGATTGTTGGAGAACTTCCAGTGTCTTGGGCTTGGTAGTACACATCTGTAATCCCAGCAATAATGAGTTGGAGGCAGAAGATTGCAAGTTTCAGGCTAGCCTAGGCTATGAGATCCTGCCTCAAAAAATTAAACAACAATCTCCCAAGACTACAGACTTTAATCTTTAGAGGCTGGGGCTGATAGTTAAGTGGTAAACCTCATGTTTAAAGAGCAACTTCTAGCCAGGTGCTGGTGGCCCACACCTACAATCCTAGCTACTCAGGAGGCTGAGATCTGAGGAGTATAGTTCAAAGCCAGCTTGGGCAGGAAGTAAGTCCATGAGAATCTTTTTTCCAATTAACCACCAGAAAACTGGAAGTGGTGCTGTAGCTCAGAATGGTAGAACCTTGAGCAAAAGAGCTCAGGGATAGTGTCGAGACCCTGAATTAAAGCCCCATGAATGACAAAAAGAAGAAGTGGGGCAACTTTAGATCCAGACAGATCCAGAAAGAGGTGCTTCTTAATAAAAATTAAAAACAAGTGTGGCAAAGAACATGGGAAGTTATTCTGACAATCCTAAATAATGAGACTGTGGGATTGGATGACAAGCTGTAAAGCAGAGACCTGGTGACTATGCAGACCATGACACACCCAGTTATAAGGAAATGTTCATTTTGAGGTTCTGTCTCCATCTCACTGATGACTTGAGGTCAGTCACTGCTTTTTGCCAGTTAAGCTTTCTAGAGCCCCTTCTAATGCAGCATTAAACAAGCACTGTTTTCAAGATAGTTTCTCTAATTCCAGCTCTCCTGCCACACCCCCTCGCCCCTGAAAATGTATGCCTGCTCCAAGTTTGTCTCTACACCCTCCTTGGTAAGTACTGCTTTTTTTCTGGGAAACTTGATGGAAGGACACCTTGTTTCTTTCCTCTCGGACCTTGTTCTTCACAGCTGGGCTGGGAGAGGGGAAGTGAGATTCTTGGGAAGGGGCAGCCGTTTGCTGTGTGGTAGCCAGACAGGAGAGTGAATGCTTGCCAGGCATTCCTGCTGGATACAGCCAAGGTCACATTCTCAGTCCTGTAGCTGTATGCTCCTGTAAACTGGAATCCACCTACAAGTGGAAAGCATAGAGTCCAGGGTGAAGTGTGTGTTATGTGTAGGATCTTGTCATGAATGAGCCACATGAATAGTTCATTCTGGGAACTGAAGTTTGGGTAAAAGGCTAAAATACACATTGGAAAGTACTTGGCTTAGAAGCAACAGTATTAAAACAGGCATTAAAAATTAAATAGTTAAAGGGGAACATCAAAATGGTGAGACAAAGGTTAAAAGATTGCAGCAGCAATACTTACAAGATAATATGCTGCAAACCAACTGTACAGCTGAGGTGGGGGGGAATCGGGGAGGAGGGAAGGTGAGAGAAAAATGAGGGAGGAGGTAACAAGCGTGATAAGAAATTTACTGCTATACATATGAAACAACCCTTCTATACATCACTTTGACAATAAAAAATTTAAAAGGGGGGCTGGGAATATGGCCTAATGGTAAAGTGCTCACCAAGTATACATGAAGTCCTGGGTTCGATTCCTCAGCACTATATATATATATATATATATACATATATATGCATATGTATATACATATATATATATATATAAAGCTGGAGGTGGCGCTGTGGCTCAAGTGGTGGAGTGTTAGCCTTGAGGGATAAATAAATAAAAGTTTTATTAAAATAAATAGCAGAGGCAGTTCATCTGTAAATACAATGGAGTGATTCTAATAGTAGGTAACATTACTGGCACATGCCTGGCACTTCACCAACCAACCCTGAGAGTATTCCTTGTAAAAATGACAGCAAAGGCTTAGAACAATTTAAGTGACTTAGGAGATTGCACAGCTGACAGAAAATTAGGATTTGAGTCTGGAGCTATCTGGATCTAAAGCCCTGGCTGTTGTTATTTGTTTTAGAGATATTAGCTTGGGATTAGATATTGGCTGGGGTGTGTGTATGTGTAAATTTTGAGTATGGATTTTTGTGTGTTTTCTAGAGGATATTTTGACTATCCTTGGTCTAGTTTGGCTATCTATGGACTGGCCCTTACCAAATATATCTCTCTGTTGATTGAATTAAATGCTCCCGAGACTTGGATTTCTTCCCCAGGGCTATAAAAGGGACAAGCATGGATAACCTTGTGGCCTCCCAAAAGGAAGTAGACTTTATTTTCTTTTTGCCAGTCCTGGGCCTTGGACTCAGGGCCTGAGCACTGTCCCTGGCTTCTTCCCGCTCAAGGCTAGCACTCTGCTGCTTGAGCCACAGCACCGCTTCTGGCCGTTTTCTGTATATGTTGGTGCTGGGGAATCGAACCTAGGGCCTCGTGTATCCGAGGCAGGCTCTCCTGCCACTAGGCCATATCCCCAGCCCGACTTTATTTTCTTAAAAGCCTAAAGCCAGCTAGGTGCTGGTGGCTCACACCTGTAATCCTAGCTACTCAGGAAACTGGGAATCTAAGGATTGCAATTCAAAGCCAGCTGGGCAGAAAAGTTTGTGAGACTCTGATCTCCAATTAACCACCTTAAAACCAGATTGAGCACAAAAGCTGAGGGACGTTGCCCAAACCCTGAGTTCAAGCCCCCTGACAGACAAAAAAAAAAATGCCTGAAGCCAGGTATGGTGGTAACACATCTGTAATCCCAGTTATTCAAGAAGTGGAGGCAGCAGGATCCTGAATTCAAGCCTAGCCTGGGTAAAGGTAGTGAGACCCTGTCTCAAAGAAAGATTTATCCAAGACTGTGAAAAAATGGAAAGGGGCACCAGAGAAGAGAAATTGCAACTTGGCATGGTTCTGTAAGTCCTTGCTACAGCCTTCCTTCACCTTCCTGCCATTTTTTCCTACTAGGTCAGGAGCACCTGTCAGCTGCTGAGCCGACCACTATCTGTAGTGATACTGAACCGACCAGGGACACTGACAGATGAGGTACCTTAACAGGTGGAATCTGGGGCTGTAGCTGGTGGGTAGGGAGGGTTACCTGCCAGAACCAGCAGGGGGAGTGCTGAGGACAATCATCACACACTGAAATTTGGGGAGGATCAAGGCCTCTGGCTTTAGGTAGAAGTGGAAGGCAGTTAATACCATGGACATTTTAGTACTCCAGCTTTTTGGCCCCTGTGTGCCACTCTTAGCTATCATTACTTGACATGGTCTACTCATTGTCCCAGGCTCCAAGAACAACATCAGACCTTAGACTTAGATATCTAGAACATACCTGAGTTGTGAAGGAATTTGAAATCTACTTCCTACATTAAAAAGCTTTGCTTGTCAGCACTTCAGGGAGTTTTCCAAAGACTTAAATGATTTTTCCATCTGGGGAAGAAACCATGGAATTTGACAGCACAAAAGGCTTAAATGGTATGTTTCCAAATGGGGAAAGAAGGAGTTTCCTAAAAAACTTTGCCTTCTACCTGTCTTTTCACAGAGCCACAGTAGCTTAGCAGGCCCGCGCCCCCTGACCTCACGTGTCCCCAGCTGCAGCTTCCAAACCAGCGCCATTTCAAGGGACATTGACACAGCAGCCAAGTTCATTGGGGCTGGGGCTGCCACAGTCGGAGTAGCTGGCTCTGGGGCTGGGATTGGCACAGTATTTGGGAGCCTCATCATTGGTTATGCCAGGTACGTAAGTTGGGCCTTCCATTGGTCCTCTTGTGCTACTCAAAGGTCTGGGCAGAAATATTAGGGGGTCTAGGGCTATATTGTCTTAATAGTAGCCCTTCACTACATGAAGGTACATGAAGGTTAATAACCTAAATTGAATTAATGAAAAATGAATACAGTTTAGGTTTTCAGTTCCTCAGTTACACATATTCCACAAGCTCAGAAGCCACACGTGCACTTGTGCCTAGAGACAATTGTACTGGACGGAGAATTTACATCACTGGAGAAAGTTCTATTGAACAACTTTAGTGTACAGCAGGGCCTGGCAAACTAAGACCTGAGGGTTAAATTTGGGCCACAGCCTAGTTTTCCATAGTTGAACTAAGAGTGGTTATTTTAAAGATTCTTTTTAAAACCTACAACTAGGGAAGATTCTGGAATGTTCTTCTAAGAACGTGATAGATGTCAAGAGTCCCAGCTACCCCAGCTTTGTCTGCATCCTAGCACCACATTGTATGGCACAATACTTTTAGAGTTACTCTTTCACATGAAATGTAACACAGAGCCTGTGCACCCCACAAGCCCTACAGTGTTTGCTCTTGGACCTTTACAGAAAAAGTATGCCATCCCCAATCTAGGACTCCATCAGTGCTGTGGCTTTTCTGCTGTTTTCGCTGGCTCTAGGAGTTCCCTCTCTCACTCCTGGGACAGCTGCCTCTGTAGCTCAGTCCTGCAGGTTCCTAACACCTGGGACTGTTCCATCTCTACCAACTCTGGATAACTTGCTATTAGAGCTAAATTAATCCTCCAGGGACCAGCAGGTTCTCTTAATGTCTAGGGAAAAATCAAGTTTTTTTGTTTTGGTTTTTTGTTGTTGTTTTTTTTTTTTTTTTTTGGTTCGTTTGTTTTGGGATTTATATTAAACACAAAGCATTACTACTTTTGTGTTCACAGTTCTGTTAAAAGCTGATGATACTCACTGTATGTGGTAGTTGACACCTATAATCCTATTGTCCCAGCTCCTTAGGAGACATATTGTAGTTCAAGGCCAGCTAGGGCAAAAAGTTAATGAAATCTCATCTGAACCAATAAAAAGTTGGGTATTGTAGAGTGCACCTTTGTGGGAATTGTTCATAGAAAGTCCAGGCCAGCCTGTCCATAAACATGAAATCCCATTCAAAAATAACTAAAGCAGAAGGGACTGGAGGCATCGCTCAAGTGGTAGAGTGCCTTTAGTAAACACAAGGCCCTGAAATGGAACCTCAGTGTGAATCACACACAACACACACACACGGGTGAGGCTAACCCATCAGTACTTCCTAGAGGTGTCAGTAAGGGAAGTAGAGATTATGTGTTCACTTTTAAAATTAGGAGTCATTTATTCCATATAATATATCTATATATTAATATGATAATATAACCATATTATGTTAATGTAACAACACAACAGACCATTTAGCATCAGAAAACCCAAGATCTCTTTAACGTTTGAAATGAGAAAAGGAAGTCATCCCTTCTTCCAACTCTCCTGTGCTCTGAAAACATGTTTTTCAAATTGTGGCCACAAAGCCTCAGGATTCCAAAGATAAAAAGTTTTTTTTTTAATTGGGTTTAAGTTATTACATATATTTCACAGTATACATTTTAACGTTAACAATGATGAAATTTGTCATTCTACTCTACATAGCTTGTGAAGTCTGTGAACTTTAACAATAAAATTATTTTCTCCATTTTGGATGATATGTACATTATTTTCCTTTTGTTTAGGAACACAAAGATATGAAGTTTAAAAGACTGCTCTAGAAAGACCCTACCACTCTGGGTATCTTTTGCATCCTATTCAGGCCCTGGATATTACATGTCCAGCTCTAGAGAGTTTAAGTTAGGATGATGGGGTTGATCCACTGGAAAATGTAATGTTTATACCTAGGCCATGTTTTGAATTGTCTACTCCCAGCTCATTCTGTCCAGGAGACCTTGAGGTATAGGGACAAGAATTGGAGCATTAAAAAAAAAAAAAAAGAATTGGAGCATGATACTGTCTCCTCGAATGAGTCCTTAAGGAAAATGAGCTTGAAGGGAAATATCTCCTTGAGCCCATCTTGGGTTTTTGCTTGGTTGCTTACAGTACTAGGGTTTGAATGAGGGCCTCACACTTGCTTAGCTGGCAGTCCACCACTTGAGCTACTGCTCAAAAGCCCTGCTTTTTGCTGGTTATTTTCAGGATGGAGTTTTGAAGACTTGTCTGAGGACAAGTTGGCCTTAAACTGTGATCATTCGGATCACAGCCTTCCCAGTAGCAAGGATTACAGTCACGAGCCACCAGTGCCCAGTTTATTTTGGCCGTATCTTTGTATGGACTAGAAATTCAGTCTTTTTTTTTCCCCCCCTCTCCTAGGAACCCTTCTCTGAAGCAGCAGCTCTTCTCCTATGCCATTCTGGGCTTTGCCCTCTCGGAGGCCATGGGGCTCTTTTGCCTGATGGTGGCCTTTCTCATCCTCTTCGCCATGTGAAGGAGTCATCTCCACCTCCCATAGTTTTTTCTCCTATGTCTTGTCTGCCCTGTATGTTCCTTTTCCTGTACCTCCCCAGGAAGTCTGGGGAAAGTGGTTGGCTCAGGGTTTGACAGAGAGAAGACAAAATAAATACTGTATTAATAAGATGTTTCGTGAGTCTCCTGTGTATATTTCTTTTCCACAGTTGGCTAAGTGCCTTGGTGAGAGTACAAGGCCTGGAAGATGGTGATAATTCTGAACTCAACATTTACTCTTACTTTTCTGTTCCAGGAAAGCTTCATTCAAAATAGCTTTTAAATGTTTATCACCTGTTATGGCCTGGTACTTGCTTTGGAGGATTAGGGTCACTAGCAACTTACAGTGCTGGCTTAGCATGGTGACTAATAGGCTTTCTGTTAAATGATCACTGGCTCTAGCCTGGCTCAGGCCCTCATTATCACCCATCTGGTCTATTAGAAGAACCTTTTAACTGGCCACCTGCCTCTAGTTTTCCCGCTAACATTTACTGTTCACTGACAGGTAAATTTTCCCTTAAGTACAAGACTCATCATTTACCAATTTAAAAACTTATCTTTATCTTTTTTTCTTCTTTGAGATGATCCTGACACATTGCCCAGGTTGAACTTAAATTCCTAGACTTCAATAAGCCTCCCAAAGTAGCTAGGACTGCTGGCATACACTACTACACTGGCCTTCTCTTTCATTCCCATATACCACCCAAGTAGACTGCTGCTCATTTTCTAATTCTCTCCTGTCCTTACCATGTCATCCAGTCTTGCTTTCTGCTCATCTCTTTTTCACTGGATCTTTATTTGCACCCTTTTTCAGAATCACTCTTAACTTTAAAAATTCAGCTTAAATACTTTGCTCTATGTAGCTATTTCCTAAAGTGCTTACTTTTTTTTTTTTTTTTTGGCCAGTCCTGGGCCTTGGACTCAGGGCCTGAGCACTGTCCCTGGCTTCTTCCCGCTCAAGGCTAGCACTCTGCCACTTGAGCCACAGCGCCGCTTCTGGCCATTTTCTGTATATGTGGTGCTGGGGAATCGAACCTAGGGCCTCGTGTATCCGAGGCAGGCACTCTTGCCACTAGGCTATATCCCCAGCCCCCTAAAGTGCTTACATATATATATATATATATATATATATATATATATATATATATATATATATATATATATATATATTTGCCTAATCCATTCTACCTGCCCAACAGAATCAAAGTACTTTCTCTAAGATACTCTCAGAGCCTGGGTTATCCCTTGTAGTCCAGGGTCTAAGATGACCATATCGGTCCTGTGAGATTCTCCCTAACCATAAATGTTGAAAATGTAAGAAGGAAAGGGCAGAGTAAGCAAAGCTCAACATTTTCCTTAAAAATGCCTTAGAATGGTCTTCGCACCTGGGAGTCAGTAGAAAGCTGAAGAATTCCTTATATTTTCCTAATGGTTAGATAAACTGATGAGCTTGAAATAGCTGGGCACAAACTCAAGTCCTTTTAGGAATAATATAAATGGCCATAGTTACTTTACTTTTGCAAATAGATTACCCTTTTGATACTGTGATAAAAGTGGGGAGGGATCTATCTGCCAGATTACTGTACCATTAATTATTAAATATGTATTAAATAAATACTATATTATTAAATTATTTGGGGGTCTGTGTCCCAAAATACTTTGGAGAATAAGCAATAGGCTGCCCTTTGTTTTGGTCACTTGAATTTGTACCTTTGATAGGCTCTAACTATCCCATCCCTTTCAAGTTGTGTGTGTGTGTGTGTGTGTGTGTGTGTGCCAGTAATGGGGCTTGAACTCTGCCTCCTGCTCTTGCTGTGGTTTTTCCACTGCAGGCTGGGGCTCTACCCTTTGAGCCACACTTCATATCTCTACTTCTGGCTTTTTGCTGGCTAATTGGGGATAAGAGTCATGGATTTTTCTGCCTAGGCTGGCCTCAGATCTCAAGCCTCCTGAGAACCTAGGTTTACAGATGTGAGCTACCAGTGCCCCATTTTCCTTGGTTCTTAGGAACTGAGTTGAGCTAACACATTAATTAACAAGTACTTTAAGAGAAGAAAGGTTTGCGGCACATGTGTTTTTCTCTTTGAGGTGAATGATGAGATAGCTCTGCAAGAAGCTTAAAAACAAATTCATTGAGGAGTCTAGGTAACCTTCATCCTCTCAGCTTCAGGCCCCAAGAGACCTTTATTGGCAACCGAAGTTGCTATCAACTTGGCATAAAGAAGTGCTATGGTTCAAGAAAGGTTTTCCGAAGATCTCTCCAGCTTTGATAGGATTATAGTTATAAAAGCTTTCTGTGATTGGCACTGGTGACTCATGCCTGTGATCCTAGCTACTCAGGAGGCTGAGATCTAAGGATGGGTTCAAAGCCAGCCCAGGCAGGAAAGTCCATGAGACTCTTAAATTCAATTAACTACCAGGAAACTAGAAGTGGTGCTGTGGCTCAGTTGGTAGAACACTAGCCTTGAGCAAAAAGAGCTCAGGGACAGCATCCAGGCCAAGTTCAAGCCCCACAACCAACAACAACAAAAAAACCTTCCTGTTTGACTTTGAATAGCACATCAGTGGGGCACCTAACACCTTACACCTGAATCATAGCCACTCAGGAGACTGAGATGTGAGGATCATGATTAGAAGCCAGCCCAGGCAGAAAAGTTCAAGAGGCTCTATTTCCAGTTAACCCCAAAAAGCCTGATTGGAAGTATGGCTCAAGTGGTAGAAAGCCATGAGCAAAGAAAAGGCTGAGCAAGAGCCAAAGGCCCTGAGTTCAAGCCACAATACTAGCAATAATAATAATAATAGCACATGATTTGAAGCCTGAAGACTTTAGCTGTAATTTTTCTTGTATCACTGGCCACTGTGATCCTGGGAAAATCAATAATAGCTTTCTAGGACTCTTGTTTCTCTCATGTACTAAATAGAGGGAATAATACTCATAAATAGAAGGGAAGTATTCATCCCAGAAATTATACAGCTGCACACAAAGGTATACTAGGGTGTTTGAAAGAATAGTGACATCAAAATTCAGTGTAGGGCTATGAATGTGGCTTAGTGGTAGAGTACTTGCCTAGCATGCCTGAAGCCCTGGGTTCGATTCCTCAGCACCATGTAAACAGAAAAGGCTGGAAATGGCCTATGGCCCAAGTGGTAGAATGCTAGCAGTATTCAGGCCCCAAGTTCAAGCCCCAGAACTGGAAGAAAAAAAAAATCAGTGTTTATTGATTAGAATTCACTTTCCCATTCTACATGGAGTTCAGAGCCTATTATAGCCATGTTATAGGCAGCTTCTCCCACTTCTTGCATAAAAAACTGTGTAAGTGAACTGAATACCTCCGGGGGGGTGGGGGGAAGGGAAAGGGGGAAGAGGGAGGGGGGTATGAGGGACAAGGTAACAAACATTACAAGAAATGTATCCAATGCCTAACGTATGAAACTGTAACCTCTCTGTACATCAGTTTGATAATAAAAATTTGGAAAAAAACAAAAACAAAAAACTGACCATCTAAAATGTTTAATCTGGAAGAAAAAAAAATTGGAGAGAACCCAGGAATGCTGAAGGCAACATGACCTGCTTCCCTCTTCTTATGCATCAGTTTCTCCAAGTCAGCCATGTTTCCTCAGCACCAAGGGAAGAGTGTCAGGAGGTTTGTGCCATCCTAAGTGGAAGCAAATAATATCCTTTGAAATCACCTAACTGCTAAGTAGTATGAGATCCTTGGTCCAGCTTCCCTTTCAGGATGGATATATTAAGGTAAGGCCTCAAGGTCAGGATGAAAAACACCTAAGGAACAATACCAGTGACTTGAGCTATATCTAGAAACTAGGGCATTGAGTCTTTCCTTTGCTCAAGGGAAATGAGGTGAAGGAATATTCAAGTTGAGTACAGAAAGAAATAGAGCAATAGCATTGGACTGGTGAGTAAAGAATATTTCCCTAGCCCTCCAAGTGTTTAGCAATGAAACTTTGTCTCTAATGAGTCATCTCATAATCCCTTGCCTTTTCCAGCATATATTTTTTTCATCATCTTACTTAGTTATATAGAGGGTGATATCACTGTTGTATTTCCCCATAGCACATATATACTTACTATATTCTCTTAGACAACTTGGTGTTCTCCCCCATTTAATGAGTAAACATTAAAACAAAGAATGACCTAAAGATCCTCATTCATTCCTTAACATGTCTTTATTTTTAAGTATTTACCTCAAGACTCTGAATATTAGTACATTATGACTAAAGAAGGCATTTTAGAAATTGCAAAAGACATATGGAATACCACCAGGCGAGGGAGTAGGCCTGTCATGTAAAATTTGTGGCTTCTCTAAGGAGATCATTTCCTCTTATCTCTTGAATAAGTGTGGTGGCCGGTAGAATTTTTTTTTTTTTTTCTGCCAGTCCTGGGGGCTTGGACTCAGGGCCTGAGCACTGTCTCTGGCTTCTTTGCTCAAGGCTAGCACTCTACCACTTGAGCCACAGCACCACCTCTGGCCGTTATCTATATATGTAGTGCTGGGGAATTGAACCCAGAGCTTCATGTATACAAGGCAAGCACTCTTGCCACTAGGCCATATTCCCAGCCCCCAGTAGAATATTTAAGACTCCAGAAGAGCTGAGGGTGTAAGCTCAGTGGTAGAGCATGTTTTTAGCACGTGCAAGGAAGCCCTGGGATGGATCCCCAGCACTGCAAAATACACGACTCCTTAAAGATGTTCTGCTCTGAGGGAAAGAGTGACATTGTCCAAAAAGAAATACACTTTTAACCTCACCTATGTAACTGTAACCTCTCTGTACATCATCGTATAATAAAAAAAAAAAATTTAATGTTAAATGTGTTCTGAGCCAGGCCCTGGTGAGGCTCATGCCTTTAATCCTAGCTGTTCTAGTTAACCACCAGAAAACCCGAAGTAGAGCTGTGGCTCAAAGTGCTAGCCTTGAGTGAAAAAGCTCAGGGACAACACCCAGGCCCTGAGTTCAAGCCCTACAACCAACAAAAAAAAGAAAAAAAATTGTTCTGTAGTCTAAGCCCCAGAACTATGAATTTGATAGTTCCCCTCTAGTTGTGTTATATGGCTCTGTTATCTTAGATAATCTGGCCAGGCCTGATTTACTCACATGAGCCCTTAAAAGCATAGCGCTTTCTCAGTCTGGTGACATAAGTGGAAACCAGAGAGAATCTGAAGAAAGGATTTTCCAGGTGCGAGTGGCTTATGCCTGTATTCCTAGCTGAGATCTGAGGATCACGATTCAAAGCTTGCCCTAGCAGCAAAGTGTATGAGACTCTTATCACCACTGAACCAACAGAAAACCAGAAATGAAGCTGTGGCTCAAGTGGAAGAGCACTAACTTTAAGGACAGCACCCAGGTCGTGAATTCAAGCCTCAGGAATGGCACAAAAGAGAGAGGGGGCTGGGAATATGGCTAGTGGTAGAGTGCTTTCCTTGTGTACATGAAGCCCCGGGTTCGATTCTCAGCATCACATATATACAAAAAGCCAAAAGTGGCTCTGTGGCTCAAGTGGTAGAGTGCTAGCCTTGAGCAAAAAAGCAAAAAGCAGGATGGGAGTCGTGGCTCAAGTAGTAGAACACTTGCCAAGCAAATGAGCCAAGCAGGCATAAGGTCCTGAGTTCAAAGTCCAGTACTGACAAAAAAAGAAAAAAAGAATCCTAACTTGGTTCTCCAGATTATATAGGTAGGAAATGATAGAATAAAATGGGAACCCTCAATCAATGTTCCTTATATTATGCCACTCTGCCTCCTTGAGGCCAGGATGTTATTGGAGAAGAGGAAAAGAAACCTGGACACTTCGTGCACTTTCTCAGTGAAGATGATTGACCTGTTCTTAGAATTACCATCCATTGGGTTATCTTGCAAGTAGGTAGCATTTTACCTACTCCT
The DNA here is from genome assembly GCF_023159225.1 of Perognathus longimembris pacificus. NCBI lineage: Eukaryota > Metazoa > Chordata > Mammalia > Rodentia > Heteromyidae > Perognathus > Perognathus longimembris. Next base: position 49,310,551 of record NC_063161.1, read on the forward strand.
GGGTTTATCTCACTGATCATTTGCTGGGTTTCTGGGCAGACTCAGCTTAGTTGGCTCAGTTCTACACCTAAAATGGCTATTTTTAACCATTGTGTATTACAGCCTTCCAGGAACTGTGTAGTGCTTTACAAAAGGGGACTCAGCATATCTTGCTGGGGCAATAGCTGGAGGTGCAAGTAGGGAGTGGTTTGTGTATGGATAGGAATGCTTTTTAAGCCTAAATAGATTTTCAGCCCTTCTGTATGTCTATAGCTCTCCATTCACATCTCCTAACAGCTGGAGCAGAAACTTCAATTTTCCAAAACACAGCTACAAAGGATAACAAACAGCTAGCCCACAGCTCCCTTAGTAACCCGAGTCAATAGGGATTTAAGATGAGGAGAAAGTTTAGTTCAGGGAAAGTTGTGCAATAGAGAGGGCTCAGAAGGATTGGAGAAATTATTGTTCATTAGTAGAGCGGTTACCTACATGTACCAGGCTAAGGGTTCAATCCCCAGCACTTCAAAAACAAAACAAAACCAAAATGACTCATAAAGCTGCTTGGCCCATCAGAATGTTGCAGAATCCTGGGTTCAAGTTCCTCGCTGAGAATTCTTTGGTTACTTTCTGTGCTGCAAGTTCCTTCCCTGGTGTGAAATCAAGAGTAATCTGCTTCCCTTGAGATGACAGAGAAATAAATGAAATGTTACGTTTTGCTTTTTGGTGCTGGAGATTGAACCCAGGGCATTACCCATGCTCAGTCAGCACATGCTCCAGCACTTTGCTCCACCCCCAGCCCAAAATTAGGTTTTAAAACTATTTGTTGGAGAGCTTGACTGTGTAAATTATCTCTATCACTGCTGTTCCTTAGTTACCAATTTACTAGGAGTAACTTAACACGGGGATTCTCTGCCAGTACTAAAATTAGACTCCAGGACTCTTCTCCAGCTTGCTTTTGTTTTTAGGGCATGGGGGGGACATCCACACTGCTGGAGTTAATACTAAAGACTAGAGAAAAATCTCCCCCACTAGGAAACGTTCTTTTTTTTTTTTTTCCACCCACTTTATTACCCTTTGAAAGAAGTAATCCAAATCTGCTCTGGGTTTTACTGATTTGATTCTCTTGTGGAAAGGAACCTGAGAAAGCCCAGGGAATGCTGGGAAGCGAGGCCACGATCTCTCTCCAACCTCCCTCTTTCCCAGCCAGCTAGGCTTTCTACCATTAAAACTGAGGTTCCCTATCACATCACAAAAAGGCCTGGAGTTTACTCCAAAGTGTGCTGACACCTCTAAGGGTGGGGAGTTTGGGCACTGGGTGCTTTTTCCTGCCCAGAGACATGGGAGAAAGGAATAGGCAAAGGAGAGACTCAATCTTTTCCAGCTGCAACCTAGAGAGAGAAAGGAACAAATTCTTCACCAGGGAAGATTGTGTAAACAGCGCCTTTGGCTGGAGCCATAGAGTTTGGGAAGAAAAGAAAGGGATCTTTGTTCTCTCCTACCCCAGCCAGAGCACAATCGTGGAGCTGGAATTGTTTGCTTTGGCAAGGGCCTCTTTGCCTGGAAGGACTAGGCGTTCCAGAGACTGGTGAGGCCTCGGCTGGGTTTCCCTATGGAGCTGGGGAGAGGACAACCCCCAGCCCAAGTCCTTTACCTAAGGAAGTGAGTTGGAGAGCTGCAGGCCTAAAGCGTCAGGCACATTCTTCTCTAGCTTTTTTCCTCTCCTTTCCTTCCTACTTTTGCCTCACTGCAGCTTGTTAGTTTAGCTGGCTTCAATCTTCCTGCCTATTTAAGGGGACTTTTGCTTCTTGTGTTGGAGTTCTATCCCCAAAGAAACGACATTTTCACAGACAGCAACACAATGCCAGGGTTCTTCTCTAAGGAATGCACCAGTAAAAAGGGATTTCAAGGTCATCTCCTGTGACTTTTAGTCTGTATTACACATGATTCTGACAGTTGTAGTCAGTCTTTCCAAAAACCTCCAAAGATGGCCTACTTTTCTTGATGAACATTAATGTCTCACAAAACCTATTATTTATACCCTGCTTTCGTATGCCAGGTTCTTTACAAATGCCATTTCATGTAATCCTCAAGGCCACCTTCTGATGTAGGTATAATTAACCCCCATTTTATACATTAAGCCACTAGAGATTACCAAGATTAAGTAATTTGGCCAAGGCCACAGGGATGGTGCCTTAATTTGCCAGTGGTATAAAGCAAATGGCTTGAACAACAGAAAGTTCTTTTCTCAGTTCTGGAGGCTACAAGCCTAAAATCAAAATGTCAGCCTGGTTGATTCCTTATGAGGTCTTCGAGCAATACTCTATTTTTCTTTTCTTTTCCCTAGCTTCTAAGTGTGTGCTGCCAGTTGCTGGCATTCCTCGGCTTGTGACCTGTGTCTTCCATGTCCTATGGCATTGTCATGGCATTTATTGAATTAGGGACCCACCCTATTCAAGTCTTAACCTCATGTTTTCCCCCCTCAGTCCTGGGGCTTGTACTCAGCACTGTCCCTGAGCTTCTTTTGCTCAAGGCTAGCACTCTACCACTTGAGCCACAGCACCACTTCCCAGCTTTTTCTGTTGCACTGAGGAATTGAACCCAGGGCTTCATGCATGCTAGGCAGACACTTTACCACTAAGCCACACTCCCAGCCCCACTTAACCTCAGCTTAACCCATTACATCTGCAGTGGTTCTATTTCCAACAAGGTGGTGTTCTGAGATTCAAGAGGTAGTTACATATGAAATGGAGGTATACAACTTAACCCCTAACAGATGATCATTTCCTATGCCAAAGATTTGAACCTAGAATTTGTCCAGCTCCAAAGTCATCTATGTTCTTTCTTCCGCACTATGGTACCTTCTAAAAGTTGGAAAGTAATTCAAAATGTCTCCTGGCTTCTAATATCTCTCTTGTTCAATCCAAATTCAGCATTACTTCTCCTAATGATCTTTCTGAAATGTGGATTTCATCAATCACTTTCCCACACTACCCCCCTCCTTAAAACCATTTAGTGACTTTCAGCGGTTAATAGACTTCAGACAAAATCCAGACACCTTTTGGTGGTAAACAAGGCCTTTCTTTCTTAAGAGAAACCAAAGAATCACAAGGGATTTCTTTCATGCCTATCTTTTCAGCCTACTTTCTCACCACTCTCTCATCCAGTCAATCCTAACTCTCACCATGCTGGTCTGAGTGTAGTTTCTCAAATACATTATGCTTACACATATCTTCAGGACTTATTTTCCTCCATTACTTCCCCCAATCTCTTCCTTTTACAGTTATCCTCATTTCAGCTATTCAAACAAAGTCCCTTGCTCATCCTTTTCTTCCTTCACTATTCATTCATCTCTGCTGTCATCATCTATTCTCAGCCACTGTACTCTCTCACCGGCACTAATGTATTGCCTTCCTATTTTTCTCCCTGCTTCTGTTTGTGCCCACTCCCTGGTGCTTTACAAAAACTGTAGTTATATTATTTAAGAAAAAGTCATCCAAGGTTTCCCATTGGACTTAGACTCAAACTAGAAGTCCTCACATTATGTATTTATGTAACCCATTACCCCAGACTTAGTGGCTTAAAACAACATATATTTATCAACTCAGCATCAGGGATTTGGGAGTAGCTTCGCTGGTGGATTGGGCTCAACATTTCTCAGGAAGTTGCAGATAGTATGTTGGACAGAGCTGCAGTCTAGCTTGAGAAGTGGCACCCAAGAATCCAGTTCAGAGATGTCTTATTCACACCCTTGGAAAGAGGTCTCTTTAGGGCCTCTTCGAAAAGCCAGATGAGTCTTTTCATCAGGTGACACCTGCTTCTTCCAGTGAGTGATCGGGGAAAGAGGCCTAGAGAGAGCTCCTGTGTGTTTTATGGACCTACTCTCAGAACTCACAAGCCATCACTCCTGCCTTATTCTCTTTGTTACAAGTATATCACTACTAGCCCACCCTCAAGAGGAAATAAACTAGGCTCCACCTAGTCCAAGAATGTGTGGGCACATTTACAACCATACTCATTACTAGCTGTGGTTCTTTGTTTAATTCAGATTTATTGAATAATTTACATCTAATAAAAACTCATCATTTTAAAGTGTATAATTTATTGAGCCTTGGCAGATGTCTACAATCATGTTATCACAACTGGAATATATGACATTTCCTTCACACTAATGAGTTCTCTTGTGCCCCTTTATAGTCAATCCTCCCCCTCTCCCTCCCCCCACCCCACACCACCATCACCGTCTCTGGCAACCACTGATCTCACTCCTGTTCTCATAGTTACAGGATATTTGTGGGAGGGCATGGTAAAACTGGGATTTGAACTCATGGATTTTCACTGTCACTTAGCTTCCTTGCTATTTGACCCACCTGTTCAGCCTGACTTTTTGCTGGTAATTTTGGAGAGAGAGTCTCATGGATTTTTCTGTCTGGGCTGACTTTGAATCTTCATCCTCAGATCTCAGGCTCCTGAGGAACCAGGATTACAGGCGTGAGCCACTGATGCCTGGCTTGCGTCTGGCTTGGTGCACTTAGCATAATGCTATTGAGATTGATCCTTGGGTAGATAATGCATTCATGTTTTTACATGTAATATACCATATATGCCAAGGAACATTTCATATAATTTGTCCACCCTCCAGTTGACTAGGTGGTTAAAGTTATGGTTAAACTGCATTGACATACAGGTTTTTGTGGGAGCATGTGTTTTTATTTCTTTTGGGTAAATATGAGTGGGATTTATGGGTTATTAAGTGTAAGTATAAATACATATATTTATATTTATTTATTAACAAACTCCAATGGAAGTACATCATTTCCCATTCCCACCAACAGTCTATGAGAGTTCCAGGTGTCCCTTACCCTGGCACTTTGTATTTTTAATTATAACCATGCTAGAGAGTATGGTAGTATCACACTGTGGTTTTAATTTGCCTTTCCATAGGGCTAATGATGCTGAGCATCTTTTTATGTACTTATTTGTCACCTGTACTTTTTAATTTGGTGAAGCATCTGTTGGGGTCTTTTGCTGATTTTAAAAGTAGGTTTTTTTTTTCTTATCATTGAATTGTGAAAATTTTTTATTTTTCTGTTTTTTATTACATTTTTTAAGATAGGTTCTCACTGTGTAGTCTAGGCCAGTCTTTTTTTTTATTATTAATTGAACATAAATTTTTTTACAAGGTGTTGTGCAAAGAGGGTGCAGTTACATAGTAGGGCAGTGTGTACATTTCTTATGATATCTTACAACCTGTTTTTCCATCCCTTGTCTAGGTCAGGTAGACCCATATGCAATATACAATGTATCAAGCACATATACAGTGTTCACAGACTTGGTCTCTACTGTCTCTCCGTCTCCCTTTGTTAACAGTCATATATCAGGGAGATCATGCCCCTTTGTTTTCTGTGTTCTAGGCTTGTCTCACTCAACATTATTTGTTCGAGTTCTGATCATTTCCCTGCGAATAACAATATTTCACCATTCCTAATCGCTATGTAGTATTCCATTGTGTATAAGTACCATATTTTTTGGATCCATTCGTCTGTGGAGGGGCATCTGGGTTGTTTCCAAATTTTGGCTATTGTGAATTGTGCCGCGATAAACATGGAAGTACAAATGTCCTTTTGATATATTGGGTTTTGCTGTTTAGGATAGATGCCTAGGAGTGGTATGGCTGGGTCATAGGGTAGGTCTATATTGAGCTTTTTGAGAAACCTCCATACTGTTCTCCAAAGTGGTTGTACTAATTTGCACTCCCACCAACAATGGAGAAGGGTTCCTCTTTCCCCACAGCCCCTCCAGCATTTGTTGTTTCTCTAGGCCAGTCTTAAACTCACAGTCAAGCTTTTAGTCTCCCAAGGGCTGGGATATAAGCCTGTACTACCATTCCTGGCAAGAGTTCGTTGGTATTCAGGGTAGTAGGTCTTTACAAATATTTTCTTCCAGTTGTTGCTCTGTTGCTGTCTTTCCTAGCTCTATGGTTGACTTTTCTTTAGCTCCTTAGCCAGCCTGGGCAGGAAAGTCTATGAAATTATCTCTAATTAACCAACAAAAAGCCAGAAAAGGAATTGTAGCTCAAGTGGCAGAGTGCTAGCCTTGAACAAAAAAGCTTAGGAACAGAACCCAGGCCTAAGTTCAAGGCCCAAGTTCGGCACAAGCACAAAAAAATCCTTTGGATACTAGAGGTGCCAGGAAGAGCTCGAGTTCAAGACCAGCTTAAATTGAATACAGAGCCTGGGTTCTGTATTAAGACTGCTACTGGGCTGGGAATATGGTCTAGTGGCAAGAGTGCTTGCCTCGTATACATGAAGCCCTGGGTTCAATTCCCCAGCACCATATATATAGAAAACGGCCAGAAGTGGCACTATGGCTCAAGTGGCAGAGTGCTAGCCTTGAGCAAAAAGAAGCCAGGGACAGTGCTCAGGAGAAAGAAAAAGAAAAAAAAAAAAGACTGTCTACTCCTCCCTTTACAATTTTTTATTTATTTATTTTTTTTTTTTGCCAGTCCTGGGCCTTGGACTCAGGGCCTGAGCACTGTCCCTGGCTTCTTTTTTGCTCAAGGCTAGCACTCTGCCACTTGGGCCACAGCGCTCCTTCTGGCCATTTTCTATATATGTGGTGCTGGGGAATTGAACCCAGGGCTTCATGTATACGAGGCAAGCACTCTTGCCACTAGGCCATATCCTCAGCCCTACAAAATTTATTAATATTGTTATTATTACTGTTGCTATTTGTCAGTCACGGGGCTTGAACTCTGGGCCTGGGTACTGTCCCTGAGCAGTTCCGCTCAAGGCTAACACTCTAACACTTGAGCCACAGCACTACTTCTGTTTTCTGGTGGTTACTTGGAGATAAATTCACAGCCTTTCCTGTTGAGGCTGGCTTTGAACCTCAATCCTCAGATCTCAGCCTCCTGAGTAGTTAGGATTACAGGCATTAACCTCCAGTGCCCAACACAAAAATTCTTTGATGAAGTCCAAAAAATGTGGGAATGTTTTGGCTAGTATTGGGGTTTATTTGTTTAAACACAATCCTCATGCTTGCTGGCACTATGCCACTTGAGCAATGTTCCCATTCCTTTTTTTTTTTGCTGATTATTTTGGAGATGGAATCTCCCAGATTTTCCTGTCCAGACGAGCCATGAGCTTCAGTCTTCTGGATTTCAGCTTCCTGAGTAGCTAGAATTACAAGCATGAGCCACCAATGCCAGCTGATATGTGTGTGTGTGTGTGTGTGTGTGTGTGTGTGTGTGTGTGTGTGTGGTTCTGAGTGTGAACTCAGAACCTTGTGCCTGCTCTACTGATACTCTACCATGCCTCCAGTCCAGAAGATTTTTGCTTGTTAATTGGAGACAGACTCTTGGACTTTTCTTCCTGGACTGGCTTCAAACTGATGCCCTCCAGATCTCTGGCTCCTGAGTAGCTAGGATTATAGGCCTGAGCCACCAGAGCCTGGCTCCTAAAGATATAGTTCTATGAAATGGAGTCCCCATTTTATAGATGAAAAATTGAGGGACAAAGAGAATGAGCAAGTTTCCCAAAGTCCTCTGCTGTTAAGCATGCTGTAGAGGATTGGGTTCCAGGACGTCTGGCTTCAGTCTTATGTTCTACATCACTGTGTCAAATGTTTATCCCCATGGGTTCCCACCTAACATTGCCCCAACCAAGATAGCTGTCACATATTAAACCCAGCTCAATATGGCCAAAGCTGCACGGAACCTGGAGCATGCTCTCTAGAGAAAAGTTTGCACTTCTTTAGAGCTTAGTCAAAAATGAAAGATCTGACTGGGCACCAGTGGCTCACACCTATTGTCCTAGCTTCTCAGGAGGCTAAGATCTGAGGATCACAGTTTGAAGCCAGACTGGGCAGGAAGTTATAGGATTATCTCCAATTAACCACCCCAAAGCCAGAAGTGAAAATGTGGCTCAAGTGGTAGAATGTTAGCCTTGAGCAGAACAAAGCTTGGGGTCATCACCTAGGCCATGTGTTCAAGACCTAGGATCAGCACAGAAGAAAGGAAGAGGAGGAGGAGGAGGAGGAGGGGGACGGAGGGGAAGGGAGGAGGAGGGAGAGGGGGAGGAGGAGGAGGGGAGGGAGGGAGGAAGGGAGGAAGGAAGGAAGGAAGGAAGGAAGGAAGGCACCTTTAATCCTACCTACTGGGATCTGAGGATCTCAAATAATTAACCAGCAAAAAGCCAGAAGTGGAGATGTGGGCTCAAGTGATAAAAATGCCAAAAAGCAGGAGGCCTTGAGTTCAAGCTCTAGTAATAAAACACAGACAAAAAATAGAATAATACTGAATTTTTATTGCGGTCCTGGGCATAACTATTTATAATTTTGTTTCTAAATATAATTCTCCATTAATTTTGTGCAGTAACTTCAAATATAGTTTCTTTTGGTGAAGATCTATAAACCATTAAAAATGTTATTATGATCCGGCTCTGTTATCCTACCTACTCAGGAGGCTAAGATCTGAGGATGGAGGTTAAAAGCCAGCCCAAGTAGGAAAGTCCATGAGATACTTATCTCCAATTAATGACCAGAAAACCAGACATGGAGCTATGACTCAAAATGATAGATGGCTGGGCCTGGGAATATGGCCTAGTGGCAAGAGTGCTTGACTTGTATACATGAAGCCCTGGGTTCAATTCCCCAGCACCACATATATAGAAAACGGCCAGAAGTGGTGCTGTGGGTCAAGTGGCAGAGTGCTAGCCTTGAGCAAAGAGAAGCCAGGGACAGTGCTCAGGCCCTCAGTCCAAGGCCCAGGACTGGCAAAAAAAAAATAAATAAATAAAATAAAATAAAATAAAATGGTAGAGTGCCAACCTTGAGCAGAAAAGCTCAGGGACAGTTCCCAGGCCCTAAGTTCAGTTATTATGGACATACATTGCTATACCTGGTCTCATAATGAAACATGATTTCCTTTCCATACGTAAGATAGTAGCCAACAATACTCTTCTGAGTACAATCAATAATGAAAATAGAGGGGTTTTTTCCTTCTTAAATAAAAAATAATTATGGGATTGGAGGTATGACTCAAGTAGCAAAATGCCTGCCTAGCAGTGTGAGACCCTAAGTTCAAATCCCCCTTCTTATTCTGCTCACTGAGAGGGCTTGGGAATTGTGGCTCCCAATATTATACTTAGTATTGGTTTCTATCTATCGTACTCCATTAAAAAAGAACTATTATACTTTGGAGAAGACTGATTCCAGAAATAAGGGCCATGGGTGAGGGGGGAGTAAAAGATGAATCTAAAACATACAGTTGTGCCAGAAAGTGCTCAAAGAATAATGTGGAAGTCCAGTGCAGTAGCTCTTGCCTGTAATCCTAACTAATTGGGAGGTAGAGATTAGGAGGATTGCGGTCTGAGTCCAGTGGGGCAAAAAGTTTTTAAGGGATTGCATCTCAACCAATGAGAAGCTGGATTTGGTAGTTTATGCTTGTCATCCCTGCTATGTGGGAAGCATAGCCAGACTGGCCGTGGCAAAAATCAATTTTAAAAATAAGGAAAGAAAAAAGGATTGAGACCTTGAGTTCAAATGACAGTAGCACAAGAAAAAGAGGAAGATGGATACAGGTGAAAAGACAGAGGAGTCAGCTTGACAAGTTTCCAACCTATCAAATCTGCCATTTGGACATCAAACAAAATATTACAATCCATTGACTATAACAGGAATCCACAAGTCATTCTGATAGTAAATTGGAAGATGATAAATCCTTTCCTACTAAAATGACAGCTAACAAACAAGGAAGGAATGATGGAATTAGGATGTCATTTAGCAACCATCACAGTTAATAATAATTAAGCCATAAAACATCAACAAATGCTAAACCTAACAGTCGGAAATGTGATGAGGAACAGGATATAGCCATAGTCTTAAAGTACTTTACCGTAAAATACTCATTAATTACAAAGGGAAAAACTAATTTTACAGTAGAGAAACTTGGCAGACATTGCCATAATCAATGGATCAAAGTTACCATTACCCGTAATAGGACATATCAAAATAATGTGAAGCCTTATAAGATTCAATTAGAACATAACTTCCGAGGCTGGAGGTGTAGTTCAGTGGTAGTATGTGCTAGTGTGAACCATCATCCTTAGGTTCCAATAGTCAACTTTTTTTTTTTAAGTACATCACTTCTGTTGTAATTCTTGACAAAAATGCATGACCTGAATCTAATTATGAAGAAATATAGGACACACCCAACTGAAGGACAGTCTGCAAAATAATCTGTGTGTGTGTGTGTGTGTGTGAGAGAGAGAGAGAGAGAGAGAGAGAGAGAGAGAGAGAGAGAGAGAGAGAGAGAGAGAGAGAGAGTCAGTCCTGGGGCCTGAACTCCAAAGCTGGACACTGTCCCTGAGCTGTTTTGCTCAAGGCTGGCATTCTACCAATTGAGCCACATCAAAAATGATGGTTAATTGGAAATATGAGTCTCAGACTTTCCTGCCCAGGCTAGCTTCAAACCCTGATCCTCAGATCTCAGCCTCCTGAGTAGCTAGGAATACAAGTGTGAGTCACTAGCATCCAGCTCTGGGATTCTTTTCACCCCTTTTTATTTTTCTTTGCAGTGCTAGGGATCAAATAAAGGTAGGTTAACAAATGCTAGGCAGACACCACTGAGCTGAGCTATATCCCCAGCCAGAGACTCTGTGTTTGATTCCCCACAATGAGATGGTTAGATACATAGATGTGTAGATGATAGATAGATGATAAATAGATAGATAGATAGATAGATAGATAGATAGATAGATAGATAGATAGATAATAAATCAAACCCTAAATGTTGATATATGCCTTGGAGAGATTGAGGCAGGAGTTCTTGAGCTCAAGGCCAGGCTAGGCTACAGAGCAAAACATTGTTTCAAAAATAAAATTAAGGGCTGGGGATATAGCCTAGTGGCAAGAGTGCCTGCCTCGGATACACGAGGCCCTAGGTTCGATTCCCCAGCACCACATATACAGAAAACGGCCAGAAGCGGCGCTGTGGCTCAGGTGGCAGAGTGCTAGCCTTGAGCGGGAAGAAGCCAGGGACAGTGCTCAGGCCCTGAGTCCAAGGCCCAGGACTGGCCAAAAAAATAAATAAATAAATAAAATTAAAGAAAATATGAATCACTTGAAACCTATAGAAAAGCACTGACAAAAAGCAAAGGACACTTCAGGATCTGCTACTAAGATTAAGTGGATATTAATTTTTGTTCTCTAATGCTTTAGCTCTCTTTTATACTCTGCTTTTATTTTTGTTTGTTTGTTTGTTTTTCCAGTCATGGCCTTGAACTCTGGGCCTGAGCACTTTCCCTGAGCTTCTTTTGCTCAAGGCTAGTACTCTACCACTTGAGCCATAGCGCCATTCTGGATTTTTCTGTTTATGTGGTGCTAAGGAATTGAATCCAGGGCTTCATGGAGGAATCAAACCCAGGGCTTCATGCATGCAAGACAAGCACCCTACCACTAAGCCACATTCCCATCCCCACTCTATTGTTTTCTTTGAGAAGTAAAATATTGGGGCTGGGAATATGGCCTAGTAGCAAGAGTGCCTGACTCGTATACATGAAGCCCTGGGTTCGATTCCCCAGAACCACATATATAGAAAATGGCCAGAAGTGGCGCTGTGGCTCAAGTGGCAGAGTGCTAGCCTTGAGCAAAAAGAAGCCAGGGACAGTGCTCAGGCCCTGAGTCCAAGGCCCAGGACTGGCAAAAAAAAAAAAAAGAGAGAGAGAGAGAGAGAAGTAAAATATTAAGTAAATGCCTGTTCCTACCATTTAGACTTTAGCCTTGAGCTCAAGATTCTAGTTGGTAGAATAAAGAAAAATAAATAAAAAGTATACATTTTAGGAATAATTAAAACTGCCTTCTTCTTAAGTAAATCACATGCTTATTTATATAGACAATTCTGTTTATATGATTACCTGGGAGCCAGTCATCAGGACCCAGCTCCATGGTAATTTTTTTTTTGTGTGTGGTTGTTATTGGTGGGGGGCTTGAACTCAGGACCTGGGAGCTGTCCCTGAGCTCTTTTTGCTCAAGGCTAGCACTATACCACTTCAAGCCACAGTGCCACTTCTGGTTTTCTGGTTGTTAATTGGAGATAAGAATATCACAGACTTTCCTGTCTGGGCTGGCTTTGAACCCTGATCCTCAGATCTCAGCCTCCTCCTGAGTAGCTAGGATTACAGGTGTGAGCCACTAGCACCCAGATTCCAAGGTAATTTAAATAGGAGAATTGGAGGGCTAGAGATGTAGCTCAGGCCTTCAGCACTTACTTAGCATGTATGAGGCCTAGGATTTTATCTCTAGACACACATACACACACACGTACATACAGTCATTCCATAATAGGAACACGTAGATACTTTTCTGGCTCTGGAACAATAAGTAAAATGAAGCCACCTTGCTATTTACCTCACAATATGCACAAAATCTATCTCAACATGTCAAAATAAAACCAGGTGTGGTACTGCATGCCTGTAATCCCAGTACTCGGGAGCTGAAGTAGTAGGATCATGATTTTGAGGTCAGCCTGGGCTGTAAAGCTGGTAGAAAAAAACAGATACCTTTAGTAACTTTAAGTTTGGCAAAGATTAATAAATATAACACACAAACACTCTCTCACACTCTCTCTCTCCCCTTCTGTGTATGTGTATGTATGCATACTCACTTATACATGCATATGTCTACACTTTTTAAAAACATAATTGACTTGTAGGCTGGGCACCAATGGCTCACACCTGTATTCCTAGCTACTCTGGGGGCTGATATCTGAGGATCACTGTTCAAAGCCAGCCTGGGGTTGGAAAGTCCATGAGTTGCTTATCTCCAATAAACTACTTAGAAAAAAATACACAAGTAGAGCTGTGACTCAAGTGACGAAGTACTATCCTTGAGCAAAAAGCTCAGGAATAGTGCCCAGCTCTCAGTTCAAGCCCTAGAACACACACACACACACACACACATCTAGTTACCTGAATATCAGGAAAAATCAAAATATACAGTATAGTGATGGCCAGAGCTGTCTTTCACAGACATTACCCAGTGTCTTTGTCTCCCCTCCCAGAGAAAGGAGTTAATATATTTTGGGTTGTATACAGGAGTTGTATCACAGTAGACAGGATCGTGACTTTATTATTGTCTTTATCTGGAGATTTAAGTGAGATTTAAGGAGAGGTATATGATGCCAAGATTACAAAGTGTGGATTTGTGATTGTTAATTCAGCGTGTCAACCTACTCAGGACAAGCAGTGCCCATATATTGGCCTAAGAATTCTTCTGGGTGCATTTGTCAGGATATTTCAGAGTGGGAAACACTTCAATTAGTAGATTGAGGAAACTGGATTGCTCTTCCCAGTGTCAGTGAGCCACATCCATTGAAGTCTGAATAAAACAAAGGCAGATTAGAAAACTATAGAATCAACCTAAGTGTTCATCAATTGATATGGTCTGTATGCACAATGCAGTATTATTCAGCCAGAAAGAAAAAATGAAATTATGTCATTTGCAGGAAAATGGATGAAAATAGAATATCATGATGTTAAGTGAAATAAACCAGGATGAGAAAGACAAATACTACATATTCTCTCTCATATGCAGAAACCAGACCTAAAAAAATGAGTGACATGAGTATAATGGGGGACTCTTTGGTGATGGAACCAGTAGGAGGAAGGAGGAGAAAAGAGAGGATAAAGGGAATAGTGCATACGAAGGGCATATTGATGTACTTTATATACATGTATGAAAGTAGAATAATGAAGCCTAATGAAGCTGGGTACCAGTGGCTCACCCCTGTAAGCCTAACTACTCAGGAGGCTGAGATCTAAAGATTGTGGTTTGAAGCCAACCAGGGCAGGAAAGTCCATGAGACTCTTATCTTCAATTAACTACTCCAAAGGCCCTGAGTTCAAGCTCCAGTACCAGTGTGTGCATGGGCGCACACACACACACACACACACACACACACGACATTTTCTAGATCAGTACTGCATATTAGGTTCCAGGTATGTATTCACTGGCTCAGTGAAGCCGCACTTGGTGTAGCAGATGTGACTGAAGACACTGCCTACACTGAAGCTAACCCACTGTCATTCTGCACGGTCCATCTCTCTCTGCACAGACCATGCCTGCATCCTTCGAGTCCTGAGCAGTAGTGCTCATCCCTGCAATCCCTCGAAAAATACATCACTGCTTTCATTTATGACTTTCCGAAGTAGAGGTGGTTCTGGTGTTCTAGTGGCTCTTACTAAACTGTTCTTCTTTCTTTCTGTTGCTAGGGTTTGAGCCCTAGGTCCTGCACATGCTAGGATGTGCTCTAGCACTGAGCTATACTTCCAGCCTCCCTGCTTGATCTCTGCCACCATAGTAGTCCTCATTCCATAGCTCGGGGAACCAACATAGAGATTCAGTCTACTGATAAAAATATCAATCTAATTAGGCTTTCTGAAAAATGGGGAGATAACCTAGTGATCAACTAGGGGACCCACTGAACACACTGTGAGACCGGAACTAAAATTTCATGGATTACCTGATCGCCATAAGCCGTTACCCTGACTAATGGGCCACTCTGACATTTTGGATTTGGTGCCAGCCCAGAGCCGGTGTTCAGGCCTGGTATTTCCTTTTCTTCAATGTAGTTACCCTGGTGAAAGGCCAGATTCCTTTGGCGAAAACTGGGAAGAAGACTCAGAGTATACATTTTTGGTAGTGAACCAGGAAACTACTCTTCATTCAAGGAGTTCTGGGTCTATAAACTGGCTTCTGTGGGGGAACTAACTGAAGGGTTGTGACTGTTTTTATGATTCAAATTAGCTTTTGTTCACCTAACCTAGAATGTCTATGCTTACACAAACAAGTGTGAATATAGCAGTCTTCCTATCTGTTTTCACATTTTTTTTTTGTCAGTTCTGGGCCTTGAACTCAGGGCCTGATTTACTGTCACTGGCTTCTTTTTGCTCAAGGCTAGCACTCTGCCACTTGAGCCACAGCACCATTTCTGGCCATTTTCTATATATGTGGTGCTGAGGAATCGAACCCAGGGCTTCATGTATAGGAGGCAAGCACTCTTGCCACTAGGCCATATTCCCAGCCCCTGTTTTCACTTTTATGGACAGCACAGTCAACAGGTTTCATGAATATTTGTGTTTATTATTTTATATTTTAAATATTTATATAATTTATGTCTAAATAGACCTGGAAAAATATTTCACTAAGAATGTAAACTGATATAAAGTAAAAATATGAATAAACAGAGAATTGGATTCAGGCTGGGGCCTGGTGGCCCACACTTATAATCCTAGCTACTCAAGAGGCTAAGATCTGAGGATCAAGGTTCAAAGCTACCCTTGACAAGCAAGTCCAGAAGACTTTGATCTACAATTAACCATCAAAATAAAGCAGGAAGTGGAGTTGTGGCTCAAGTGGTAGAGCACTAGCCTTGAGCAAAATAGCTCAAGGACAGTGCCCAGGCCTTGAGTTCAAGCTTCAGGACTGGTGTATGCACACGCACATGTGCATGTACACACACACACACACACACACACACACACATTGAATTTAGACCCAACCCTCTCTGTCAGTCTTTCTGTCTTCCTTAACAGATGTAACCATATTATTGAAGTTATTATGTATCATTGCTGTGTATTTTATACCTTTATAACGCATATAAGGTGGGCAAGGTGGCTCATGCCTTTAATTCTAGCTACACGAAAGACAGACTGAGAGGATGTTTTGTGGCTCAAGGTCAGCCTGGCCAAAAGTTTAGGAAACCCCAGACTCAACCAATAAAAGCTGGACATGGTGGTTCACACCTGTCATTTATTTCATGTTCAACCAAATAAAAGCCACAGATCAAGATTCTAGTACAGGAACCTCTGAGTGGCATACATGAAACATGTTGAACCATATCAAGGATTACCTGACAGTATGAGGGAAGGGAAGAGTTAGTAGTTTTAGAAAATGAAAGACAGGGCTGGAAATGTGGCTTAGTGGTAGAGTGGTGCTTGCCTAGCATGCATGAAACCCTGGGTTCAATTCCTTAGAACCACATAAAGAGAAAAAGCCTTAAGTGCCACTGTGGCTCAAGTAGTAGAGTGGTAACTTTAAGCAAAAGAAGCTCAGGGGGGCCTGGGAATATGGCCTCATGGTAGAGTGCTTGCCTCATATACATGAAGCCCTGGGTTCGATTCCTCAGCACCACATAAACAGAAAAAGGCAGAAGTGGTGCTGTAGCTCAAGTGGTAGAGTGCTACCCTTGAGCAAAAAGAAGCTCAGGGACAGTGCCCAGGCCCTGAGTTCAAGCCCCAGGATTGGCAAAAAAAAGAAGCAGCTCAGGGACAATGCCCAGGCAGAAGAACAAGGAAGAAGAAAGAAGAAGAAGGAGGAGGAGGAGGAGAAGGAGGAGGAGGAGGAGGAGTTACAGAAGAGAAATAGCTTGGATGAGGTACAACAATGGTGAAGCTATGGCTTAAATGGTAAAAGTGGCAGGCAGCTTTGAGCCAAAAAAACTAAAGGAGGACATAAGGCACCGAGTTCAAGTCCTAATACCAGCAGAAAGAAAACAAATGAATGAATTTTGTGTGTGTGCCAGTTTTGGGACTTGAACTCAGAGCCTTGCATTCTTACTTGGCTTTTTTGCTCAAGGCTGGCATTCTACCACTTGAGCGGCTGTTGGGTGTTTAATTGGAGCTAAGAATCTCAATGACTTTTTTCCCCCAGGCTGGCACAATCCTCAGATCTCAGCCTCCTGAGTATCTAGGATTATAGACATGGGCCACCAGGGCCTGGCTCAAATGAAAGGAATTAAGGAAAAATTGGAAGAAGAAAAATCAGCAAAAATGGTGGATTAAGAACCTTCAGGGCTGGGGATATGGCCTAGTGGCAAGAGTGCTTGCCTCGTATACTTGAAGCCCTGGGTTCAATTCCCCAGCACCACATATACAGAAAATGGCCAGAAGTGGCGCTGTGACTCAAGTGGCAGAGTGCTAGCCTTGAGCAAAAAGAAGCCAGGGACAGTGCTCAGGCCCTGAGTCCAAGGCCCAGGACTGGCAAAAAAAAAAAAAAAAAAAAAAAAAAAGAACCTTCAGGGCTGGGAATATGGCCTAGTGGCAAGAGTGCTTGCCTCATATACATGAAGCCCAGGGTTCAATTCCCCAGCACTACATATATAGAAAATGGCCAGAAGTAGCGCTGTGGCTCAAGTGGCAGAGTGCTAGCCTTGAGCAAAAAGAAGCCAGGGACAGTGCTCAGGCCCTGAGTCCAAGACCCAGGACTGGCAAAAAAAAAAAAAAAAAAAAAAAAAAGAACCTTCAAAAAAAGTAACAAGACTGTTGGCAAAATTGTCAGGATCTGGACTGGGAATATGGCCTAGTGGCAAGAGTGCTTGCCTTGTATACATGATACATGAAGCCCTGGGTTCAATTCCTTAGCACCACTTATATAGAAAATGGCCAGAAGTGGCTCAAGTGGCAGAGTGCTAGCCTTGAGCAAACAGAAGCCAGGGACAGTGCTCAGGCCCTGAGTCCAAGCTTCAGGACTGGCAAAAAAAAGAAAAAGAAAATTGTCAGGATCTGCTTCTTTAGAACTATGGAAAGTAAATAAAGGTTTGGCAACAATAAAGGATGTTTAAGAAAAAAATGTGTCTCCATCAGAACAGTGAGTTTGGAGGACTTTTTCACTTTCCATCTTCCTTCCTTCCCAATTCTACAGTAGTTTTGAACACCGGCGTCCTGCTGTCCCCTGTGCAAGTCAGCAGCTTGGTAGCCACAAGAGGGGGCAGGGCTGGGCTGGCGCTCCTCCACAGAGCCAGCCACAGAATGTGGCCATCATTTCACTTGTCTGGTGATTCTCTGGAAAATAAAACAAACCCTACTCAAGGAGATCTTTAGTTTTTTGCCCCCCCCAACAACGATCCTTGTAAGGATGCCTGAAACGAATATGAAATAAGCCAATGTCAGTAGTTGTCATAGTTCTATCTTCAGCTCCAAGAAGTTTCCATTGGCCAAAAATGCACTAAATCACCTCCAGGTTTGAAGCAAAAAGACAACAATGGCAAAGCCACCAGAAACAAACATCTGACTTCCATAACAAATACAGTAAGACTATATTTATATCTGTAAGACTGTATTTATATCTGTGTGTGTGTGTGTGTGTGTGTGTGTGTGTGTGTGTGTGTAAGGCTGTATCTATATCCCTATAGACATATATAGCAACAGCAATACAAATTGGAACAGAATCCCTGTTGGCAGAGTTGCTTGAAAGGAATGGAGAAATCAGTGATCCTGCCAGCTAGTGTAATACTGAGCTGTTTCAAAATCAACTCATAATTGATGCCAAGTGAAAACACTGTGTACCCCTTAAAACATGGCACACGTTGTAGAAATAAAGTACATTTGAAACATTTAAAAAAAAAAAAAAACATCTCTCTGCTTTCACTTGACCTGATTTGCAGCTTGCTGAGTACAAACAGGCATTTCAATTGGGCATTTTTCTAAACAATTCAAGGCAACTGTTTCACATTGCCCGCAGTCTGTGATGGTAGCTAACAATTAGGGTAAACAATAGACTAACGAAAATGCTTAAAAGGGAAAAGTTAGAAGACATGCTATCCACGTGGGGTTTTGGAAAGTTCTGAGATGTTTCTGGGAGTCTAGGGGACCTGCACATGTATGAGACTAGGTGTGCGCAGTCAGTGCTGCTTGTGTGTTAACAAAGAACAGAGGAACCCCACATCTCTCACCACTGCTAGAACTTGAGGCTTCACCAAGAGGAATGTGAAGCATTGAAAGGCATTGTAAACGATCTGAAGATTGAACATGTGCCCCAACATGTGCTCAGAGTCCCTTGGACAAAACAGACAGGCTCATTGAGTCTAAAGAATTCTCAGTTCAAAGATTAATTGACCACTAAGCTAACTGGACAGAGATTTCAGTTGACAAACATGTCAAAGAATATAGAACTTATGGAATTATTTCAGAAAACCCACTAAACAATCAACAAAATCACCACCATCAACCAACTAGACCATAGAGAGCAAAGAGAATCTGGTTTACATAGATGGCTTTTATTGTATTATTATTAGTTTTCAACAAAAAATTATGAGACAGGCAAAAATATGGATCACACACAGTTTTTAAAAATAAAATTTGTGCTTAGCGTGTTTGTCTAAATTTACTAGACACAGACTTTATGCTATACTTCAGATCACTTTTTAAATGATGTTACCATAGTTTGAACTCAGGGCTGTAGGCTCTTGCTCTGCATTTTTTGCTCAGCACTAGCCTGGGCAAAAATATTAAATTCTACCTGAAAAATAACTAAAAAGAAAAAAAAAGGATTGGTAAAAGGATTGGCTGCCTAGCAAATGCAAAGCTATGAGTTCAAACCCCAGTAATGCCAATAATAATAACTATATAGTAATAATTCAGTATATTTTCTCCTATCACCATGGAATGAAGTTAGATGAATAACAGAAGAAAATGGGAAATCCACATACATGTGGAACATAAACAGAATATTCATAAATATGGGTCATAAAATGGGTACTTACTGGGCTGGGAATGTGACTTAGTTGTAGAGTGCTTGCCTAGCAGGCACAAAGCCCTGGGTTCAATTCCTCAGTCCCACATAAACAGAAAAAGCTGGAAATGTCACTGTGGCTCAAGTGGTAGAGCACTAGCCTTGAGCACAGAGAGCCTCAGGGACAGAGCCCAGGCCCTGAGTTCAAGCCCCAGGACCGGCAAAAAAATAAAATAAAATAAGTAAATAAATAAAAATGGGTCATAGAAAAAATCTAATTGTGGAAATTAGAAAGTACCTTGAGATAACTAAAAATGAAAACAAAACATACTAAAAGTTATGAACTTCAGGTGAAGCAATGCTTAGAAAGAATGTTATAGTCGAAAATGAATGTATTTTGGCAGGGTGGGAGGGTTCCGTTTTTAATTCTTTTAATTTAATTTTATTGTCAAGGTGATGTACAGAGGGGTTGCAGTTACATATGGTAGTGAGTACATACAGTAGTGAGTATATAAGGTAGTGAGTATATAAGCTAGTGAGTACATTTCTTGCCATACTTGTTACTCTCCCACCTTCCTGCCTCCCAATCCTCCCATTATTGTTATTTTAAAGGTGATGTACAAAGGGGTTACAGTTACATAAGTCAGGTAATGAGTACATTTCTTTTTGGACAATGTCATCCCTTCCCTTGCTGTCCTGGGGCTTGAACTCAGAGCCTGAGCACTGTCCCTGGCTTCTTTTTGCTCAAGGCTAGCACTCTACCACCTGAGCCACAGTGCCACTTCTGGCTTTTTCTATATATGTGGTATTGAGGAATTGAACCCAGGGCTTCATATATGTGAGGCAAGCACTCTACCACTAGGCCATATTCCCAGCCCCAGACATTGCAATATTTTTTTAAGAAAACAGATCTCACACCGTAATGGAGGGACAAAGGTAAAAAAATAGCAGTGGTATTCAGTAGACACTATGTTGAAAATGAACTATACAATTTGTGGGTGAGGATGGGAAAGAAAAACTGAGAGCGAGGGGGAATGGGTGACATCATCCCAAAAGAAATGTACTCTTTACCTGACTTATGTAATTGTAACCCCTTTGTACATCACCTTTATAATAAAAAGAAAGAAAAAAACAGATCTCAACAGCCTAACACAAAAGAAAAAAAATCAAACTAAGCCCAATGCAAGTACAAGGGAGGACATAAAAAATAGAATGGAAATAAGTGAAGAATAGAAAAATAACAGAGAAAGGTATATGAAGCCAAAAGTTGATAGAAAAATAAGCAAAAAAGAGAAAACTTCAGTTAGATCAGCCAAATTAAAAAGTCTCAAATTTTAAAATCAGGAATGAAAGGAGGGCTACATAATCATCCTCACAGTCATAAAAAAGGATTGTAAGGGAATAATATATATATAAATATAAATAAAAGTAAGTCAACAAATGAAAGAACCCAAATAAAATGCAAAAATTCCTAGAAAAATACAGCCTACAGAGACTGACTTAGGAAGAAAAACTAAGTCTGAATATAACAAAAGAAATAAGAGACTGAATTAGTAATTGTGGTGTTTGGCAGTACTGGAGTTTGAACTCAGGGCAGGCAACTGACCAATAAGACATGCCTCTAGTCCGTCTTATATGGGTTACTTTCAAGATAGAGTCTTACTTTCTGGGCTTGGGCCACAGTCATCTTTCTTGGGCTGAGATGATGTGCCCACCATTCTGAACTTCTGTTGAGATGGAGTCTCAGAACTTTCCTGCTTCAGTCTAGCCAGTAGCTAGGATTACAGGTGTGAGCCTGTTTCTTTCTCTTCTGCATTTCTCCTCCTTTTAACTCTGTGATGCTAATATATTCTTGCTAAAATAAAATGAAAGAAAGAAGGAAGGAAGGAAAGAAGGAAAGAGAAAGTAGTGGAAAGGGAGTAAATTTTTATGACTTTGGACTAGGTAATACTTTTTTTGTCAGCTATGAACTCAGGTCGGTGCTATCCATGAGCCTCTTTGTGCTCAAGATTAGCACTCTACCACTTGAGCTAGAGCACCATTTCTGTTTTTTGAATGGTTAATTGGAGGTAAGTGTCTCACAGAGACTTTTCTGCCCCAGCTGACTTCAAACTGCAATCCTCAGATCTCAGCCTCCTGAGTCGCTAGGACTACAGCCATGAGCCACTGGCATCTGGCTTAGGTAATTTTTTTTTTTTTGCCAGTCCTGGGGCTTGAACTCAGGGCCTGAGCACTGTCCCTGTCTTCTTTTTGCTCAAGGTTAGCACTCTACCACTTGAGCCAAAGCACCACTTCTGGCTTTTTCTACATATGTGGTGCCGAGGAATCGAACCCAGGGCTTCATGTATACAAGGCAAGCACTCTTGCCACTAGGCCATATTCCCAGCCCAGTAATGATTTTTTTTAACACAAACCAAAAAAGATTAATTGGGCATTGTCAAAATTTTCAATAACTGTATTTCAAAGAATACTATCTAAAAGTGAAGAGCAATGCACGGAATGGGAGAAAATACCTGCAAATCATATCTTTGGTAAGTATCCAAAATATATAAAGAACTCCTTTGTATACTAACAATTTCTGACTAGGCTGGGCACAGGGGGTCATGCCTGTAATTCTAACTACTCAAGAGGCTCAGAATTGAGGTTTGAAGCCAGTCCAAGCAAACTAATCCGAGAGACTCTTAATTCCAACTAATCAACAAAAATCCGAAGTAGAGGTGTGGTTCAACTGGTAGAGTGCCAGTCTTGTGCAGGAAAAGCTAAATGAGAGCCCAAGTCTCTGAGTTCAACTCTCAGAACCAGTACACACACATACAAATGGATGAAGGACAAATGTAAGACCTGAAAGTATAAAACTACTGGAAGAGGGCTGGGAATATGGCTTAGTGGTAGAGTGCTTGCCTCATATACATGAAGCACTGCATATATAGAAAAAGCCAGAAGTGGCGCTGAGGCTCAGGTGGTAGAGTGCTAGCCTTGGGCAAAAAGAAGCCAGGGACAGTGCTCAGATCCTGAGTTCAAGCTCCAAGATTGATGGGAAAAAATAATAATAATACTGGAAGAAAACATAGGTGACATTGGAATGGACAAGAATTTTTAGCCTAAGGACCAAACAGCACAGGAAAGAAAGCAAAAATAAACAAATGGGATGATCAACAGAGAAAAATATTACAAATAACAAGAGGCTAATGAACATAGTATATAAGTTACTCAAACAACTCAATAGCAAAATAAAGGAAATCCTCTGATCAAAAATAGCTGGGAAGCCAGTGGCTCATGCCTGTAATCCTAGCTACTCAGGAGGCTGAGATCTGAGGATGGAGGTTCAAAGCCAGCTCTTACAGGAAAGCCAGTGAGACTCCAGTTAACTACCAGAAAATCAGAAGTGGCACTATGGCTCAAGTGGTAGAGTACTAGCCTTGAGCTGAAGAGCTCAGGGACAGTGCCCAGGCCCAGAGTTCAAGCCCCACGACCCACTAACAAAAGAAAAAAAGGTGGCAGGGGCTGGGAATGTGGCTTGGTGGTAGAATGCTTGCCTAGCATACATGAAGCCCTGGGTTGGATTCCTCAGCACCACACATATAGAAAAGGCCAGAAGTGGCGCTGTGGCTTAAGTGGTAGAGTGCTAGCCTTGAGCAAAAAAGAAGCCAGGGACAGTGCTCAGGGCCTGAGTCCAAGCCCTAGGACTGGCCAAAAAAAAAAAAAAAAAGTGGCAGACATACACAGATATTTCTCCAGAGAAGATGTACAAATTGCCAACAGGCACATGGAAGTAATGTTCTACATGCTGCACAGTGCACATCAAAACCACAATGAGGTATCACCTCATTCCAGTTTAAATGGGTATTATCAAAAAGACAAAGATAACAAGTGCTGGTAAGGATGTGGAGAAAAGGGAACTATTACACAATATTGGGAATATAAATTACTGCAGCCATAATTATGGGATATAACGTGGAGGTTTCTTAACAAAATTAAAAGTAGAGCTACCATATGTTCCAGTAATCCAAGTACTGGGTTTATAGCCAAAGAAAATGAAATGAGCCGGGTATCACACCTGTAATTCTAGCGACTCAGGAGGGTGAGATAGGAAAATTGCGGTTTGAAGCCAGCCTGGGCAGCAAAGTCCTAAGACTCTTATCTCTAATTAACCACCAGAAAACTGGAAGTGGCTCTGTGGTCCAAAGTGTTAAGAGTGCTAGCCTTGAGTGGAAAGCTCAGGGACAGTGCCCAGGTCCTGAGTTCAAGCCCCACAACCGACACACACACACACAAAAAGAAATGAATATGTTGACGTAATGTCTGTACTCATAGGTGTAATTGCTGCACTACTCACAAAAGTTAGAAATGGAGTCAACCTAAATTTCCACCAACGGATGGAGAAATAAAATGTGGTAAATACATGTAATAGACGACTACTCAGACATAAAAAGGTCATCCTGTCATTTGCAAAACATGGATGGATCTGGTGATCATTATGTTAAGTGAAATAAGCCAGGCACAGATAAATAAAAGCTGTATGATCTCACTCGTGTGGAATCAGAAACGGTGGATTTCATAGAATTTGAAGTGGAATAGCAGACTGGGAGCATAGGGACTAGCAAGGACTGAGAACCGGTTGATCACCAGGTATTAAGTTACATTAGATAAGCCAAGTCATTCACTCAAGGTGGTGTGCACTAAGGGTGACAATGGGTAATGGCAGTGGACTCTGTGTGCGCCGGTTCAGGGCCTTGCACTCGGGGTCTAAGGTGCTGTCCCTGGGCTCTCCCACCCCAGCCCCCTCCTGGAGCCATATCTCCCCTTCCAGCTTTTTGATGGTTAGAGATAGAAGTCACTTAGATTCTCCTGGCTTCGAACCGCGATCCTCCGATCTCAACCTCCTGAGTAGCTAGGATTACAGGAGTGAGCCACCCGGTGCCTGGCTGTAAGATGCTCTCCACATGTGTTTCTTGGGATAATCTGATTCCCGAGAATACCTGATTTACTTTTTTTTTTTTTTTTTAAATCTGTAGAGACTGCCTCTTCCTCTCTGCCTCTCCCTCCAGCGCCCACAGCCGAGCACGTGTGCCCCGTGTGTACAGTCCCCGCTCCGTCCTGGACGCGGGCTCGGCCCACGGCCAGCCCCGCCCCCAGGCCCCTTTCCAGCTCAGTTCCCACCGATCTCGTCCCTCCCCTCCGGCTTCTCGCGAGAGGCGTGAGCGCCTGGCCGGACGAGAGGAAAGTATCTGCTCGGCTGAGGGGGGAAAGGAGGAGCTGGAGACAGATTGTAGGAGCGAGCGCGGGCGGGCGGGAGGAGACGGAGCTACCGGCGGGTGAGTCCTGTTAATATTAGCTAGTCCGTGATCTAACGGAAGTCTCCCTTCCAACTCCGACGAGTCCCAACGTCCCGGGTCAGGGTCTCCCCTCCCAGGCTGTGTTGGACGGGGGCGCTGAGGCGGTGGCCGGGCCCTGTCTGAGGAAGAGGGTGGGGCCTAAACTAAATCCAACCAATAAGAGGTTAGGAATCCACGACTGGCGGCGATGAGCACTAATGGGAGATGGGTTTTGCCTTGCGGCGTACCGCCCTCCTCTCTCCCTCCTCCCGCCTCCTTCCTTTTGGAGGAAGGCGGGGCCAGAGGCCTGAAGTGTGGGGAGAACTTGGGGTAAGTAGCCCCGGGGGGCACAGGGCGTGGCAAGGAAAGGGGAATTGAATCCTGAGGGAAGAGTAGCCTAGTGGAGCCCTATGTGGAGGAATCATGGAATGGGAAAAAGAGGAGAACTGCTAAACTAGGTTGAAGACTCAGACTCCCCAAAGACAGGGGTTAGGGACTTGGCATTGGAAAAGGCAGGGGTAAATAGGCAGGAAAGAGGTCTGAATGCTTGAGAACAGGACCTTGATCAGGTGAACAAATGGGCTGGAAAGAAACCAGGGAGTAGATCACTGGAATTGAGAGTCATGGCATGTCGATCAAATTACTAGTATCCCAGACTTGATATCAGAGAGAAGGCATGGATTTGGAGAAAACTGAGTGAGTGAACTTAGTAAGACAATTTGAGTGGATTGAGTAGCCAGAAGGCATGGCTTTGGGGAAGGTGTAGGGGACCAGAGGGGTAAGAGGAGGTGTTTGGAAAGAAGACTACTGGTACACACCGGTCGTTAACTTAGGTTGGGATGTTGAAGTAGCGCTCCTGATGACCAGTCTGTTCTCATAGTGGTTGAGAAGGAGAAAAATAGAATGCTGATTGCTTCTATATGATTTTATTTCTCCTTCTGTTTCCTTCCCAAACTTCATGTCTTCCAATACACAGAGAAATGGGCTTGGGACTTAAGCAGGCCAAGTTGGAACCCCATAGGGACTTACATGTTATTCTGAATTGCTTGTTATGTGTTTTCACTGGGGTGTTTACTACCCAGGACACCTCCTACCCAGATTCCGGGGTTACTACTTTCTTAACTTGAAAAAGTTTTTTTCTATTTAACTTAGAGTGTTTTCTTTTTTTGAGGGTCCTGTTATATGAAGTGTAGGTTTGTAGAAGTGTGCAGATTTTTCCTAGTAAGCTCATTTGTCTCCTGTTTAAAATTTTGCAGTGTAATTTTTGTAAAAAATAATTGTACAAAAGGCATTAATGTACTAAAATGAAATTTGCTTCGTTAAGCGCGGCTCCTCCACTCATTCTTGAAGAGTTATGAGTAATTGCAATTACTCATAAAATTTTAAATATAGGTAAAATGGACTCATAGTTTAGGAAAGTGAATATTCTTCACCTTTTTCTTTTGCTGTAGACTCAAACTAATGAAATGTTATAATATCTTAGAGCAGAGATTGGGGAAATCAAACACAATTTGTATTTAAACATGGAGAATGTAAGGTAAGTGGAGGCTATTGCGAAATGTAACATGTCTGTAAGAAAAGAAGCTAAAGGAAAGTTTGGCACCTATACTAAGTAGTCTTACCAGTTTGTTCTTAATTCTGTACCAAAAGGAACAGGCCTTTGACCTTTGTTTAATACTGTTATTTAATAATGAAGCAGACTAATACAACTGGTTAATAACTTCTTTTTCTTTTATATTTCTCCCTCCCTCCCATCACACCCAAAGTACTAATGCTAAGCAAGTGCTTTACCACTAATATATGAAGAGAAATCCGAACATGTCTTTTTTTTTTTTTTGCCAGTCCTGGGGCTTGAACTCAGGGCCTGAGCCTCTTTGTGATCAAGTCTAGCGCTCTACCACTTGAGCCATAGTGCCACTTCCAGCTTTTTCTCAGTAGTGTATTGTTGATAAGAGTCTCATGGACATTTCTGTCCAGTCTGGCTTTGAACCATGATCCTCAGATCTCAGCCTCCTAAGTAGCTGGGATTACAGGCATGAGCCACTGGCAATCAGCTCAGAGTATTTTATATTAATCTTTGATTTTCAGCAACCATTTGATGTTTTTCCTCTTTTCTGGGAATTCCCCCTACAGCAGATTGAGACCAATTAATTACTGACCCTTTAGCATTAATTACTACTCCATGAGGTTCTAGTATCTTGCATCAAGAGCACTGCTGTTGGGTATCAGAACATTTTCACAGTTTTCCTGGAAACAACACAAAAAATAGCCAGTGAGAAAATAATGTCTCTTGTTTGGGTCTTCCAGTCTAGAATTTGTGATGACATTAATGGGGACATTATTAAGAGGGGAAAAAAAATTTCCTCACTAGTGTTCCCATCTAGCAGAAACAGCACGTGGATCAAAGTTTATACCTTGTGGTTGTTTGAGTGATGGAAATTCTAAATATCCTGGTTTACTATGTATTTTAAAATGTTAGTATCTGCTAATATCTGCTGTTAGCAGATCTTATTCTCTTTCCTTCTAATTCAAAATGAAAATTGTTTAGTTTTTTTTTTTCAAACAGTCTTAAGCTTCTACTTTGCCTCAAGTAAAGTCCCTCTAGCTCTGCCTCAGCACAGCTGCTCTGAAGTTCTCAGAAGTTATTGTTCTAAACATGTTAAGACGGAACTTTTCCTAGGCTGCAGTGGGAGGGACTCTTGCCATACCCTCCTATTCGTGTCTGATAAGGAGGAGCCTTCTCCTTGCAAGGAAGTTTTAGGTGGAACAAACAGTACTGCCATGCAAGCAAGCAGTTAGTAAAGAGCTCTCTTCTTGGGGCAGGCTAGCCTATCCCTATCCCTTGATAAAGGTACTAAAGTTAAAGGATATAGATATCATTTCTTAGAAAAAACAAATGTAGCATTCATTTAAAAAGCCAAAATGTTCATTTCTTTCGTTGTTAGTTTCTCTCAAAATCTTTCTGTGACTTTGGAGCTCATGAAAAAGTCTCCTGTCTCTTTAAAAACATGTCTAAGATAATAATTGATAGTACTCATTTTTTAAGTACTGCTTTTGGGTAGCTTTGGGATCAGGTGTATTCATCACATCACCTTTGGATGCTTCATGGATGTGAATGCTCTAAAGAAGCAGAAAAGGCCCCTATTTACAAAATTACTGTTTTATTATTGAAATCCTACTTTAAAACATTGTTTACATGTGTTGAAGCTCTTTAGTTCTATCATCTGAAGCCACAAGATAGAACCAATTTATGTCAACATGGTAGGTAGACTCCAAATATTTATTGGCATTTATGTCCATTAAGATATTTCTTGCATATCACAAGAAATGTACACACTGCCCTACTATGTAACTGCACCCTCTTTGCACAACACCTTGTAAAAAAAAATTATGTCCAATCAATAAAAAAAAAAGATATTTCTTGCAGGGCATTGGTGGCTCATACCTGTAATCCTAGCTACTCAGGAGGCTGAGATCTGAGGAT
Source organism: Perognathus longimembris pacificus (assembly GCF_023159225.1). NCBI lineage: Eukaryota > Metazoa > Chordata > Mammalia > Rodentia > Heteromyidae > Perognathus > Perognathus longimembris. The sequence continues at coordinate 49,338,835 of NC_063161.1, forward strand.
CATGATTCAAACCCAGCTGGAGCAGGAATATGAGCTCTTTTCTCAAATTAACCACCAGAAAACGAGAAGTGGTGCTGTGGCTCAAGTGGTAGAGCAGTAACTTTGAGCAGAAGAACTCAGGGACAGCTTCCAGGCCCAGAATTCAAGCCTTAGAACTGGAAAAAAAGAAGGGAAATAAGGGAGGGAGGGAGGGAGGGAGGGAGGGAGGGAAGGGAAGGAAGGGAAGGAAGGGAAGGAAGGAAAAGAAAAAAGAAAGAAAAATGGGGGCTGGGAATATGGTCTAGTGGTAGAGTGCTTGTCTCGTATACATGAAGCCATGGATTCGATTCCTCAACACCTCATATATAGAAGAAAGCCAGAAGTGGCACTGTGGTTCAAGAGGTAGAATGCTGGCCTTGAGCAAAAAGAAGCTAGGGACAGTGCTTAGGCCCTGAGATCAAGCCCCAGGACTGGAAAAAAAAAGAAAAGAAAAGAAAAGAAAAATGATTCCTGACCTATGGCTCACACCTGTAATCCTAGCTGCTCAGGATGTTGAGATCTGAGGATCACAGTTTGAAGCCAGCCTGGGCAGGAAAATCTGTGAGACTCCTATCTCCACAGAAAACTGGAAGTGGAGCTGTGACTCAAAGTGGTAGAGCACTAACCTTGAGCAAAAAGAGCTCAGGGACGGTGGCCAGGTCCTGAGTTCAAGCCCCACAACAACCACTACCACCACCATCACCACCACCACCAACAAAACGACCCTGGAAGTGGAGCTGTTACTCACATGGTTGAGAGCTAGACTTGAGCAAAAAAGCTCAGGGCCAGTTCCCAGGCCCTGAGTTCAAGCCCCAGATCTGGCACAAAAATGGAAATTAGATACTAATTGATGCTTACTTATTTTTTTGTTTAGCATTATTTAATTAGCATTGTTTAATTACATTGGTAAAAGAGAAGAATTTTACTGTTGTATTTCCATACTTTTTTTTTTTTTTTTTTTTTTTTTTGCCAGTCATGGGGCTTGAACTCAGGGCCTGGGCACTGTCCCTGGCTTCTTTTTGATCAAGGTTAGCACTCTACCACTTGAACCACAGCGCCACTTCTGGCTTTTTCTATATATGTGGTGCTGAGGAATTGAACCCAGGGCTTCATGTATATGAGGCAAACACTCTACCACTAGGCCATATTCTCAGCCCCTCCATACATTTTTACAACCAGTCTTACTTCCTCTCTTTTTTATCTCAACTCTTCCCAAAATAATTTCAACAGGTTCCCTTGTTCAGCTTTTATAGGTGTAAACAATCTACCTCAACTGTATTCATCTTCTTTTGAAATAGATTTCATAATTGTTCACCCTCTATTATTTTCTTATTTTGTTTGTTTTTTGGGATAATGTCTTGAACTTGAGATCTTCCTGCCTCAGTCTCCCTAGTGCTGTAGTTACAATTGTGTACTACCATACCCAGCTTTGTATATCTAATACTAGAGTTTATAGATCATGGCATAACTTGTAAATTGTCCATAAATCTATCTAGTTTATTTTAGAGTCTTCCTGGGAAATAGTATCTGTTTCACTAGTGTATAATTTTTGTGCTTTACCTCTCTTACTCCACACTTTTTAATTTTGTTAATACTAGGGCATATATCAGGGCTTAGAAGCTGTTCCTGAGCACTTTTGCTGAAGGCTAGCACTTTACCACTTGAGCCACAGCTCCAGTTCTGGCTTTTTTGGTGGTTAATTGGAGCCAGTCTTACCAACTTTCCTAGTCTGGCTTTTCCAGTCTGGCTTCAGACCACGATCCTAAGATCATAGCTTCCTGAGTAGGATTAAAGACTCCATACATTTTTAGATAAAGATCCTCCCCCCCCCCCCCCACACACACACACACTATTTCCACTCTGGTCTGCTTGCCTGCATTTCCTCTTCTCCTTCAGTAATTAGGGAATAATTAACAATATTTACTTATAGTGGAGTTGTTTTTTGTTGTTTTTGCCAGTCCTGGGACTTGAATTTTGATTTTGAGCTCTGTCCCTGAGCTTCTTTTGCTCAAGACTAGTGCTCTGCCCCTTGAAACACAGTGCCACTTCTGGCTTTTTCTGAGTAGTTTATTGGAGATAAGTGTCTTACAGACTTTTCCTGAGCTGGCTTCAAACTATGATCCTCAGCTCTCAGCCTCTGAGTAGGCTAGAATGATATGTGTGAGACATGGGCACCCAGCTCAGTGACATATTTTTTAATTATTAAAATTTTGTTTTAGCAACTCTTTTAGAAAAATAAATACTTCATTCTCTGGTCACTTTATGCTAGAAATCAAACTGCCACCGCAGAACAGTTGTATTATGGCTTCCTCATAATATTGATGTTCCTTATTTAGACATGTACACATTGCCATTTATAATTGTAGCTTGTCATTGTGGTGGTCTTAGTTTGTCAGGCGGTGTGCTGGAGGTGAATTGGTGCCATAAACTAGTCAGCATCAGAAGTCATCTCTAGGGACCAAAGACTATATTGGCAGCCAACAACTTTCCTGTGTGTTAATTTTAGACCTGACAGTTGAATTTATGTTTGAGCAATTTTAGCTGATAAATGCATTTTTAAAGCACCTTCCTCTTTTGGGGTTTTAATTTTTTTACTTTCATTTTTTTAACTTGCAAATTTTGAATGTAAATGTGCCATCACAGTAGCATGCTATTGGGCAGAAAACAGGTGTATTTTTCAAAAGTATATGCACTCATCTTTCTGATACTGTTAGTTGTGAATTCTGGAGAGCAGAAGGGTGAATTTGATTGATCATCCCTCAAGATCCTCGGTTCTGGGTCTTGATCTCAAGTGTTAGAGCACCACATCTCCAGTTCTGACCTTCTGTTGCTTAACTGGAAATAAAGTCTGAAGGATTTGTTGGCTCATGCTAGCTTCAAACCTCAGATCTCAGCATAGGATTATAGCAAGCCACTGCCATTTGGCTTCAAGGTCTTTTCTAGCCCAAACATTTCATAGATGGAAGCTCAATTAAGAAACTTATTGTTGAAGAATAAAAAAGAAAAATAGATTGTAAAGAAAATGAAATTGAAAAGATCCTATTGCTCAGTGAGAATGGAACATGAAAAGTAAGGAACACAAATGATGGAAAGTAATAACTCCTTTGAACCCAAAACACAAAAACAACAAATATTTTGCATTAGGGTCATTCATGTCTTAAATAATATTTTATCATGACATTTTGTCTCCAGCATTCCCTTTGTTTTGAAAGAGTGTTGGTGGATTTATTTTTCTGTTAAATCATAGTTATTTCCTTTCCTTCTTTTGTTTGTTCCTTTTTGTCTTCTGAGTAATATATTGACAGCCTATATATAACAAAATAAAACCCAGTTCAATTTTGAAAGTAAGTATTTGCTGTGTAGCCTCCTCACAGAAGAATGATGAGTGTTAAACTTCAGGAAAGACCGTGTGAAAAGATAAGTTTGTTGTTTAGTTCCTTAATGTCAGCCTAAGGCGACATCACTGAACTAAATAAAGCAAAGGTGAGGTAGTAAATTGAAATCTTGTTTAGAGCAAAACTTATTGTAAACTCATAATTTTGTTAGCTATTTCTCATCTTTTGGTAATTTTAATCCAAATGGCCTCCTACATTTGAAACCAGCCTTTGCAAAAAGTTTCTTTTTTCTGTTCAGTACTCCATTCCTCCTTAATAAATATCAATTGATGAAAGTCTAATGGGAGCCAAGATTTAAGCTTAAAAAATTATTTGGGCTGGGAGCCAGTGTCTCATGCCTGCGATCCTAGCTACTCAGGAGGCTGAGACCTGAGGATCATGGTTCAAAGCCAGCCCAAACAGGAAAAGTCTGTGAGACTCTTGTGCAACAGAAAACTGGAAGTGTCACTGTGGCTCAAGTGGTAGAGTACTAGCTTTGAGCTGAAGAGTTCAGGGACAGTGCCCAGACCCAGAGTTCAAGCCCCATGACCAACAATTAAAAAAAAAAAAAAAGTAAGCTTGGGCCTCTGTAGTAACAATGCTGGTGTTCCATAGCCCTATTTTCTCACAAAACCCAATCTGCTTTCTTTGAATAAAATTGCTTCTTCTTTCCTTACTTAGTACTTAGTGCTTTTGTGTGTATGTGTGTGTGTGCATGTGTGTACACTGGTACTTGGGCTTGAATTTGGGCCTTGCACCCACACTTGGCTTTTTCGTTGAAGGTTAATAATGCTCTATCACTTGAGCCACATCTCCACTGCCAGCTTTTTGGTGCTTAATTGGAGATAAGAGCCTCACAGACTTTTCTGCCTGGGTTGACTTCAGACCATGATCCTCAAATCTCAGCCTCCTAAGTTAGGATTGCAGACATGAACCATCAGTGTCTAACTGATACAATGCTTCTCTCTGAGATAAAGAGGGACAGGTTATAGGCTAAACTGGTCAATTTTATTTGGGTTTTAAACTCTACCATGAAGTAGAAAAAAATGTATTTTTCAGATCAGAAAAGGGAATGGCTGGGAATGTATCTTAAGTGTCTGCTAAAGGGCAGACTTGACATGTGCAAGGCTCTAAGCTCAATTCTCAGTACCAAAAAAATTGTGTGTGCGTGCATGCACATGTGCGTGTGCACATGCCAGTATTGGGGTTTGAACTTAGGGTCTTGAGCTCTCTCTCTGCTTTTCCTACTCTTGGCTGGCCTTATACTACTTGATTCATACCTCCAGTCTGGCATTTTGCAGGATAATTGGAGATAGAGTCTTACAGGCTTTTCTGCCCAGGCTGGCTTTGAATCTTAATCCTCCAGGTCTCAATCCTCCTGAGTAGGTTGGACTGTAAGCCTGATCCACTAGATTCCAGCCAAACAACTGTTCTTTTAAACATAAGAATGTGGGGCTGGGGATATAGCCTAGTGGCAAGAGTGCCTGCCTCATATACATGAGGCCCTGGGTTCGATTCCCCAGCACCACATATACAGAAAATGGCCAGAAGTGGTGTTGTGGCTCAAGTGGCAGAGTGCTATGCTAGCCTTGAGCAAAAAGAAGCCAGGGACAGTGCTCAGGCCTAGAGTCCAAGCCCCAGGACTGGCCAAAAATAAAATAAAATAAAAATAAGAATATGTTTCACCACTATCAAATCAAGGTGATGATTTGTTTAAAATAACATAATTGTTCTAAATGACTCATGTTGGCAGTATGAACTGATGACCAGTTTCTTGTCAGTTTTATTTATTTGAACTTAAGCAAACTTGTAAAATGCATTATTGATTTTTTAAATTATATTTTTATAGTTTTTTTTTTTTTCAGAGCTGAGGACCGAACTTGGGGCCTTGCACTCACCAGGCAGGTGCTCTTCCACTGAGCCAGATCCCCAGCCCCTTTAATTATATTTTTATAGCAACATAACTTCTGTAGTGCCATTTCTTGAGCTAATTATTATTATTACGGTTATGATTATTACTTGGACAGTGATGGCATTTAAATAGGGCCTCATGTCTGCTAGGCTGCTACTCTACCACTTGAGCCATTTCTCTAGCCCCACTTTTTGCTGGTTATTTAGAGCTGGAATCTGGTGAACTTCTGCCCAGGCTGGCCTCAAAACATCATCCTCCATATCTCAGCCTGGGCTAGACCATCGTCCATATCTCAATTGGCTAGGATTATAGTAGTGAGCAATTGAGACCCAGCTGCTTTAGTTATACATTAGATAGGGTTTTCAGTTATTGCCTGGAGTAACCCTCAGACAGCAGTCCTCCAACCTAAACCTCCTATATAGCTGGAATTATAGGTAGACCCACTTTAGGGTTTATTGTAGAAATGTAATCTCACCAACTTCTTGCTGGACTTTTCCAGAAATGTGTTTCTCCCAGTCTCCACCTCCTGAATTGCTAGGATTACAAGCATGTACCACCATGGGTTGGCTTGAACTCATTTTTTTAAAATTTATTTATTAATTAAACAAAATTTTTTTTGACAAGGTGTTGTGCAAAAGGGGTACAGTTACGTAGTAGGGCAGTGTGTACATTTCTTGTGATATCTTACACTCTGTTTTTCTTTCCCTTCCCTAGGTCAGGTAGACATATATACAATACACAATGTACCAAGAACGTATACAGTAGCCACGTGGCCTGCGCCAAAGAAAATTCGCCTAGGGCTTTAAATGTAATGTCGACATTAGGCAATATGTCGACAACAGTCTTATATGAATGTACATACATAGCTTTTGAGCTGTTGTATTCCACTGAGTGGTCAATTTTTGACCTTTATATGTTGAGTAGTTGGCTTAAACTCATTTTTAAATTTTGCTCAAGCAGTAGTTTTTAATACTGGGTTTGGGTTGGCTAATGTCAGCCAGTGAGTGTTGGAAAACTTCCAGGAGGTCACTGTGTTGCTATCACGTGTACAGGCTTGGAAAACAGATTTTTTTCATCACTGAAAAATATTGTAGCTTTTTCCTATCTAGAATCAGAATTATACTTAGGTTTTAATATTAAAGTCTTTTACATTTATTGTTTTCAGCCTAAATTCAGGAAGATTTAAATTGATCCTTAAAGATCAGTGTTTTGAGCATAGTGGATACTTATAATCCCAATGACTTGGAAAGCTGAGGCAGGAGGATTATGAGTTTTGAGACTAACCTGGACAATATGGCAAGACCCTGCCTCAGAAAAGAAAATAAAAAATAAAAAGTCGACTGGTGCCAGTAGCTCACACCTATAATCCCAGCTACTCAGGAGACTAACATCCAGAGGATTGGAGTTTGGAGCCAACAAGAGGTGTGGCTCAAATAGTAGAATGCCAGCTGAGTGGAAAAACTTAAGACATTGAGTTCAAACCCTGCTATCCGAGAAAAAGGAATCAGTGTTTTGGATTGATAGCTTTCAATTTATTGTTTGAGGCATCACACATTATACAAAAACAAGAGAAAAAATACAAACCTTTATTTTATTTTTTAAATTAGTTGTATAAGTGGTGGGGTTACTATGACATTTCCACACAAGTATAAATGTATCCCAATCAATCTCACCCCTGTCACTCTTCCTTCCCCCTTCCTTAAAACAATTTCTGCAGGTCTCATTGTTCTGTTTTCATGCATACAAACAAATTACTTCAACTATGTTTGTCTTCATTTACCTCCTGTTGGCCCAACTCCCTTTCTCACATACCCATTTCTCTTGCAGACCCTATTTCACTTTCCTGTCACTGTTTTTTGGTGTGTATTAAAATTGCACTAAGGGGTTTCACTAAGGTATTTTCCATGTGTATATATTAGTTATTTTCATTTCTATTTTTTTTACTTTTGGCGGTATTGGTGTTTGAGCCTAGGTGCTGTCCCTGGACTCCTTTTGCTCAGGCTAGCACTCTGCCACTGGAACCACAGCATCATTTGTAGCTTTTTCTGTGATTAAGTTTCATGGACTTTCCTGTCCCAGCTGGTTTTGAACTATGATCCTCAGATCTCATTCTCGTGAGTAACTAGGATTACACCAGCAGTGCCAGGCTTGTGCATATCTTCATACGTGGTTGCAGTGTATTTCAAAATTATTCACCCACTTTTCCCCCCTCTCCTTACCCTTTCCTCCTAAGTAGTCCTATAAGTAGAATCATGTTCTGTGAAAAACAATACAAAATTCTATATGATTTTTTTTTTTTTGCCAGTCCTGGGCCTTGGACTCAGGGCCTGAGTACTGTCCCTGGCTTCTTTTTGCTCAAAGCTAGCACTCTGCCACTTGAGCCACAGCGCCACTTCTGGCCGTTTTCTGTATATGTGGTGCTGGGGAATCGAACCCAGGGCCTCATGTATACGAGGCAAGCTCTCTTGCCACTAGGCCATATCCCCAGCCCCTCTATATGATTTTTGCCTAGCAGTTTCCAAGAATTTTTCTGCTTCTATTTTTTTGTGACTCATGCCTATAATCATAGCTACCCAGAAAGCTGAGATCTGGAGTATCGAGGTTCAAAGCCAGCCGGGGTAGAAAAGTCCACGACTATCCCCCAGTTAACCAGCAAACAGTGGAACAGTAGCTATAAGAAAACTGACCTAGTATGAAGCTCCTAAGTTCCAAGCCCTGGGACTAGCACAAACATTTTTTTTTTTTTAAGTACACATTGAGAGGACTAGGAGTATGGTTCAATGGTAAGAATGCTTGCCTACAATGCTTAAGACCTTGGATTTGCTCCCTATCACCGTAGAGAAGAAAAAAAAAATATATATATATATTCCACATCAAAGCCAAACATAGGTAGACAAAATGTTCCCTATTTCTAGATTTGCTTCAGCAATCATTTTAAGAAGTTGTAGCTTCGTTGGTTTTTGCTTTATAAACCTTTCTGGGGATAGCTCAAAATAGTTTCTTCAATCTTTCAAAATTCTCAGGGGCCTTAAAAATGTTTCTAGTCAAGCAGTTGCTTATGTAAAGCTGATTCTAGATAGGTTCTAAGCTTTGGCCATGTGTTACCTAACTTGTGATTCAGCCTAATTCTCACCCACATCTGTTTCCCGTCATTTGCTACAAAACTATTTGGTCTGCTTAGCTGGCTCCTTTCTCTGAAACCCGTTCCTACATGTCTGAACCTGAAATCCAGAAATTCATTTCAGTCTTCTGTTTGATTAATCTATCTAGGTCCTCAACTATTCTTGTATTTCTTAAAACAGTGGATCTCTCTTTTTTAGTTTCAGTATCCACCCTACTCTTACTCATTGAGATTCTAAAGAGCTTTTTGCTTATCTAGGTTGTATCAGCTGATAGTATATTCTAAATTGAAAGAGAAAAATGTACTATATTTATTTCAAAATAATAGCAAACTCATTACATGTTAACTTAAATATGTTTATAGTTTCAAAAAACTTAGAAGTGCTTCAAATCTCTTTAATGTCTGGCTTAATAGAACACAGCTGGTTTCTCACATGTGTCTCTGTATTTAGTCTATTAAGATATATTGTTTTGCTTGATATATGTAAAGAAAACTGAGGTCACATAGATATGTAACAAAAAAGGAAAGATTGTTTTCAGATAATCATTGTTTCCTTTACAACAATACCAAATATTAAAAGTCATAGTTTCTTAAAAAGGATAGCTGTAATGCAGAATTTGAAATCACATCTGTGAACTTTTTTTTTTTTTTTTGCCAGTTCTGGGGCTTGGACTTAGGGCCTGAGCATGGTCCCTGGCTTCTTTTTGCTCAAGGCTAGCACTCTACCACTTGAGCCACAGCTCCACTTCTGGCTTTTTCTATCTATGTGGTACATGCTGAGGAATCGAACCCAGGGCTTCATGTATGCGAAGCAAGTACTCTGCCACTAGGCCATATTCCCAGCCCACATCTGTGAACTTTTAATACTGTTACACTAAAATGAACTGGTCTACTTCACTCTATTAGTAGACTTAGCCATGAGTGATTTTATTTTTTTTTATTTTTTTTATTTTTTGCCAGTCTTGGGGCTTGGACTCAGGGCCTGAGCACTGTTCTTGTTTTCTTTTTGCTCAAGGCTAGCACTCTACTCATGATTCACAGTGCCACTTCCAGCCTTTTCTGTTTATGTGGTGTTGAGGAATCAAACCCAGGGCTTCATGCATGCAAGGCAAGCATTCTACCACTAAGCCATATTTCCAGCCCCAGCCATGAGTGATTTTAATTAGAGATCCGTAGGTATCTGTGGAGCTTACTTTGAGAACTGCTGTCTTATTGTGCCAAATTTGAAAAATACAATGTTTTCCATTGGGAAAAAATTGTCTCTCCATCCTTTTCAGGCTTTTTAAATGGTGGGCCCACTGATCATTTGCACCAGATTTACCTAGTGTGTTATTTATCTATTTATTAATTGAACTTAGGTCTGAGCTAGTGAGTTCTCATTAGTCAAATTGAAATCATAACCAATTTATTTATTTGTGTATGTGGAAGAATGTCTGGGTATCAAACCCAAAGCTTTGTGTTGGGAAAGCTCTACCACTGAGCCACATTTTGAACTCAGGGGCTGGGGTTGGTAGTCAGGCATTCTATTTCTTGAGCCTCAATGACAGTTCATTTTTTTTTTTTTTTTTAGGTATTTTTCATATAGGATGTTGACTTTATGCTCAGACTGGCCTAGACCATTTTCCTTCACTGGGATAACATCTAGCTTCCATTGATTGGAGTAGCGTCTTGTGAACTTTTTTCTCAGGCTGGCCTCTTCAGCTCTCCCTTACAAGTAGTTAGGATTGCAGATCTGATCCACTGCACCTGGCAATATTTTTGTTTTTTGAATCCCCCCCGAATTGTGCTCTGTAGCCTAGGCTACAAACTTGCAGTCCTCCTGCCCAGCCTCCTGAGTATTGGGATTTACCAGCTTGAATCACCCTACCTCTCTGTCCCTAGTCTCCCCTACTCCTTAATGTCTTTTTTTTTCTTTCTTTCCGGTGTACTAGGGTTTGAACTCAGGGTCTTGTGTTTGCCAGCCTGAGCCCCCCACCTTGTGTTTTTTGAAGTGTAGGTTCCTGGAACCTCAGTCTCAGGAAAATCCAAGAAACCGAGCAATATGTATACAAAGTTTGAAAATTGTTTCCTCATCTTAACCTTGTTTTAAGAAAATCTATAGGGGGAGGGGTGCTGGTAATGTGGCTTAGTGATAGAATGCTTGCCTAGCATGCATGAAACCTTGGGCTTGATTCCACAGCACCACATAAACAGAAAAGGCCAGAAGTGGCACTGTGGCTCAAGAGGTAGAGTGCTAGCCTTGAGCAAAAAAAGAAGCCAGGGGCAGCGCTCAGTTCCTGAGTTCCAAGCCCCAGGACTGGCAAAAAATAAAAAATAAAAAAATCTGTATGGGCATTGGTAGTTCACGCCTGTAATCTCAGCTACTCAGGAAGCTGAGATCTGAAGATCACAGTCCAAAGCCAGCCCAGGCAGGAAAGTCAGTGAGGCTCTTATCTTCAATTAACCACCAGAAAAACTGTAAGTGCCACTGTGGTTCAAAGTGGTAGAGTGATAGCCTCGAGCAAAAGAGCTCAGGGACAGCATTCAGCTTGAACTCAGGAGTTCAAGCCCCACAACCAACAACAACAAAAAAGAAAATCTAATTTCTAAAATGTAAAAATTGAAACAAAACAACAAAAGGAAGTTGATAGTTGAATAATTACATTACAAATGAATTTATTAGTGATTATTATATAATTCTGACATTCTTCTTAATTAGGATATCTTCTTTGTATGTGCAGGTACAGGGCCTTGATTTCAGGGCCTTGGCTCTGTCCCTTATATTTTTCCTCAAGGCCTGTTGCTCTACCATTGAGTTACAACTTTCCTTCTGGCTTTTTGGTAGTTAATTGAAGATAAGATTCTCATGGACTTTTCTGGTCAGGCTGTCTTAAAACCTTGATCCTCAGATCTCAGTCTCTTAAGTAGCTAGAATTAGAGACATAAGCCACCAACACCCAGCTTTGGGTATCTTAATTTAACCATATTTTTCTTTTCTTTTCTTTGCCAGTCCTGGAGCTTGAACTCTGCCTGAGCACTGTCCCTGGCTTCTTTTTGCTCAAGGCTAGCACACTGTCACTTGAGCCACAGTGCCACTTCTGGCCTTTTCTATATATGTGGTGCTGAGGAATGGAACCCAGGGCCTCATGTATATGAGGCAAGCAAGCACTCCTGCCACTGGGCCATATTCCCAGCCCCTTATTTTTATTTTCTTGAAGGCTGTTAGAATTGAGAGCTCACTTGTTAGGTGCTCTACCACTTAAGTTATACTCGTAGCCCTAACCAAGTATTGATAGCTGTTGTGTTTATGTGTGTGTTTCATGTGTTTCACACACATGTGGAATTGGCAAACTAAGGCTAGATAGTAAATAAAGTAGAGTTTTGCAGGCATGAGGTTGCTACTCAGCCATGCCACGTTAGCAAAAAAGTGGACTTGGATGATATGTAAATTGATAAGCATGGAAGTGTTCTAGCTTTCTTTCTTTTTTTTATTTTGCAATGCTCTCCAGCAAAACCCAGAGTATTGGGCATGCTAAGCAAATGCTTTACCACTGAGTTACACCACACTCTCTGCAACTTTTTTTTTTTAACGGGCAGGAAATTTGGAAAATTTGATTTTCATGTAGTTTTCATGTGTCACAAAGTATTCTGATTTTTTTCAACCATTTGGAAATTTAAAAAGCATTCTTAGCTAGTAGGCCATTTAAAAATAGGTAGCAATCTAAAAGATTTGGCCCATGAGCTGAAGTCTGCCAACCTTTGATATATGCTGTAACTAGATTATGAACTTAAAAATAACTATTATAAAATAAATATGCTTAATGTAAAAAACTCTGACCATGACTGCGTCCCTCCCCTTATTTGCGGTTTTAGCTTTCTGGGGTTTCAGTTACCCCTCTCAACTGAGGTCTGAAAATATTAAATGGAAAATTCCAGACATGAGCAGTTCATAAGTTTTAAATTTCGTAGTACGCTGAGTAGTGTGAAATCTGTTTTATCCCACTCCATCCTTCCCACCACCCCAGGACGTGAATCAACAACCCATTTGACCTGCTAGCCCTTGAGTCCACACTATGTGCCCTCCATTAGTCACTCAGTAGTCTTCTTCAATGATCAGCTCACTGTGCACCATAATGCAATGCTTGTGTTCAAGTCACTTTACTTTATAATAGCCCCAGAAAATTGAAAAGGATGCATTGATGCATGAAACACGGAAGGAGAGATTAACTCCTACCATGTGGCTGCTGCGGAGGACACAGAAAGAAGCTTGTGTTATGTGCAGCACTTGGTGCTATCTGTAGTTTCAGGCATCAGCTGCAAGTCTTAGAACTAGTCCCTGTGTTATATAAGGGAGGACTTCTGTACTTCATTTTCCTAGGACACCCCCCTCCCCCCAAAAAAAGATACTTCAAGGCTAGAAGTAGTAATGCATGCTTGTAATCCCAGCACTCTAGAGGCTTACACCAGAGGATTGGGAGTTTGAAATCAATGTGGGCTACATAATGAGATCCTGCTCCCCTCCTCACAAAAAAGAAAATGCTTTGAGAACTGGTAGTCCCTCAAATTCATGTTTGTGAACATTCATTTTGTATAAGCAGCATTTGGGAAACACTGTTGTATGCTAAATTTCTGTAACTACACAATTTTGTTATAAGTAGTTAAATTTTCATCTTTCAAGTGTTGTAAAAAAATGAGTTGCCCATCCTGTCCATTTTTGTAACTTTAGAGTATGTAAGAACAGTTCATAGAATTCAGATCAACATCAACATTTTGATTTCTTTTTTGTAAATTTAATACTCTGCCTTAGTTTCCCAGCGTGTTAGCATATTACAAAATGCTAATATGAAGCTGGGTACTGGTGGCTCTTGCCTGTGATCCTAGCTACTCAGGAGTCTGAGATCTGAGGATTGTGGTTCAAAACCAGCCTGGCCAGGAAAGTCTTTTATCTCCAGTTAGCCACTACAAAACTGGAAGTGGCACTGTGGCTCAAATAGTGCTAGTCTTGAGCACAAGAGCTCACGGACAGTGCCCAGGACCTGAGTTCAAGCCCCATGACAAAAAAAAAAAAAAAAGCTAATATAAAACAATACGGGGCTGGGAATATGGCCTAGTGGCAAGAGTGCTCGCCTCCTATACACGAAGCCCTGGGTTCGATTCCCCAGCACCACATATACAGAAAATGGCCAGAAGTGGCGCTGTGGCTCAAGTGGCAGAGTGCTAGCCTTGAGCAAAAAGAAGCCAGGGACAGTGCTCAGGCCTTGAGTCCAAGCCCCAGAACTGGCAAAAAACAAAAAACAACCAAAACCAAAAAACAATAAAGCTAACTACTTTTAGGATTATAGTAGTATATATACATTCTATGCCATCTTTTTTTTTTTTTTTTTTTTTTTTTTTTGCCAGTCGTGGGCCTTGGACTCAGGGCCTGAGCACTGTCCCTGGCTTCTTTTTGCTCAAGGCTAGCACTCTACTACTTGAGCCACAGCGCCACTTCTGGCCGTTTTCTGTATATGTGGTGCTGGGGAATCGAACCCAGGGCTTCCTGTATACAGGCGAGCTCTCTTGCCACTAGGCCATCTTCCCAGCCCCTATGCCATCTTTTATGAGCAGTTGATGTACATAAGGAATGAGAAAATACATGCTGAATTCTTGTAATGCTAAATAATCCAATGGGAAATTAATCCAAAAATTCCACCTCTGAAATAATCTACTGCCTGGTTTACTGGAGTCTACATTGTCTTCTGGAGCCCATATTACTTGCATTTCAACCTCACAGTTTGTTTACTGCAATTGTTTTCCTTATGGCAGGCTTTTAGATGTAATACAAACCAGAGTGTAATAGAATGTGCTTGGAGGATAAAATGGTGAGACTTGTAAAGAACTTGAGTGTGTATACTGTGCTTCAGCAGCAGCTAAAGTAGAATCTGAAACTTGGTATATATATATTTGCCAGTCCTGGGCTTAAACTCAGAGCCTGGGCACTGTCCCTGAGCTTCTTTTGCCCAAGGCTAGCACTCTACCACTTGAGCCACAGCACCACTTCCAGCTTTTTCTGTGTATGTGGTGCTGAGGAATCAAATCCAGGGCTTCATGCATGCTAGGTAAGCACTCTACCACTAAGCCACATTCCTAGCCAGACCTGTAAGTTATATTTTTTTGAAGAGAACTATTTGCATATTATTTCTTTCTTTTTATTATCATAAAGGAATGCAAACTATAGAGCTCTGTTTGGATGCTTGTCAGAATTTTTCAGCTTATTTAAAGCTGAGTTGAAAGGGATTCAGTACCCGCTCAGCTTGGTTTCAGCTCTTGTCATTCCCTTTGAGATGCATGATTGGGACCATTTCTAATTGTTTATTACCACTACTACAACTACTGTAAATAATATTTCTTTTTTTTTTTTTTTTTTTTGCCAGTCCTGGGGCTTGGACTCAGGGCCTGAGTACTGTCCCTGGCTTCTTTTTGCTCAAGGCTATCACTCTTACCACTTGAGCCACAGTGCCACTTCTGGCTTTTTTTAAGTTTTTATTATAAAACTGATATACAGAGAGGTTACAGTTTCATACTTTAGGCATTGGATACATTTCTTGTACTGTTTGTTACCTTGTCCCTCATACCCCCCTCCCCCCTCCCCCTTACCCTTTCCCCCCTGAGGTGTTCAGTTCACTTACACCAAACAGTTTTGCAAGTATTGCTTTTGTTGTTGTTTCTCTTTTTTTACCCCGTGTCTCTCAATTTTGGTATTCCCTTTCAATTTCCTAGTTCTAATTGGCTTTCTCTATATATGTGGTGCTGGGGAATCGAACCTAGGGCTTCATGTATATGAGGCGAGCACTTTACCACTAGGCCATATTCCCAGCCCCCATATTTCTAGTGAGGAAATATCCATAGGATTCTGAAAATTGGTCCCTAAGGTAACAAGTAAGGGATGATCTTGGACTGTTTGTGTGTTGGTATAATATTAAATTTATTTAATTTTGGCAGTACTGGGATGTGGCAGAAACTACTACTTAAGTCATGCCTCTAGCCCATGAAATTATGAATACATAATTTGGGGTTCTTTTTGTTTTTCTGAGGTTTGAATTTTGCTAGGCAGGCACTCCATAGTCATGCCTCCAGTTCTGCTGTTTTCTTGGTACTGTTAAAACATACATATTTGTGTGTGATTGCATGTGTGTAATTGTGTGTATGCACATGTATGTGTACGTGCACAAGCCTATACATGTGTGCCAGTCCTGGGGCTTGAACTCAGGTCTACTACATTGGTGCTCTATCACTTGAGCCATAGCTCTACTTCCAGATTTTTGGTGATTAATTAAAGATAAGAGTGTCATGGGCTTTCCTGCCTGGGCTTGCTTTTTGAACTGTGATTCTCAGATCTAAGCTTTCTTTTCTTTTCTTTTTAAGGACTCGCACTCAGTACCTGCCACTTTCACCCATTGACTAGCGCTTTACCAACTGAGCCACACCTCTAACCCCAGATCTCAGCTTTCTGAGTAGCTGGGATTACAGGTGTCAACCACCAACATCCAGCTTTTAATATTTTTTGTTACCTTGAGTGATGTCATCCCTTTCATCATTCTCTCCATCCCTCCCAATCTACCCTTGTCTCCTCAGTTTTATTAATTTCATAGGATATGCATTGAATATTATGACTCCATTCTTCCCCTCCCCTGCCCCGGAACTTTTGAGATGGCATCTCATTTCCTGCCTTGGCACAACCTTGATCCATTTACTTTTTAGGCTTCACATTATTGTTAGGATGACAGCCATGTGCTACTGCATGTACTTGGCCTCTATTCAGGTGGAGTCTCACAAACTAGCCCAGTGTGGAACTATGATCCTCCCAATCTCAGCCTCCTTTGTAGTGGAGGATGGTAGGCATGCACCACTGTACTCAGCTATGTAAAACTTCTCTGCCCAGACTGGCTTTGAATTGTGATTCTTCCATTCTCAACCTCTCAAGTTGTATTACAGCTGTGAGCCACCAATGCCTGGGTGCTTAGAGGGTTGGTTTTTGTTTTGTTTTGTTTTTTTGTCAGTCATGAGGCTTGAACTCTGGGCCTGGGCACTGTCCCTGGGCACTGTCCCTGGGCTCTTCTTCTCAAGGCTAACACTCTACCACTTGAACCACAGTGCCCCTTCCGGTTTTCTGGTGGTTAATTGGAGAATCTCACGAACTTTTCCTGCCCAGACTGGCTTTGAACCTCCATCCTCAGATGTCCTGAGTAGCTAGAATTACAGGCGTGAGCCACCAGCACCTGGTTGAGATTTTTTTTTTTTTTTTTTGGCCAGTCCTGGGCCTTGGACTCAGGGCCCGAGCA
The DNA here is from genome assembly GCF_023159225.1 of Perognathus longimembris pacificus. Taxonomy (NCBI): domain Eukaryota; kingdom Metazoa; phylum Chordata; class Mammalia; order Rodentia; family Heteromyidae; genus Perognathus; species Perognathus longimembris. Next base: position 49,355,560 of record NC_063161.1, read on the forward strand.
CCGTCCCTGGCTTCTTCCCGCTCAAGGCTAGCACTCTGCCACTTGAGCCAAAGCGCCGCTTCTGGCCGTTTTCTGTATATGTGGTGCTGGGGAATCGAACCTAGGGCCTCGGGTATCCGAGGCAGGCACTCTTGCCACTAGGCTATATCCCCAGCCCGAGATTTTTTTTAAATAGTCTTTTTTAAACTTAATTTTCTAGTTGGTTCTATTATTTTATAATAGAGAATGAGCAATGCTTTTTATTATTTTAAAATTTACTGTTCAGTGCTTAGAATACTCTCGCAGATATGGGCCTTTTTTTTCCTTTTAACTAAAAGACATGTTTTTTTAAATCATACAGATCAGCATAGTTTTTATTAGATTACATTATATTTTTTGATTTATGAAAAACAATTTGTGGTCATTGTAGAGACTATGAGAAATACAAATTGTGAAAGAAAAATTAATCTAGAACACAGCTATTTAAAGACAACCATTATTTACATTTTAGCACTGGTCCATCTTTTCTTCTCCCCAGTACAGGGGTCTGAACTTGGAGTTCACAGTTGTTAGGCTGGTACTCCACCACTTGAGCCATACCTAAGTCTTCCTTCTATGCTTATTCTTTTGATTGTTTGTTCAGTTTTATAGATTTAGATTTATATACATATATAATTTTATATCCTTAAAAAATTTTAGTACATAGCATTTCTATGTAATTACATAGTTTTAAAAATGTTATTCTTAACATCTTAAATATAGTTTGGTATAAGGCGATACCTTATTTTATATTTATCCATTCTTCTTAAATAGTTAATTCCTATTCTTTTTTGGTCATAAATGTTATTGTTATGAATATTTTATATGTTGAGATAATAATGTTTTAGTGTTAAATACATCAGGGAAAGGATTTATACCGCTGTGTGTGTGTGTGTGTGTGTGTGTGTGTGTGTGTGTGTGTGTGTGTGTTCAGGCATTGGGGCTTGTGAACTCAGTGCTTGGCATTTGCTAGGTAGGTACTCTACCTCTCTTTTTGCACTGGCTATTTTCACCTTATGCCCAGGCTGCCCTGGGCTGCTGTCCTCCTTCTTGTGCTTCCCCGTGTCACTTGGGATGACAGGCATGCAGCACTGTACCAGCCATTGTGCTTTCCCTCTAGCTGGAACAACAGGGATGTGCCACCTTACCTAGCCAGAGTTGAGAGGGTGTCTGATAAACTTTCATATTCAGGCTGAGATCCTTCAATCTTTTCATCCCAAGTAGCTAGGAATATAGGCTTTTTCTACCTCCCTGGTAAAGTACTTTTATTTTCTTTTTGCTGCCCCAGGGTTTGAACTCAGGACCTAATGCTTGCTAGGCAGGTGCTCTACCACTTGAACTTCACCCCTAATCTTCTGTTTTTAGCTCTCGGAACAAAACTGCAGATCTTCTCTTATGTTATTTGGGTCATAACAAAAGCATCAAATTGTGTGTGTGTGTGTGTGTGTGTGTGTGTGTGTGTGTGTGTGTGTGTGTGTTGGGCTGGGTGCCAGTGGCTCATGCCTATAATACTAGCTACTCAGGAGGCTGAGATCTGAGGATCATAGTTCAAAGCCAGCCTGGACAAGAAAGTCCATGAGACCCTTATCATTAGTTAACCACCAGAACCGGAAGTGGCACTGTGGCTCCTTGAGGAAAAGAGCTCAGTGCCCAGGCACCCAGAGTTAAAGCCCCCCTCCCCAAATATGTACATATATAAAACTGGTTGGTACAAGAAATATGTATGTATCTTAAATGATCATATTATTATTATTATTTTATTTATTTATTTTTTTTTGGCAGTCCTGGGCCTTGGACTCAGGGCCTGAGCACTGTCCCTGGCTTCTTTTTGCTCAAGGCTAGCACTCTGCCATTTGAGCCACAGCGCCACTTCTGGCCGTTTTCTGTATATGTGGTGCTGGGGAATCAAACCCAGGGCCTCATGTATACAAGGCAAGCACTCTTGCCACTAGGCCATATCCCCAGCCCCCATATTATTATTATTATTATTAATTTATTGGTATTATAAAGGTGATGTAACATGTATATATTCTTTTTTTTTTTTTTTTTTGCCAGTTCTGAGACTTGAACTCTAGGCCTGGGCACTGTTCTTGAGCTTCTTTTGCTCAAGGTGACCGTTCTATAACTTGAGCCACTGTGCCACTTCCACTTTTTTAAGTAGTTTATTGGAAGTAAGAATCTCACAGACTTTCCTACCTGGGCTGGCTTCGAGATGTGATTCTCAGATCTCAGCTTCTTGAGTGGCTAGGATTAAAGCATGAGCCACCAGCACCCAGCTGCATATTCTTTTTTTTTTTTTGGCCAGTCCTGGGCCTTGGACTCAGGGCCTAAGCACTGTCCCTGGCTTCTTCCCGCTCAAGGCTAGCACTCTGCCACCTGAGCCACAGCGCCGCTTCTGGCCGTTTTCTGTATATGTGGTGCTGGGGAATCGAACCTAGGGCCTCGGGTATACCGAGGCAGGCACTCTTGCCACTAGGCTATATCCCCAGCCCCCAGCTGCATATTCTTAAATAATACCTGTGAATTATTATTTTGTAGATCTAGCAGTTTTCTGCCAAAAATTTAAAATATAAACTTAAGTATTGTCTTTAAGTATTTATTAAATCACTAACCTACTGTTTGGTTGTTTTTTGAAACAAGATCTTGCTCTGTAGCTTGGGCTGAACTTAAAATCATCCTGCCACAGCCTCCTAAGTGCTCACTTTACAAATGTGAGCCACCATACCCAGCTTACTTAGTATTTATTGAGCATTAGCCATGTTGTGAGAGGTAAGATACCTTAAAAGTTTTAACCTAGTTCTGTATATTCTATTCCATTTCTATGTTTTTGTGGTACTAGGATTTGAATTCAGGACCTTGTATTTACTAGGCAGGTACTCTTACCCCACTGAGCTGCACCAACAGCCCTGATTTTGCTGATTATTATTATTATTTATTTATTTATTTATTACCAGTCCTGGGCCTTGGACTCAGGACCTGAGCACTGTCCCTGGCTTCTTTTTTTTTTTTTCTTGCTCAAGGCTAGCACTCTGCCACTTGAGCCACAGCGCCACTTCTGGCCGTTTTCTATATATGTGGTGCTGAGGAATTGAACCCCAGGCTTCATGTATGGAGGCAAGCATTCTTGCCATGAGGCCGTATTCCCAGCCCAGATTATTATTTATTTTGTCTGATTTCTTGCTCGGGCACACATCTGGGTGCTATCAGCCTATGATAGACTTTCTGTCTAGCTAGGATGAACTGCTCTGCTCTCTGTTGAAAAGTAGTCTTGTAAACTTTTATGTCCAGGATGGAATGGTGAACCTCCCAAACTCAACCTCTCAAGTAGCTAGGATGACAAGTTTGAGCCATGGGGGCCGTTTTGTTTCTTTATTAGCAATTATTGCTATTAATGCATAATTTCTTTGTTCTTTGTGTCCATTTGTTTACTTGTCTCTTATTTTTAGAATATAAGCTCTGAGGGCAGAAAACTTGGCTCTTTCATATAGTGTTAGGTTCCTGAAGCCCAGGGCATGTAGTAGGCATATAATAAATGTTTGGTGAATTAGTGAATTTTAAAACTGTATGATCCAAAAAGTAAATTGTAGTTATTAATTTCAGACTTCTTCCTTATTAAAATCTTTACCAAGACTATCTCTTTTTTGGCATGCTCTTGTTTATACTATGAAGCATAAGGCATAAAAGTATAAAGGAAAAGAAGTTGACAAATAATCATACACAGTAGGTGAAATAGCAAGGAATCTAAATAATATATACATTGATCAACTTCTAACTAATTGAGTTAGTAAAATACACCACAATTCTTTCCCCCCCTCTTCTTTTTAATGGTACTAAGGATATACCATCATTCTTTTGTTTTTTTTGTTGTTGTTGTTGGGGTTTTTTTTTGCCAGTCCTGGGGCTTGGACTCAGGGCCTGAGCACTGTCCCTGGCTTTTTGCTCAAGGCTAGCACTCTACTACTTGAGCCACAGCACCACTTCTGGCCATTTTCTGTATATGTGGTACTGGGGAGTTGAACCCAGGGCTTCATGTATACGAGGCAAGCACTCTTGCCACTAGGCCATATCCCCAGCCCTACACCATCATTCTTAACACTTGCCTTGACTACTTTTATGCCAAATGAATAAAATATTTTCTTGTTGTTAAGACCATTCCTTATTTTGGTTTTATTTATTTATTTGGTGATGGTCTGGAGCTTGAACTTGGGGTCTGGGTTGTTTCCCTGAGGTTCTTTTGCTCAATGCCTAGCACCCTACCACTTAAGCCACAGCTCCACTTCCAGATTTTTTGGTAGTTTTAGTAGAGATAAGAGTCACACAGACTTTTTTGCCCAGGCTGGCTTTGAACCATGATCCTTATGTCTTTGTCTCCTGAGTAGCTAGGATTATAGGCGTGAGTCATTAGTGCCTGCCTCCTTTTTGAAATTTTTATATCTACCTTGCCTGGTATTTAATAGTAGTGGGTTTGGACTTTTTTCTTTCTTTTTGAATGAGTGAATGAACTATAGCTACTTTAATTTCCTTTTAGATTTCTATAATTTTTTATATTTATGGTACATATGCCCTTCCTTGGCCTTCTTTTTGCTCAATCTCTCCCTTTCTGTCTGTTTCTCTCTCTGTGTCTCAGTGTCTCTCTGTGTCTCTCTCTGTGTGTCTCTATCTCTCTGTCTCTCTCTCTCTCTCTCAGCAGTATTAGAGTTTGAATTCAGGACTTTGTGCTTGCTCAGCTTGCTTCTTCAGCCCTGTCCTTTACTGGTTATTTTTGAAGATGGAATCTAACAGACTTTTCTGCCCAGGCTAGCCTTGAACTGCTACTCTTTTTTTTTTTTTTTTTTTTTTTTTTTTTGCCAGTCCTGGGGCTTGGACTCAGGGCCTGAGCACTGTCCCTGGCTTCTTTTTGCTCAAGGCTAGCACTCTGCCACTTGAGCCACAGCGCCACTTCTGGCCATTTTCTGTATATGTGGTGCTGGGGAATCGAACCCAGGACCTCATGTATATGAGGCAGGCACTCTTGCCACTAGGCCATATCCCCAGCCCTGAACTGCTACTCTTCACATCTCAGTTGCCTAAGTAGCTAGGATTACAAATGTGAGCCACTGACACTGGGTTCCTTCGTAATTTTTATGCCTAGGAACATATACTGTTTTATTATTAGGAACACAGTCCTGTGGTTATGTTCGTACATGGTTTTTATTCCTTAGAATTAGGCCATCTTTTTTTCTTTCTTTTTTTTTTGCCTGGCCTGGGGTTTGAACTCTGGGCCTGGGCACTGTCCCTGAGCTCCTTTTGCTCAAGGCTAGTACTCTGCCACTTAAGTCACAGTGCCACCCAGCCTTTTCTGTGCTTAATTGGAAATAAGAGTCTTACAGACTTTCCTTCCTGGGCTGCTTTCAAACCATGTCTTCAGATCTCAGCCTCCTGAGTAGCTAGGATTACAAATGTGATCCACTGGTGCCCTGTGAATTGGGCGATCTTATGGATCTCAGTTTGTTACTAAAAAATTGGTCAGGGCTGGGGATATGGCCTAGTGGCAAGAGTGCTCACCTCATATACAGGAGGTCCTAGGTTCAATTCCCCAGCACCACATATACAGAAAATGGCCAGAAGTGGTGCTGTGGCTCAAATGGCAGAGTGCTAGTCTTGAGCAAAAAAAACAAGCCAGGGACAGTGCTCAGGCCCTGAATCTAAAGCCCAGGACTGGCCCCTCCCCCCAAAAATAAATAAATAAATAAATGGTCATATCACAACCAGGTTTGGCAATTTGACTTTGTAGCCCACAGTATCAGACTGTAATCCTCATTTTATTTTAAAGAGGGTTGTATCGTATGCCTGTAGTCTCAATACTTTGATAGAGTGAGGCAAGAAGATCTTCAATTCAAGGCTAGCCCGGACTATAGAACAAGACATTATTTTATTTCTGTTTTTGTTTTCAGAGCTGAGGGCTGAACTCGGGGCCCTGTACTTGCCAGGCAAGTGTTCTTCCACTGAGCTAAGTCCCCAACCCCTTGTTTTGTTTTGTTAAAATTTATTATTATTACTATTATTATTATTGCCAGTCATGGGGCTTGAACTCGGGCCTAGGTGCTGCCCCTGAGCTTTTTCACTCAAAGCTAGCACTCTACCTCTTAGATCCATAGCTCCACTTCCAGTTTTTTGGTGGTTAATTGGGGGTAAGCGTTTCATAGACTTTCCTGCTTGGGCTAGCTTCAAACTGTGATTCCCACATCTTAGCCTCCTGTAGGTAGGACTATAGGTGTGAGCTACCGGCACCTACATTGTTGTTGTTTTTAGATATATCTGTGCATACAGAGAGACAGTCTATTTGTTAACTTGCATAGTAACTATTTTGGGATCTGCTCTGGCTTAGACAAAATTATTTAATGTAGATATTTTGAAAATTAAGTTATTTTAAAAATTATTTTCTAGGGCTGGGAAGGTAGCTTAGTGGTAGAATGCTTGCCTAGCATGCATGAGGCCCTGGGTTCAATTCCTCAGTGCCACATAAATAAAATAAAATAAAAAATATTTTCTAAACCTTGAATTTTCTTCTCTTCCTAGGGTTCAGGTAATTTTCTGTTTGGGATAAATCCTAATTTTTTTTGCCAGTCCTGGGCCTTGGAACTCAGGGCCTGAGCACTGTCCCTGGCTTCTTTTTGCTCAAGGCTAGCACTCTGCCACTTGAGCCACAGCGCCACTTCTGGCCATTTTCTGTATATGTGGTACTGGGGAATCGAACCCAGGGCTTCAAGTATACGAGGCAAGCGCTCTTGCCACTAGGCCATATCCCCAGCCTAAATCCTAATTTTTATCATTTATGTATTTTGGATCCTCTGCACACTTTTGCCTATAGGACAGCCTCTTTTTTTTTTTTTTTTTTTTTTTTTTAGCATGTCTCAGAGAATAGCATTTTTGTTAGTTTTATGGCTGTTGTTTTATGCCCGTATTAAGGCTTGAACTCAGGGTCTGAGCACTGTCCCTGATCTTTTCCCATCAAGACTAGCGCTCAATCACTTGAGCCACAGCTATACTTTCTGACTTTTTGGTGGTTAATTGCAGGTAAGAGTCTTAGGACTTTCCTGCTTTGGTCTAGCTTTGAACTGAAATCCTCAGATCTCAGTCTCCTGAGTACCTAACATTACAAATGTGAGCCACTGGCACCTGGCTGGGACAGCTTTTTAATACATCTTTGTTTTTCCTTTCTAGGATTCTGGCTTGAGAGCATTTTACTCACCCTTGGCAATGCCTCTTAGTGTGTGTATCTCTCTGCTGTCATGTATGAATTCTATAAAATGCTTGTGTTTTACCCTGAAGAATAGATCAGGAAGATGACACACTGCAGGTGCCATGCACAGATGATCTCCTTGTCAAGTAGAGTTACAAATGAGATAGGAGTTACATTCTAGTGTGTGGCAGTGTGCTTATTTAAGTTTTCACCTTTTGTCTCAGCCGTTTATAGTACAGAAATGTGTTGCTTTTTGTTTTAGAGAAAGCATCAGTTTGGCCTCCCTGATAATTAAAAATTGGAGTATCAGAAATATCCAACAGCATTCTTTATAGCAATTGATGCAGTAGACAGAATGGAGGAAAAAATTTAAAGGAAAAAATATTAACTGGAATTTTATTTTAATAGGAGACATCATTTTTATGGTTATATTTTAAAATTTTCTTTGAATGGTAGAAATGACAAGGGACAAGCGAATGAGGAAATAATTTAAGAATAACTGTAGCACTGAAGAAAGAAAGCCTTCTTCCTCCCATTGTGATCCCCTTTGGTGAAAATGGTGGAACAAAGGCCAGCAAATTGGGAAGGAAGCAGGAAATCCTAATTAGTGGGCTGTCAGTTAAACACGAGCAGTGAAAATGCTTACTGCTATTAGATTTTGATGCTTTTTCTCCCAAAATTTTATTTTTTTTCCTTTAGAAAGACATGACTTATCATCTCAGATTTCTAGTAAGGATTCCATTAAATAAAATTTGAAAGCCATGTATTGTGATGTGATTGTGCAGACACATTAATATTTGAATTTGTGGTTAAAGGAAGCGGTTCCAGAATGTCTTTAATTACTCCCTATGCTAGTGCTGACACCTTCCTCCCCTTCCCTCTTTCTTCAGCCAGGACCTTTTCCTTTCTCTAAATGAGTAGAAAAATGAGAAAATTTAACCTCAAATAGTAGAACCAAGATAAAAGATAGGAATTCTGCCTGGTTCTTACACAGTGTGTACTTCTAGCCCTTGCACGTTTACTTCTTGGTTCAAAATATGTCTAAGAATCTTTTTGGAAAAAAAAATTCTCAGTTTGTGATTACGTTAGGAAATAAAAGTTTTGGATTAGGAAGTGAAATAATCTCTAGCATAGCAGTTAGGAATTTTTCCAGAGATGAATTGCCTTGCAAAGATGATCTGAGTTTTCAGCCATAATGGCCTTGGTCTTTATATTTATGTGCTTTTATTTACTCGTATTTATTTTTTGCCCTATGCTGTGCTTCCAAAAAGCACTAACACGTTGTGTATTTAAAACAAATAAGCAAGCAAACCAGAAAACCTCCTTGTCCTGGGGCTGTGTGAGGAAGAATGAAGCTCTCATTTCCTAGTACCCAATCATCAGCTTGAGCTGGCCTCTCCTAGGAACAGAATTTATTGAAGCAATTTATCCTGGCTAAATGTGATATAAATCTGTGGACATGTATGTACATACCGGGTCTCTTCCATTACAGCAATGCTGTAGCATTAGTTTTCTTCATAGTTAGACCGTGTTCCTATCACATTGAAAGATGACCACAAAGCCCCTTGCATTTTATAGGGTACCCCACAATTTTAAACACCGATTAGTTGTGGAATTACTGATTAGACAACCAGAAATATTGGTTTCTAACTCCAGAGTGAGTCCTAGGAGAGTAGGAGAGATGTCACCTCGCTACTCTTTTTAAGCAGGTATTCTGGTAGCCAGATTCATTCTAGGGTGTTAACATTTTATTTTACGTCGACCTGACTGAGATTGACCTGACATTTCAGTTTATCTCCAAGATAAAATTTGAAATTTGGTTATAGTTCTGGAGTCATTTCCAGACATTTTCAAATGATTGTTCCTCTCATCTTCCCTTGTCTGAATTGATCATATCCTCCCCTTGGTCACTTTTTGCGTGCTTTTCTCCTTTTTTCTTTTGAAGAATATTTCTAAATGTCCTTTAGGCATTTCTTCTTTAAGACTATTTTTTCTCCCTACCCCCATTTTTCTCTTCTGCCTTTTCAAAGTACTGTTCATTGTTTAGGAATACTTTTTCCTATAATTTGCATTTCTAATCCTTAATCACGTTCTATTTCTAATTGAAATAGGAGACATTTTTCCAGAATGTTCAAATTGGAATTGTTTTTGACCAAGAATTGTGATCAGCATTGCAAGAGTTTAGCTTCAGTAATTAAAACAAAACAAAACAAAAATGGTATAAATGCTGTTGAATTCTTCAGAGAAATCAAGGGGCTAGATGGTGATGCCTTCAAGTGCCATTTCTTTCATCCCCTGCAGCAGCACACATCTGTTGGCTGCACAGAACAGCCCAAGAACTCCGGCCGGCTGAGAGCAGCACAAACAGCCGGAACATATTCACCCAGTAAACCCCCAAAGAGTCGACATTTGTTTTATTGCTGCTTTTAAAAACCTAGCCATAAATAGAATCAGAGGGGGGGAAGGGTACCGATATTTCTCCATTTGCCACAGACAATTGGGGCGGGGGTGTGCAGAGGAGGCTCCCAGTGGGAAGAGAAGGTTTTTATTTTTTTATTAATGAAAATCATTTGCCTTGTAGCCCAGTAGGATGGGTGCTTTGTTTTCTTTGGCAATAATCTGGGATAAACGACCCTTGCCAACAGTCTCGTAGTTTATACACCAGGGAGCCAGATTATGGCCCTGTAAAATGGAGCACCCCTCCTATAATCCCTTAATTAATTAAATGACAAATTTTGGTCTTCTCTAGTTCAGAAATATGGCTTCCACATCGAGCGTTCTGTGGATTTATTGACATAGGGAACTGCACTGGTTGTAATTCAGCAGACTGGAGAAGTGTGTTATATACTGGTAGCAGGAAGGGAAAAAATCTAGCAAAGAGTTGAAAGTCGTTGACTATTTTAAGTCTTAAGTCTTTCTAATTAAAAGTTTCAATTGTGACACAGTAGGTCATATGCCACCTGTCTAATGGGTCTCCCCAAAGTAGCCTGTGTTTACAGCTTTGATAGATGGCATTCTTGAAACACCTGTTTCTGGGCTTGATATTTTTGAAGCACGTTTGTTGTTTTTTTGTTGTTTTTTTTTTTTTGCTCCAGCGTATTTAACATAACTTTTCCCCTACCTCCCCCCTCTTCAGCTCCGCTCTGCTATATGAAATATGGGAGACGACAGACCGTTTGTGTGCAATGCCCCAGGCTGTGGACAGGTACGTTTACAATATACTTTATTGTGAATGTCTCGTTGTGAATCAAAGTGGCTGTTTTATCACTAAGGCAAAGAGTTTAAAGCCGGTATTTTACGTGATCACTGGAGGTAATCAGATCAGAGGATTTGCAGTGTGTAAATCCAAGTTATGAGGAAGTGTAGGCACTCTACCGTAATGAAATCTGCCTTGCTCTCTTCCATATTGTTATGCTACTGGTGTTTGTTTTCCAACACACAGAGTTAAAGAATACATGTTGCTCTCTCCTCCTTTCTGCAGCTATCCATCTAAATACAAAGCAAGTTTAGAAATATATTCTCAACCTTCATGGATATAAAAGTCTGCTTAATGTTTTTGGAGAAGCAACTAAGAATATACCCATTCATTGTAAGCCCCAGTTTCAGAATGTTTGCAGTTATTTATTTATTTACTGTTGATTCAGAGAATCAGTTTAAACAGCTAAAACAAGCTGCTAGGAAAGATAAATTCAGCATGGAACATGAGATTTCATCACGTTTTATAGATACTTTCCCTGACCGATGGCATGAAATGTATTACCTTCTATTAACTGACACACAGTTGTTCGCATTATGTGTGCATTTTGTCTGGTTCATGCTGTGTGTGTGTGTGTGTGTGTGTGTTTGCGTGTTTGTGTGCGTGTGTGTGCTCATACACTCAAGCACCATTCTTGGAGCTTGAACTCAGGATCTGGGCACTGTCCCTGAGCGATTTTTGCTCCAGGCTAGCACTACCACTTGAGCCACAACTCCAGTTCCAGCTTTTTGGTAGTTAATTGGAGATAAGAGTCTCATGGACTTTCCTGCGCAGGCTGACTTCAAATCACAACCCTCAGATCTCAGCCTCCTGAGTAGCCAGGATTACAAGCATGAGCCACCAATAGCTGGCTTCTCATTGCATGCTTTTTAATAAAATAATTTTGTTGAAATTGTCTTTTTTCCACAAAGTAAGTTAGAACTCCTGAACCCTTTCCTATTGAGATATTCTACAGAGGATTAAAAAAATTTTTTTTTAATTTATCTGCCTTCAGTAATTCATTTTGGATGACTGATCATCGGCTAGGAATATGTCATGTGACTGTCCAGTGACACTTACTGGTGGTATGTGAGATTGCAGACTGCTTCTATTAAACACTGTAAATACTTAGACAAAAAGAAGAGCTAAAGTCTAGCGATTTTTAAGAATTGAAATTGGAGAGATAGTTAAGGTGCCATGGTATGGATAGAAGGTAATTGTAAGTTTCAATAAAATAATTGAAATTTTCAGATAAAATACAAAGCTATTGTATTCTGCAATATTGAGCATTAGAGGGTATATTTATCCTCAATTTTATTATTGATTGCTTTTTTTCTCCATATGGGGTGTGTGTGTGTGTGTGTGTGTGTGTGTGTGTGTGTGTGTGTAGGAAAATCAGATACATTTTACCTTTTTTTTGTACTAATGTTTGAACTCAGGGCTTTGTACTAGATACACTGCTTGACCCATACCTCTTGCCCTTTTCACTCTAGTTATTTTTGAAGTAAAGAATGAGATCCTCCTATTTATGCTTCCTACTGTAGCTGGGGTGACAGGTGGATACCACCACACCTGGCTTTTTTCTGTTGAGATGGAATCTTACAAACTTTTTTGTACAGTCTGGCGTGGAACTGCTATTCTTCCAATCTCAGCCTCCCACACAGTTGGATTGACAGGCACAAACTATTGCTTTATTACAATACATATATAGCTGCGCACTAGTGACTCGGGCCTGTAATCCTAGCTACTTAGGAAGCTGAGATTTGAGGATTACCATTTAAAACCAACCAGACAGGAAAGTCTGTGGGACTCTTATCTCCAATAAACCACCAAAAAGCTGGAAGTGGGGGGCTGGGGATATGGCCTAGTGGTGAGAGAGCTTGCCTCGTATACATGAGGCCCTGGGTTCGATTCCCTAGCACCACATATACAGAAAACGGCCAGAAGTGGCGCCGTGGCTCAAGTGGCAGAGTGCTAGCCTTGAGCAAAAAGGAAGCCAGGGACAGTGCTCAGGCCCTGAGTCCAAGGCCCAGGACTGGCCAAAAAAAAAAAGCTGGAAGTGGAGTTGTAGCTCGAGTGGTAGAGTGATAGCCTTGAGCACAAAAACTCAGGGACAGTACCCAGAGTCTGAGTTGAAACCCCAGGACTGGTACACACACTTACACAAAATATATATGTAAACTAGGTTTGGTAATCCTAGTTACTTGAAGGCTAAAATCTAATTCTGCTTGGGCAGAAAAGTCTGTGAGACTCTTCTTTCCATTTAAGCAGGAGAAGAGCTGGGCTGGAGGTATCACTTAAATGGTTGATTGTCAAAGGTGAATAAAAATGATGATCAAAAGTGGGTGGGAGGCCAAGCACTGGTGGCTTATACCTGTAATCCTAGCTACTCAGGAGGCTGAGTTTCTGAGGGTTGTGATTCAAAGCCAGCCTGGGCAGGAAAGTCCTTGAGACTCTTATCTCCAGTAAACTACTCAGAAAAAGCCAAAAGTGGTACTGTGGCTCAGTAAGTGGTAGAGTGAAGCCTTGAGCACAAAGAAGCTCAGGGACAGTGCCCAGGACCTGAGTTCAAGCCACAGGATCAGCAAAGAGAGAGAGAGAGAGAGAGAGAGATCCTTTTTTAAGTTCTCTAAGGAAGAACCATATAAATAGAAAGTCTTGAACCCTTTTTAAAATGTTTTAAAATTTAAGTTTTAAACTTATTTATCTATCTATTAATTACTGTAGGGACTTTCTCTTTTTTTTTTTTGGCCAGTCCTGGGCCTTGGACTCAGGGCCTGAGCACTGTCCCTGGCTTCTTCCTGCTCAAGGCTAGCACTCTGCCACCTGAGCCACAGCGCCCCTTCTGGCCGTTTTCCATATATGTGGTGCTGGGGAATCGAACCAAGAGCTTCATGTGTAGGAGGCAAGCGCTCTTGCCTCTAGGCCATATTCCCAGCCTGTAGGGACTTTTTGTCTTGTTTCTTACCTGTATTGTTGGGTTTTGTTTAGAATAAGCCTTTTCCTTTCTCTCCTTTTTTTTTTTTTTTTTTTTTTTTTTGCCAGTCTTGGGCCTTGAACTCAGGCCCAGGGTGCTGTCCCTGAGCTTCTTTTGCTCAAGGCTAGCACTGTACCACTTGAGCCATAGTGCCACGTTCGTCTTTTTCTCTTTATGTTGTACTGAAGAATCGAATCCAGGGCTTCATGCATACTAGACAAGCACTCTACCACTAAGCCACATTCCCAGCCCCCTTCCTCTGCTTTTTTCCCCTCTCTCATTTCTGAACTGTGTGTTAGCTTTTGGCTGTTAGGATTTATTATAACTTCTGGCATAGGTTCTGAAAACTTCTTTTTTTTTTTTTTTGGCCAGTCCTGGGCCTTGGACTCAGGGCCTGAGCACTGTCCCTGGCTTCCTTTTTGCTCAAGGCTAGCACTCTGCCACTTGAGCCACAGCGCCACTTCTGGCCGTTTTCTGTATATGTGGTGCTGGGGAATCAAACCCAGGGCCTCATGTATACGAGGCAAGCTCTCTTGCCACTAGGCCATATCCCCAGCCCCCTGAAAACTTCTTTCACTACAGTGGGGAAGTAAGTGTGAAACTTGGAACTTGGGAAACTTGCTACCTTCTTTTGAACTCAAGTTACTCATTCCATAGAAGAAGATTAGAAAGGTACAACATGCTTCATTCCTTTACCTTTTTTGCATGCCTGAACTGTGATCAGGTAAGATTATTGTTCTGAAGTTATATTTAGTTTCCTTCCAAATTTCTTCCAATATCTGGTAACAAGTAACTCTAGAATGGAATTCTACAAGATGTACTGTGACTGCTTTATATGAAGTAATGAAAATCTGGTGGAGAAGATAAATTTGGTAAAGTTAACTGCGCTTGAATTGTCATCCAACTTTCTTATATCCCTTGAGAATAGGATCATTCTGAAATCACCTTGAGGTATTCAAGTTTTTTTTTTTTTTTTTGGCCAGTCCTGGGGCTTGGACTCAGGGCCTGAGCACTGTCCCTGGCTTCTTTTTGCTCAAGGCTAGCACTCTGCCACTTGAGCCACAGCGCCACTTCTGGCCATTTTCTGTATATGTGGTGCTGGGGAATTGAACCCAGGGCCTCATGTATAGGAGGCAAGCACTCTTGCCACTAGGCCATATCCCCAGCCCCGAGGTATTCAAGTTTTTTGTAACCTATTTGTATTTTTTTTCTTCCAGAAAATAGAATATTAAAGAGGCTATGTAATTCCCAGGAGGGATAATAAAGACTATGATAATTTTTGGAAGGCATCGTTTAAAACCTCCTACTAGGGAAGTCTTAGAAAGCAGTAGTTTGGTTGGATATAGTGGTGGAGGACTATAATCCTAGCACTCAGCTAGTTGAAGCAGGAGAACTGTGAGTTCAAAACCAGTCTCAGGGCTGGGGATATGGCCTAGAGGCAAGAGCGCTTGCCTCGTATACTTGAAGCCCTAGATTCGATTCCCCAGCACCACATTTACAGAAAATGGCCAGAAGTGGCACTGTGACTCAAGTGGCAGAGTACTAGCCTTGAGCAAAAAGAAGCCAGGGACAGTGCTCAGGCCCTGAGTCCAAGGCCCAGGACTGGCAAAAAAAAAAAAACAAAACATTCTCAGCTATATAGCACAAGAGAAGAAGGAAGGAAGGAAAGGAGGGAGGGAGGAAGGGAAAGGGGGGGAAGAAGGGAAAAAGAGGGGGAGAAAGAAAGGGAGAAGGAAAAAAAGAGAAAAGAAAAGGCAGGGCTTTCACCAGGTAGAGAAAGAATGAAAGCAGGAGTGTAGTTCTTAAAAAGCAATCAAACAAAACTATAAGAATCTTGCATCATTTTTGTATCTGTTCCCTGCACAGACTTTACCCTATCTACCCCTAAACTCAGAAATCACCCTACAGTTTAATATTAAGGGAAGGTGAAAGGAAAATTTACCTAAAATAGACTAGTGGATTATGCCCTCTACTATATAATCAAAACCGCCAAGCTTTCAATGGATACATAAACATGTTTTGGTTGCTAGGTCTTTAATGGCTGTTATTTTTGGATTCTGTTCATGATCCACTTCCCAACAGTAAGTCTGATGTGACACAGCTGAGTTCTAAATATGCTGCATGTACTTAAAAAAAAAAAAGATAACTGCTGAAGGTTGTGTTGCCTGCATTCTTATCTGTAAAAACAGGTGATGGAGTATTTTAGCCCTTTTACTCCTATTCTTGATTGAGACTTTTGTTTCTCTTGAGGCCTTACCACTCTCATGAAGAGGAACTTGGGGAAAGCAATATTCCTGCTAAAACTTCTCTAAGGAATAGGGTAGTAGGAGTCTTTAATAGAGCTGCCTCCTGAGAACGGGTTAGTGTTGTTAAGGCAACAACACCCCAGATACCCTGTTGGCAGAGTACTTCTGAATCAAGTTGTATGGGCTTTTGAAATGTTTATAAGATAGCATCTATTTGGGTTGGAGGCTGTGGCACATGTCTGTAATCGTAGTTTTTCTGGGGTTTGAGGAAAGAGGATAACAAGTTTGAGCTCAGCCTGGGCAACATATACCCTATCTCAAAAAATTTTAAAGGGCTAGGAATGTGGCTCTGTGGAATAGCATTTTTCTAGAATTTCTCAAGGCTTTAGGTTCAATCCCAATACAGAAAGAAGAGAAAAAAAATTGTTTTAAGTGTCTGTTTTGGAAATGGTATTGTGGCTCAAATGGCTAGCCTTGAGCAAAAAAGAAGTCAGGGACAGTGCTCAGGCCCTGAGTCCCAAGCCCTACCACTGGGGCGGGGGGGGGAGTGTCTATTTTGGGCTGGGAATATGGCTTTGTGGTAGAGTGCTGACCTAACATGCATGAAGCCCTGGGTTCAATCCCTCAGCACAACATTAAACAGAAAAACCCGGAAGTGGTGCTATGGCTCAGGAGGTAGAGTGCTAGCCTTGAGCAAAAAAGAAGCCAGGGGCAGTGCTCAGGCCCTGAGTCCCAAGCCCCAGAACTGGCAAAAAAAAAAAAAAAAAAAAAAAGTGTCTATTTTAAAATTTGTTTACAAACTGTAACATACCAGGCCTAGTGGCTCATGTCTGTAATCCTAGCTACTCAGGAGGCTGAGATCTGGAGATCATGGTTCAAAGCCAGCCTGAAAAGCAAAGTTCATGAGATTACTAGCTCCAATTAACCACCATAAAACTCAGAAATGGAAGGCTGGGAATATGGCCTAGTGGCAAGAGTGCTTGTCGTATACATGAAGCCCTGGGTTTGATTTCCCAGCACCGCATATATAGAAAATGGCCAGAAGTGGTGCTGTGGCTCAAGTGGCAGAGTGCTAGCCTTGAGCAAAAAAAAGAAACCAGGGACAGTGCTCAGGCCCAAAAAGGCCCAGGACTTGCAAAAAAAAAGTCAGAAGTGGAGGTTTGGCACAAGTGGTAAAATGTTAGCCTTGAGAAAAAGAAAAAAAAATAAAATAAAAGTCAGCGACAGCACTCTAAACCCTGAGTTAAAACCCCCAAGACACACACACACACACACACACACACACACACACACACACACACACACACACAGTTTGGTGTTGAATTTAGGAAATCTGGTAAATTTTCTATTTTAGATTTTTACCCACCCTCAGGATGGTTTCAAACTCCTAGGCTCAAGCAGCTTTCCTGCACCAGCCTCCCACATTGCTAAGACTATAGGCATGTACCACCATGCATGTCCCACCATGTGTGGTTTAGTCTTGTAAGTTTTTTAATACTTCTAAGAGCTTTTACTTGCAGGCAGATTATGAAGCTGTTCCAGCAGCAGAGACGTCTCTGCCAGTAGTCTTGAATTTCCAATGATATTTCTTGCTTACATAACTTTGTCTTTTGGTTGCATTTTCCTCAGTTTTTATTATCAGTAGTCAACAAATTCCACACTCCTGTACCTTCCTCTCAGGCACGACTCTGGTTTGTAGGACTCATCATACAGATTTAAATAGACCTCCTAGATACCATCATCAAGTCTTTGAATAGAAACTGGACATATCAGCTTATTACATAGAAGATGTATTTCCTGAAGAACAGGAACACATTTCCTTTGAGGTGGTACTACCAAGGGATGGTTTGTATCATTCCATTATTAGCCATTGGGAGGAGTTTCTGTCCTAACTGTCCTATGCCAACTCTGTTCTTTTAAGGGAAAATCTTTTTTTATTTTTTTATTTTTTATTTTTTTATTTTTTGGCCAGTCCTGGGCCTTGGACTCAGGGCCTGAGCACTGTCCCTGGCTTCTTCCCGCTCAAGGCTAGCACTCTGCCACTTGAGCCACAGCGCCGCTTCTGGCCGTTTTCTGTATATGTGGTGCTGGGGAATCGAACCTAGGGCCTCATGTATCCGAGGCAGGCACTCTTGCCACTAGGCTATATCCCCAGCCCTTAAGGGAAAATCTTTTGACTATTTCTCTGTCCACTGTAATTCTGAGCGGCTAAAGGGATCTACTCTCAGATCTTCACTTCTCCCAGAGAACATCTAGGTACAAGTTGAGATTCTCTTCATGTCTTTCTGAGACATGAAACATGCAACTAATTCATAGACCTCTAGGACATGCGTTTCGTTTCAAAGGCCAAGAGTAGCTATGTCATAGTTCTGGTAATAGTAGTTGTGGTAGGATCCAGGGCCGCTTCTTGTGCCTCCTTATCTTGTCATAGTAGGAATAATGTTTATGGTACTGTTGTCCTGGCTTCACTTGGCATTTAACCAACCTCCAAAGCTGTTTATTGCTTTGTATCCTCTGCCTCCATGAACATTATCCCTTAAATCTCTATTGCTCTATAATATACGAGGCAACAAATAGCTCCTATGATTGGTTAAATGCCGGCACACTGCAAAGGTATATGTTTTATTGCCTGTATAACACAAATCTATAGAGATTATTCCTGTTATCCTAGCCCTCCCATTAAAAGGGCCAGGCTAGTACTATGGGGCTGTGGATCTTTCATTCCATCCCTTTGGCAAGGTTCCCTATTACCTGGCATGGGCACAAAAGAAAAACAAGGAACAATGAGTGCTGATTACTAATTCTTTATGTTAAGAGAATATCTCAAATTAGAAAATAACAAGGGAAGAAATGGCTCTGGTAGGTAAATGCCATGTGTGCTGGTATATTCCATGTTTACATGCCATGACAGGTGAAAGCAATTTCAAGCAAACAAATAAGCCTTTTCTCCTCACCCCCTGCCAAGGGTTTAAAAAAATTCAAATTTTTATTAAATAATTCATATTTCATTCAATAATTCATTCAGTTCCCATCTGGTAAGAGTGCCGCATGCAGTTAGGCAGCTGAAAATACACTGCATTACACACAATTAGGCCAAAAGCTAACCTTATTTTTTGTAGTATGTTGATTTTGCAATAACTTCCAGTCCATTCTGACTATGCTGCCATTTTATATAACCCTGCATGGAAGCAGAACGCTGTGTTACAGCTTGTAGATGAATTTGGGACTGAGACTTTTTTTAATGTAAAGGTATGAGGAATTAAACTTGAGATCTGTTACTCTTAACATCACCCTTAGGAACATACGGTTGGTTATTTTAGTTTTTTATGTAACTATTTATTATGATGTTACTAAGCATATGGTATATTAACTATAAGCAAGCATATATCTTTTGCTTTAGTCTGTTCACCCCCCCCCCCAAAAAAAAACCTGTATAATTCTTATTAGGCTATTCCCTGGAAATTAAGGTGAAATTTTTCAGTTATTCACTCTTATTTTCTTTGGATACAGCTTAATATATTTGAAATGGTAGTCCAGAAATTGTTCTGAATGTATTCCTGGTAGAAAAATAAAATCCTGAATTTCATAGCTCAGTCCTTTCCAGGTTGGGTGAGGGGCTTTCCTAGTCCTTGTACAGACTGCTGAGTTTATAAATTGTCTTCTGGGTCTGAGAGCATTTCCTTCATTTCCCTTGCAAAAACAGCCAGATTTTTTCTTATATTGTCATTATATAGATTTCTTCATTCTTTTATCAAATAGCCTTCTCTCTGTTTAGCGTATTTCTTTAATGCAGATTGACTTGCTCAGCAGTTACATTCTGTCTAAGGTCCTTGTTAGGGCCTCTCTGTATGTGGATTCATAACACATCTGTGTGTACATCTATAGTGCTGTATAAATAATAATAAGTAATCACCAGATGGCCTGTAACTGCTCCTCTGGACCCGCTCGGTCTCTTGAAGCTGTTAGTAAAGTCTTCTGGTGTTTTGCTAGGGAAAACTTGTCATAGATTTATTTCTAAAAAAATTCAAACTCACAACTGGGTGTTTAGGACTAGATATTGCTGTCTGTGTTGTAAATATTTAACAGGCTTTGTACAATGACAAGTAAAAGCCATTACTAACCACACACAGTGACTGCAGAGCTCTTCTTCCCTCCCGGCTATTTAGAAAGGAAAGGAAACGCCGATAAATTGTGCTCTATGAAAAAATGTGAGATATATTCTCTGGAAGACCTTTCTGAAGAGAAGAAAAAGAACACTAACAATTCTGCTCAAGAAGGGTAGTAATTAGGTATACTTCAGCTTTTTAACCAAAGGCCAGTGACTTGAACAACACACAGTTCCCTTTTAAATTGGACTTTATAATACCTTCAGAAAAGCTCCTTCAGCTGAAGTTTGGTTAGATCCAAGTTTATTTTTTGTTTTTTTGTTTTTTTATTTTTATCTTAATCACGGTTTTGTAGCCAAATAATACACCCCTTTGCAGGAGCTACATTTGCAAATGTTAGTAGACATTTGGCTAAATTCCAGGCCCTTGGTGGTTTGTAAAAACTTAAGACATACGTTGTTTTGCCTATATTATTTATAAAAAGAACCATCTTTATTTCTGTCCTCTTTCCATTAGTTTTTGCAAAAAAAAAATAAGTTATGTGTTTTGTTTGGGAAAAAACATCTGTTTTGTTGATACTAATCCCTTTACTCAATTCCTATCCCAGAGTCCTTGTATTGCTCAGTACAATAGTTCACGTTTAAAAAGGTAAAATAGAATGCACTATCACTAAAATTTAATGGTTTCTTTTTTTGTTATTTACCTAAGGATAACCAAAATGTTTTAAACAAGAAACTGAGTATCTTTTCTCTCAAGCTTTAGCTTTCTTTTCCCTGTTGAGAGTTGAGTATATTAACCACAGCACTGTAATGTCCTTTAAATCATATAGCACATGGCTGAAATGTTGACTTAGGATGTGTAGAAAGCTTTTCTCTTTCAAAATGTCTTTAAGAGAAGAAGTACAAATTGTGTGACAGAAATGCTATTAATCATTTATCGTAGGGAGATTTTTTTTAATTTCTCTCACAAAATTATCCTGTTGAGGATAAGACTCTAAAAAGAAAAGCATTATGGAGAAAAGATATAAGCATTAGGGTTTATCTCTTTGTAACAGTGTCTTTGTGTTTTTACTTTGAAATTTCTTTGTGCAGTGAAATGAGCTACCTAAGATTGTGCTTGGGTAAGATTTTGTGCTATTTGCAACAGTCAAGTAAAACTACTGCAAGAATGAGATTGAATTTTGTAAAATTAGCTCATTCCCAGTCTGGCATACCATGTGCCCTGTGTGGCTGCCGATTCTGTAGGCAGATTGAAGTGCAGAACCAACTTCTGCTTAAATGCTAAAATTGTCAGCCGTCATTCCAGCTTTTAAATCTTGTTCACATGGATGATGCCAGATTTTGAGCAAACATAGCTCTGTCTTTAGGTCGCAAGCAGAATTTTCAATTCCCTAAGTTGGAATAAAAGAGTTCTTCCTTTTTGCCTTTGAAAAACTTGAGTAGCTCTGCAGGGAAAGTCAGCAGAATAAATCTGCAGCCTTGCTGTGTCCTTTGAGTCATTGTGGAAAGCTGAGTGCTCTGCTCGGCATTCAGCAGATTGGCTGTCAGAATGGCAGCTCTGCTCATCGAAGACATGGTCTCTCGAAGAACCATTTATGTTATTCTAGAGAGAATCATCCCGTGGCAAAAGGAATACCTCCTTCTTCCTCCCCAGAGTGGGATCTTCTCTTGATACTGGCAGTTATGCCTTGATTTTCCTGAAAAATAGCTCAATTTACCATAAAGATTGGCACCAGCACAGGTTGCAGACTTGGTTCTAATGACAAGTTCTGATCCCTTAGCCACATGGAGAGGCATCAGGGTGACATCGTAAGTACACCAGAGGCTTAATGACAGTAATTTTTCTTCTGAGAATCTCAGTGTCTCTTATATGCCTCTTGGCTTCTCTTTCTCAGAGGAAAATAAATTTGTTTTAGTTTGTTTGACCACTGATCACTATAAATTGTGAGAGTTGTCATTCCCGTCTCCATTTCCTCAGGCTTCTTTTGTTGTCTTTAGTCACTGTCCTCCAGATTGAGATCAAGCTGCACAGTTTAAGTTCTTTTGTTTTTTGCCTTCCTCTTGTATAACTTGTTTTAGCTTTTATCAGCCCTCGTACCTGATGGGTATTTTTAACCAGTGCTTTTAAAAAATGAATAGATTTTTTAGAGCAGTAGTAGATGTAAAAAAAAAAAGAGAGAGAATAGAGTGATTGTATGTCCTTTCACTCTGTATCACAATTTCCTTATTATAACATCTTACATATGTGTGTTGCACTCCTTAAAAATGATTAGAAGATATAGATACAATTTTATTGACCAATATCCATGGTTTTCTTTAGAGATCACTCTTTATATACTCTGTGAATTTTTTTTGGTAGTACTAGAGTTTGAACTCAGGGCTCATGCTTGCTATGTAGTTACTCTGCCATTTGAGACATGCCTCTAGCCTCAGCCTAAGGATTTTGACAAATGTATGATGATATACATGTATCTACATCTATACATGTGTCTACATCTATACATGTATCTGCATCTATATCTACAACTATACATGTATTTAATGTATTACAATGTAATATAGAGAGCTGGGGGCATGGCTTAAGTAGTAGAGTACTTGTCTAGCAAGCACAAGGCCCTGAATTCAAACCCTCAAACTGCAAAACAAAGTAAAACAAAACTACCTGTACAGCTAGTGTATGCTAATTTTAAAATGTAAAGACAACAAAAAAACTTTTTCATACAGAATAGTTTTACTGACCCTAAAGACGCCTGGGCTCTATGGGAGGGAGGAACTGGGATACAGTGAGGGAAGGGAAGACACTGTATGAAAGGAAATGGACTCATTACCTGATTCATGTAATTGTAATCCCTCTGTACATCACCTTTATAATAACAATAAAGCAAAATTTAAAAAAGAAGATTTCTGTGCTCTCTGCAGTCAACCTTTTCTGAACTCTCTTCTGTAACCACTCATTGGTGTTGGGAATTGATCCATGGCCTCATCTAGGTTAATCATGCTCTCTACTACTGAGCTACATCCCCAATACTGCCACTGGTCTTTTTATTGTCTTCATATTTTTGTCTTTGTTAAAATGTCATATAACTAATGTTTCATTATTTCTTTATTTTCTGGTTTCTGTTTTTGTCAAGATAGGGACTCAGTAGGTTGCCCAGGTAGGCCTCAAACTCCTGGGCTCCAGAGAGCCTCCTCTCCATCTCCTGTGTTGCTAGGACTACAGGTGTATTATGCCTTAGTACCTGGCTTGCAAGCTGACTCTTTACCATGTAGTTTTGAATATTTATGAGGATCTTGGCCTCAGTACTAATTTTTCACATGTTAAATTAACCTAATTCTGTGGTAAAACCAACATCTGTCCAGGGAAGGCTTTGAATATGATATTCAGGATTAATATCAATTACTGTATAGCAATGGGTCCTATATACATATCTATACATAGTTTAAAGGAAATAAGTTCATACAGTGGCAGAAAAATTATCCAAAGAGATAGGGAGAATTGAAGAGAACAAAATTCAATGAAAATTGTTTTAACTGTATCATATAATAGCAACTGAAGTAACACTAGCCATAGTTAACTGAACTATTACTGTGTTCTATGCGAAAGTACTTTACATGATTTTATTTAGTCTTAACATCCTCTGAGGGATAATTTAATCTCACTTTACAGATGAGAAGACTAGGTTCAGACAGGTTAAGGACCTGATACAAGGCCACAAAGTATTTTGTGATGGAGCTACAACACACACCCAATATAGTGAAGACTCCAGATCAGCACTCCATCAGGCTCAAGACTTATGATCACTTAATACTGAATTATTTATTACCTATCATTTACCATACACATGTCAATAAGTACATATGGCACAGAAGAAAAAAAAGTAAGTAATGGGGTTTTGTTAAATGGTCCAAATGCAGTCAGTCAAGTATAGTTTATTTATGATCTAAGCACCCAGCTAGCCTAACACTGGGAGCTAAAGCTTTTGCTGAACTCTGCCAGTACAGAAGTAAGATAGGAATTTCTATTAAATGAATGGGTTTTTCTGAAACTCTCTCAACCTTAATTTACAATGTTTTTGTTTCTGGTTTTTTTATCCAGGGAATACAGGATGTGCCCAACTCCCCCTGAGGTAAACCACCATCACCATTTTTGCAAGAAAGACATTGTTTTAAAGCAGGAAAGAAAACTAATCCTTGACAAACCAAAAATGTAGACCAAACTAGAAAACTGATACCTAAAAACTGTGCCTTCAGGATACTCTACTAACAGGCCCAAACAAGTATTTAGTGTTATCTCTGTAAATTCCAGGCTGGATTACTTCCATATTTATATTCCCTTCCATCTAGCTTTGTTTTAAGCTTTTAAGTTACAGAATTGCAAAGGCGGTATATGGGAATCTTCTTTTATGTAGTACTGAGTAATGGTGGGACTTTGTTCTAGGTGCTGTAGTATTGATCATGATTAGAAGTCTGTTAACAATATAGTGAGATGTATGATCTGCTTAGTGATGTACTCATCAACATATTTGACATGTGATTCCATGAAGGATCTTTCTTGCTGACTAGTTTCTACCACTATCACATCTTCTCCTTTAAGTTCTCAGCAAAGCCAATTATAAAGAAAAGGTGCTACTCAGGAGGCTGAGATCTGCGAGTCATGGTTCAAAGTGAGCCCAGAAGTAGTGCTGTGGCTCAAACTGGTAGAGTGGTAGCCCTTGAGCAAAAATTGCTCAGGGAGGGGCTGGTGGCCTAGTGGTAAAGTACTTGCCTTGTATACATGAAGCCCTGGATTTGATTCCTCAGCACCACATATAGAGAAAAAACCAGAAGTGGCACTGTGGCTCAAGTGGTAGAGTGCTAGCCTTGAGCAAAAAGAAGCTCAGGGACAGTGCTCAGGCCCTGAGTTCAAGCCCCAGGACTGACAAAAAAAAAAAAAAAAAGCAAAACAAAACTTGCTCAGGGACAGCACCCAGACCCTGAGTTAAATCTCTACAACTGCCAGAGAGAGAGAAAAAGAGAGAGAGAGAGAAAGAGAGAGAGGGCTGCTGGGAATGTGGCTTAGTGGTAGAGTGCTTGTCTAGCATGCATGAATCCAAAAGAAAGGGAGAGACGGGAGGGGGAGGGGAGAGAATAGGAAAGAAAGGAAAAGGTGATTCAAGGAGCAAAAAGAGAAGGAAGGAAAGGAGGGAAGAAGGAAAGAAGGAAGGGAGGGAGGGAGGGAGAAGGAAGGGAGGAAGGGAAGAAGGTTCAGGGAGCAACCTGTAGACGAAAGCCACAAACTCAGCTCCTGAGACATTATCAGATAAACAATGACAATGTTAATTCTAGGCCTCAGTTACCTCCTTTTTGTGTGTGTCTGTTGTCAAACTCACTAACCAAGAAAAAAGAAAGTCTTCCAAGTGTAAAAGTGTCCTGATAGTTTTTAAGATCTCAGTTGTATATACATATAGTTAGCAATATAATACCAAAGTGGGCAAATTGTACTACAGACATGTGCCACTTTAGTGAGTATCATTTTTTTAAGTGGCAATCTTTATGCACTTTTTTTTCATAATATATGTTCATAACTTTAAGCATTTGTTGTTTTACTTAAGTTTCAGGTATTTCTTAGAATTAAGGGAAAAACTATTGAGAAGGAACGATAGAACCATTATTCTGAAAGTTTCTCAGCACGAGGTGTCTCAATACGATTTTGAAAAGACTAAATTTGATTCAACACTTTAGTCTTTCTGTTCCTTCCCATCTATGTTTTGCCTACACAACTGCAGTAGTGGAAGGGGAAGACCTTATTTCAGCATACTTTCACAATGTGTGCATTTGAAACTAGCTAGACAAGGCCTTATGGAGCTTACTTTGTGTTATTCACATTAGACTGCCCAGGAGAGGGTTGTGTGCATGCACCTAACAGCTCTTGGCCGAGCAGTGGTGAAAGGGTTGAGCATATTGTACCTTGCTGGCTATTCCTTTAGTCCTCAGGGAAGCATTTGCTCCTCCATAGACAGTAATCGGCTTTGTCAGATTGGAATGGTGCTTTGTGTTTTCCTTTATCTAGTAAGATACAGTGGGCTAAGCCTTTCTGGGAGGCAATTTCTAACATCATGGATGATGTTGTTTCTGAAACAAAGGGAGGAGGGTAATAGAAAAACCAATGACTAGCATGTAATTGGGTTGGAGTTCTGTCAAGTAGACAATTTTTGTTTGGAAGCAGAACTTTCTGCCATACTGTACTTTTTTTGCAGGGGAGGAAGGAGGTAGAGGCAGGGTCTGTGTAGCCCAACCTGGCCTCAAACTCAGCCCTGAATGACTACAGGCTATTTACTTTTTCTTTCTTTTTTTATGGCCAGTCCTGGGGTTTGAACTGGGCCTGGGCCCTGTCCCTTAGCTTCTTTTTGCTCAAGGCTAGCACTCTACCACTTGAGCCACAATACCACATCTGGCCTTTTCTGTTTATATGGTACTGAGGAATCAAACCCAGGGCTTCATGCATGCTAGGCAAGGTCTCTACCATTAAGCCTGCTATTTACTTTTATTTAGTTGTTGAATTCTTTTCTATAAAAATATTTTTAAAAGATGAATGGAGAGAGGAAGTATGGGCGTATGCAGTCATAATATTCAATGTACATATGTGAAAATGGAACTAGATAAATTGAAGGGATGAGTGGGGTTAAGGTACATTGTACTCACAGACTGACATGTTGAATTGAAACTCTTTTGCACAACTACTTAAGGATAATAAATAAATAATAAAAATTTAAAAATTATCATAAAAATACTGAGATAATAAAAAATTGTCAAATACCCCAAAGTAAAAATGTTGGAGGTATAGCTCAGTTGGTAGGGCACTAGCCAATGAGCAAAAGCATCAGGTACCAAATTCAAGTCCAAGTCTCAGACCAAAAAAAAAAAGCTGGGCACTGGTGGCTCACATCTGCAATCCTAGCTACTCAAGAGGCTCAGGGTTCAAAGCCAGCCCAGGCAGGAATGTCTGTGAGACTCTTATCTCCAATTAACCACCAGAAAGCCAGAAGTGGTGCTGTGGTTCATTCAAGGGGTAGAGCATTCGCCTTGAGCTGAAAAGCTCACAGACAGCACCTAGACCCATAGTTCAAGCCCCACGACACTGACCAGAAAAGAAATGTTTTAATTACTATTTTTTGAACAAGAATAGATTTTTGCCATAATCTTATCATTGAATTGTGAGGAAGGCTCCTTATAGATAAGATGATGCTTTCTCAGTATGGAGATTCCTCAGAAGGCTAAATATAGAACTCCCCTATGACCCAGCAACCCCACTTTTGGGTATTTATCCAAAAAATCACAAACAAAATCACAGTAAAGCCACCAGCACAACAATGTTCATCACAGCGCAATTTGTCAAAGCTAGAATATGGAGCCAATGCAGATGCCCCTCAGTAGACGAATGGATCAGGAAAATGTGGTACATATACACAATGGAATTTTATGCCTCTATCAGAAAGAATGACATTGCCCCATTTGTAAGGAAATGGAAGGACTTGGAAAAAATTATACTAAGTGAAGTGAGCCAGACCCAAAGAAACATGGACTCTATGGTCTCCCTTATTGGGAATAATTAGCACAGGTGTAGGCAAGTCACAGCAGAGGATCACAAGAGCCCAATAGCTATACCCTTATGATCACATAAGATGATGCTAAGTGAAATGAACTCCATGTTATGGAAACAATTGTTATATCACAGTTGTAACTACTTTCAACGTCCCATGTGTATCTGTAGCTTCTACTATTGATGATGTTCTTGTATCACCTTCCTGTGGTTGTATCTGCACTATCTCTGTAATCTTATCTGAGTATATTGGAAACCATCTATACTGGTATTAGAACTAGGAAATTGAAAGGGAATACCAAAATCAAGAGACACAGGGAAAAAATGACAAACAACTACAAAAGTAATACTTGCAAAACTGTTTGGTGTAAGTGAACTGAACACCTCATGGGGGGAAAGGGAAAGGGGGAGAAGAGAGGGAGGAATGAGGGACAAGTTAACAAACAGTACAAGAAATGTATCCAATGCCTAACGTATGAAACTGTAACCTCTCTGTACATCAGTTTGATAATAAAAATTTGAAAAAAAAATCTTGATAGTCAAGTTAAGAGAAAAGGGTAAACCAAAACAGTGAGAGGCCTGTGATCACTCAGTTCTGTTAAAGCATTCTCACTGTAACAAGTCTGCCCAGTGCCTCCTGGGCTCATCCTGTATTGCAGCTTAGTTTATCTATTGCACAGAGTAATGTTTCAAGGGGAAAAAAGAAATTTATCTAAGTGAAATCCCACATAGTTAGGAAGTTCAGATTATTATGCATATGTAGCTAGAAAGTAAGAATCACACACACTTACAGGCTGGTTTAAAAACAAACACAAACATCAGTACCCTAGAAGAAACAATTGCTTTGTTGGGGGGTATCAGCAGAAGGGAGGATGTCTAAACAGAGAGAGACTGAATGAGGATGAAAGTGGTTGAAGTAGTTTAGTTGCATGATTTTTTTTTTTTTTTAGCCAGTCCTGGGCCTTGGACTCAGGGCCTGAGCACTGTCCCTGGCTTCCTTTTGCTCAAGGCTAGCACTCTGCCACTTGAGCCACAGCGCCACTTCTGGCCGTTTTCTGTATATGTGGTGCTGGGGAATCAAACCCAGGGC
Source organism: Perognathus longimembris pacificus (assembly GCF_023159225.1). Taxonomy (NCBI): domain Eukaryota; kingdom Metazoa; phylum Chordata; class Mammalia; order Rodentia; family Heteromyidae; genus Perognathus; species Perognathus longimembris. The sequence continues at coordinate 49,384,032 of NC_063161.1, forward strand.
CTCATGTATACGAGGCAGGCTCTCTTGCCACTAGGCCATATCCCCAGCCCTAGTTGCATGATTTTTTAATTAATTGATTTATTTATTTTATGCCAGCTGGTCCTGGGGCTTGAACTCAGAGCCTATGTGCTGTTCTTGAGCTTTTGTGTTCAAGGCTAAGAGCTCAAGGCTAGTGCTCTACCAGTTGAGCCACAGCTCCACTTTGGCTTTGGGGCCAATAAGGCCCCAATAAGTCTGAAGGACTTTCATGCCTGGGCTGGCTTTGAACCATGATCCTCAGATCTCAGTCTCCTAAGTAGCTAGGAATTTTAGGCATGAGCCGTCAGGTGCTTGGCTTAAAATTGTTTTAATAGGAAAGGGTAAGGAAGAGAAAGAAAAATGGTAAGACTGGTTCTGGGAGTGTGGCTTAGTGCTTGCCTAGCATACATGAAGCCCCAGGCTTGGTTCCTCACTACCACATAAAAGGAAAAAGCCCTAACTAAGTGGCACTGTGGTTCAAGTGATAGAGAGCTAGCTTTGAGCACAGGGAAGCTCAGACACAGTGCCCCAGGCCCTGAGAGCGTGCATGCACGCGTGCACGCACGCACGCACACACACACAGTAAGACTGATGATCAGGATACCATATATATATATATATGTATATATGTATATATATGTATATATGTATAGAAATGTAATGGTGAAATCTCCTTGCCCAATTAATGTATAAGGTGAAGAAGAGAAGGAGAGAGAGGAAAAAAAGGAAAGAAGGAAGGGAGGAAGAAAGCATCAAAAAGCCTCACACATGCTAGACACATTCTCTACCCACAGCCCCTCATTCCTATTGACTAATGTGTATTTGCACGTGAGGGATTTATAGTTGTGGGTCTAACTCCTTGGAGTTAAAGTGTCAGCTCTTGTTATTTTTTTATCTGCTAGTTTCCATTGCTGCTCTTAGAATGAAGATAATTGTGTTTAGCTTAAGAGAAGACTGTGTATATTAGCTCTCTTTAGTTGTTATAACAAATTACCACAAACTGGGTGACTGAAAACAATAAAACCTTTTTCTCTTAGAGTTCAGGAGGCCAGAAGTCTGAAATCAAGGTATAGGTCAGGGATATAATTTTCCCAAAGAGGCTCTTAAGAATCCTTTCCAGCCTCTTCCAGCTTCTAAATGTTGCCAGCATATTTTGGCTTATGGCTACCTTACTCCCATCTCTGGTCTTCGTATTGCCTTCTGTGAATTTATATCCACTTGATTTTTTTTTTTTTTTTTTTTTGGTAAGGGCATTTGTGATGGCATTGAGATTGAGGGCCCACTTACATACTCCAAGATAATCATTCCATCTCCAGATCACTAACAACATTTTTAGTATAACTTAAAATATTTAGTATAAAGTATCATTCACGGGTTCTAGGAATCAAAACATGGATTTTATCTTCCGGAACTCTTTTTTTTTTTTTGCCAGTCCTAGGGCCTAGTCACTGTCAGGGCCTGGGCACTGTCCCTGAACTTCTTTTTCCCTAGGGCTAGCACTCTACCACTTGAGCCACAGCTCCCACTTCCAGCTTTTTCTGTGTATGCAGTACTGAGGAATCAAACCCAGGACTTTGTGCATGCTAGGCAAGCATTGTACCACTAAGTCACATTCCCAGCCCTCTTTGGGAACTCTTATGGAGTGAATCCTATCTCCCAATTTACATGGTAAAGTTTTGTCCCCAAGTACCTTAGTATTACTGCCTTTGGAAATAGAGTTATTATAGATACAATTAGTTAATATGAAGCAGTGTTAGAGTAGAGTATACCCTTAACCTAATATGATTGATAACCTTATAAAAAAGAGGAAATTGAACACAGACATGCACATGGGGAGAACATTGTAAAAAGATTTGATTCATGTTGCCATAAGCCAAAGAATGTCAGATTGTCAGCAAACTACCAGAATCTAGAAACAGAGGCATGGAACATATTCTCTCTTGACATCCTTCAGAAGATAGCACCCTGCTAACACCTTAATTTCAGACTCCTGACCTCTATACCTGGATGACAATAAGCCTCTGCATAAGCCATCCAATTTGTGGTACTTTGTCAGGGCAACTTTAGCAGACAAGTTAAGGAGTTATCATCAGCCTGCCACACTGCAGCTGAAATCTGTGAGGAAATAAGTAGGAGTTCCAAACCTGAGTTCTTCCTGATGCCCATCAGTGTGTCTTTTTTCTTTTCCCCTTGCAGATTAGTCTCTGGTAGCTTAATAAGGTTAGTAAGATCCCATTAGCACCTATGGTCTGTCTACATTCTAGTGTAATAGGGTAAGAGGTCCTACCTAATTAGAACATTATCATTCTAGACCATAATCCGAAATAGAATAAGACTTTTGGACAAATATCTGATGGGAGGCTTGGCACACACAAAGCATCTGTGTATTCTGCTGGAAATCTGTGACCTTGAGGAAGCCCGGGAGCAAGCTTTTTGACACTAGTCTATGAATATGATTTTCTTAATTCACTTACACCTTCATTAGTCTTTGTGGATTCATTCAAGAAATGTTTGAACATTTCCTTGAACCAGCCATCTTTGTAGGCACTAGGGATTCAAAGATGTGTAAGACAAACTAACTTTTCTCCATTTCATAGGACGTTCTGGCACATATCATGCAAGTACATTGTAATATGATATGAGATCTGGTGGACACCAGGAAAGTCTTCATGGAGGAAATGATAATTTTCTAAGACAAATAGAAGTTTGTTAGACAGAGTTGGTAGAGAACATTCCACACATAAAAATGATGCAGGTTGCTTAATACCAACAAATATCAAGAGCTGCAAGAGATGAAGTTAAATCAAAACTACTGAGTTATATTGGATTAGATAACTATGATTGTCAAGAAGTATGTGGATGTTAAGCAGCATAAATGTCCGTCCGTCCTTCCTTCCTTCCTTCCTTCCTTCCTTCCTTCCTTCCTTCCTTCCTTCCTTCCTTCCTTCCTTCCTTTTTTGGTACTGGTGTTTAAATTCATATTTAGGGCTTCATGCTATCTAGGCAGGCATTATACTGCTGAGCCATGCCTCCCAGCCTTTTTAGCACTGGTGGGGGGGTGGGGGGCTTAAACTTGAGGCCTGTCCCTGAGCTCTTTTGTTTTGTTTTGGGTTTTTTTTTTTGTTGTTGTTGTTTTTGTTTTCTTTATTGCCAGTGCTGGGGCTTGGGACTCAGGGCCTGAGCACTGTCCCTAGCTTCTTTTTGCTCAAGGCTAGCACTCTACCACTTGAGTCACAGTACCCTTTCTGGCTTTTTTATATATGTTGTGCTGAGGAATTGAACCCAGGGCTTCACGTATATGAGGCAAGCACTCTACCACTAGGCCATATTCCCAGCCCTGTCCCTGAGCTCTTTTGGTCAATGCTAGTGCTCTACCACTTGAGTCACGGTTCCACTTCCAGTTTTTTGTGGTCAGTTGGAGATAAGAATCCTAAGGACTTTTCCTGCCCAGGCTGGGTTTAAACCATGATCCTCAGGTCTCAGCCACTTGAGTAGCTAAGATTATAGGCATGAGCCATCAGCACCCAGAAAGCACTGATTATTTTTGAGATAGGGTTCCACTTTCTGCCCTAGCATATTCCTGTACCTCAGTTGTCCTATATATTTTGCTTCCTACCATAGCTGGAAGGACTGGTGTGTCACAACACCTAGCTTCTCCCATTGAGATGGAATCTCATGATATTTTTTTCTCTGCCCAGACTAGCCTAGACCTGTAATTTTCCCAATCTCAGTCTTACCACTTACTCACCCAATCTCGGGCACACCAGTGTGCCCAGATATTGGTTAAGAAGAGGTCTCCTGTATGTCTAGGCTGGGCTCAAACCACGATTCTCCCAATCTCAGCCTCCATAATAGTTAAGTATTACATATGTGAGGCACTGGCAGACTTCTGCTCTGTGATCAACGTAGTTAAAAGTGTCTTCTCCCTTTCTCTCTTGATTTTTTGTTTGTTGTTTTTGGCATACTGTGTGATTTCAACTCAGGGTCTCATGCTTGCTAGGCTGGTACTCTTCCACTTGAAACATACTTCCTGCCTAGGTTTTTGCATGTTAAATTGGAGATGGAGGCTCACAGGCTTTTCTGGCAAGGTAAACTTCAAACCACTGTCCTCTAGATCTCAACCTCCTGAGTCAGTAGGATTACAGATGCGAACCAATGGCCCAGCCTAAACAAACATCTCATGGATAAAATACAAACACCTAAAATTGAAGGAGTTTCCTATTTGACTGGTTTGATAATAATGCAGCTCATCAAAACTTTCCAGGTTAGACACAAAAATAGTCATGAGCTGAACATATCAATAAATCAGGCTAAGAGGCTGGGAATATGGCCTAGTGGCAAGAGTGCTTGCCTCATATACGTGAAGCCCTGAGTTCAATTCCCCAGCACCACATATATAGAAAATGGCCAGAAGTGGCGCTGTGGCTCAAGTGGCAGAGTGCTAGCCTTGAGCAAAGAGAAGCCAGGGACAGTGTTCAGGCCCTGAGTCCAAGCCCAGGACTGGCAAAAAAATAAAAAATAAAAAATCAGGCTAAGAATTTTTTCTGAAAAAAAAAAAAAAAAACTATTGCCAGCCTTACATATGTAACTGTAACCCCTATGTATATCACCTTGACAATTAAATTTTTTTTAAAAAAAGATTTTTTTCTGCATTGAATTGGGATGGTAAGGGGCTGTGAATGTGGCCTAGTGGTAGAGTGTTCACTTAGCATGCATGAAGTCCTGAGTTCAATTCCTCAGTACCACATAAACAGAAAAAGCCAGAAGTGGCATTATGGCTCAAATGGTAGAATGATAGCCTTGAGCAAGAGAAGCTCAGGAACAGTACCCAGGTCCTGAGTTCAAGCTCTAGGACTGGCCAAAAAATGAGATAGTAAGGTAGAATGAGAACATTGTACCAATTGGTAGCATATTCAACAGACTTACCAAAATTTGAGCCTTTGTATTTGCCTGTTTTTTTTACTTCTTCTGTGATTACTGAGACTGGTACTTAAGCACTGATAGTTTGTTTAAAACAAAACCTTACTGCCGCATTTTGGAACTAGTGTTTGTGTGTGTGTGTGTGTGTGTGTGTGTGTGTGTGTACACATGTGTGTGCTGTGTAATCTTGTATATAAGCCATCTAAACATTGTCCCTTCCTTCCCCTCCTCCAGCTTTATATTTCCTTTTGGCTTGACTTCTGGAATATTAAATTGTACAAACCTTTAAAGATAAGGATACTGACTCATTTGCTCTGTCTAGCTCCTTGTAAGCATCTGTTTTCAAGAAGCATTTATGGTATTGTTTTTCACAGGGAAATTTTCAGCAGCTTAAACCAAACACAGTGTAGTAGATTTTCCTAACTTTAAAAGACACACTTTTTTTCTTTGTTCTTTCCACTGTTTGTGGGACCCAAGGATTGTTAACACTGTGTAGCAAATTATAAGATAAAAGCATTTGATATGTTTTTCAAGGACTTTGTGCCTCATAACATCCTAATAAGAATTTAGGAAGAGATGATGTTGAAAATATAAATGTATCATGTCAGTGAGAAGTTTTAGAGGGCTGTGTGATAATTATTTTGATTTTTTTAAAGAAGCTTTCCCTGTTTTGTTAAGAACTAAAGTTATCCCTTTGGGGACTCTAATGTAACCAACTAAGTGGCAACATCTGGAAAGTGGAATGCTAAAAGGTCTACCATTAGGCAAGAGCTGTGGAGAGAGCAATTAGCCATGTAACTGGCCCAGGTCCAGCTCAGTAGCTGCTGGGATTTGTCTTCTCCTAGGAACTTGTCCTTTAGCATGTTGATCATTTAACCCATCCACATAAGTAGCTATCATCTACCACCTAAGCAAATATAATGGATCTTTCCTTGTTAATTCTCAAGCATAGTTCCCAAGAGTGCCCTGACATTTAATAAAGAACCAAATATCAGGTATTAGGGGATAGGAGCAGTCAGGAATAAGAAAAGATGGTGCTGTATCAACTGCCAGACTTCCCCCACCCCTCTCTTTTGTGTTGGTCCTGAGCTTGAAATCAGGACCTAGGTGCTGTCCCTGAACTTCCCCCCCCCCCAAAAAAAAAAAAACACAAAAAAAACAGGGCTAATGCTCTACCACTTGAGCCACAGCATTACTTCCAGCTTTTTGGTGGTTAATTGTAGATAAGGGTCCCATGGACTTTCTTGCCTGGCTTCCTCAGATCCTCAGCCTCCTTAACAGGCATGAGCCACTGGTGCCCACCCTAACTCATTTGTATATCTTTGGCAGTAATGGGAACTTAGGACCTCACACTTAGTAAGCAAGGCACTATTTACTATTTTGTTCCCAAAAGCCTAAACACTATATAAATATTGTTTATTAGGGAACTTGGGGAAGTAGATGATAATGACATAGAGTAATTTATTTGGTATACTATATGAAAGTGAAAATTGAGTTTGCCATACCTTCAGGGTTTTGTTTTGTGTTTAGTGCTAGGGTTTGAACTCAGGGTCATACATTTACCAATAAGCAGATACTGTGCCATTTGAGCCACTCTTATTATCCATTAGAATAAGCTACTTAGCCAAGCTCTGGTGGCTCATGCTGTAATCCTAGCTACTGAGGAGGCTAAGATCTGAAGATGAAGGTTCATGAAGCCAGCCTGGGTTAGAAAGTCTGTGAGATTCTTATCTCCAATTAACCACTTTTTTTTTTAAAGCAGGAAGCTGTCACTGAAGTGGTAGTATGCTAGCCTTGAGCAAAAAAGCTAAGCAACCAAAATATTAAACACACAAAAAATAAAGTAAAAACAGGGTTGAGGGCATAGCTCATGTGGTAGCACGCTTAGCTACAAAGCACTAGGCCCTAGTTTCAATCCCTAGTACCACTAGAGGTTTGGGAAATGAAAAAGGTACTATTCGTAAACTACTGGTTTGGAGGCAGGCATTATCATTGATAATAAATAAAATTCACGGATGGGGTTGGATAGCCTAAGCAAAAAAGTAACCTACAAAGACATGGTAACATCAGTTCCCTAACATACTAAAATTCTTAGAGGTCTTTCTGTAATAAAGGGAATTTGGTGCAAAAATAGGGGACAGGGTATTCTCATTTATTTGTGTAAATGAAGTTTACTTTGAAAGTGAAGATAGAGCTGGGCACTGGTGGTTCACGCCCGTAATCCTAGCTACTCAGAAGGCTGAGTTCAAAGCCAGTCAGGCCAGGAAAAGTTCCTGGGACTCTTACCTCCATTTAACCACCAGAAAACCTGAAGTGGTGCTGTGGCTCAAGTGGCAGAGCACTAGCTTTTTGCTGAAGAGTCAGAGACAGCGCCCAAGCCCAGAGTTCAAGCCCCACAACTGACAAAAGGAAGGGAGGGAGGGAGGGGATAGAAAGCCATCTGAAAGTATGCTTTGTTAAGGTCTTAGGGAAAAGAGTGATAAAAATTCTTCAGAAGTTATTCTCATAACACTCTATAAAACTGTACCCAGAGCAGATGTGGTAGGTAGCATGTGTCTGTAATCTCAGCGCTCAGGAGGAGGCTAAGGGTGTTTAGTGAGCCACGCACCAGTGGTTCACAGCTGTATTCCTAAACTACTCAGGATGCTGAGACCTAGAGGACTGTAGTTTGAAACCAGCCTAGGCTGAAGAGTTCATGGGACTCCAACTCCAATTACAGTGTAATCAGCAAAAAGCTGGACTGGATCATTCCTCAAGTAGTACTTACATTCATTAAATGCTTTCTGTGTATATTTTTTTAATAATAGTTGGGATGTCATTTATCATTGATTTGCAGTAGTGTAAGGGAAGCAAGCCATGCTCAATATTTAAATCATTGCATGTGTATGTGTGAGAAAGAGTATGTTTTACATAGAGTACATTTTTTTTTCCTTAAAATGTTTTTCTTCTCTGTTTCCTATTGTGGGTACTGGATTTGTTAATTGTGATTATTTTTTTCTTCTTTTTTTAGAATCTAGCAGTAAATGCTGTTACTGGAACAGATGATTTTTCTTTTCTGAAATCATTGATACTCGAATGATAGAACTTTAGTACTGTAAATAGGGTTTAGTCATTAATGTGAGATATTTAGGAGAAATGTGTAGGGTGGACTAGAATTTGACTAAATGAGTTTCACACTAACTGATGTTCTAGGTTTTATTCTTACTTAATACACATTAATTCAGAAATCATACTTGGATTTGACAGATGTTTGGAATGACCAGCAGCTTTGATGTTTGTACTAGGTTTTATTTGGAATGCAAGAGAGGTTGAAAGAGATTTCAGTAGTACACATGTAACTAATTAAACATGTAAGCTAAAGACATCTACTACTTGATTTTCAAATGCTTCTTTTAAAACTCATCACAGATGATTGGGGGAATGCTGAGTATCATACATTCCATAGTCAGCTACATAAGTGGTTTTGTACAATGAAAAATACTAATTCCATGTTAAAACTACTGTCATGTTCAGCTTCATTGCATATAATATAGGCCAAGTCGATTAGATCGTGTATTCTGGAGAGTGCTCTTTATTCAATAAAGTTTTAATTTAGTATAAAAAATTTTTAACTGGACTGGAGATGTGGCTCAAATGGTAGAGCATCAGACAAGCAAACAAGCTGAGCAAGCACAAGACCTGGGGTTCAAGCCCCAGTGCCAACTATATCCATCTGTCCTTTACCCAGTCACTGAAGCAAGAATCTTGTCAGCTTCCGGAAACTTCTCTTTTAAGATATTTATATACGTACAGAAAATACTTCCATCAGTGGACAAATGAATTTGCCTTCTCAGGAACAAATTGGTGAGGATAATCCCTCTCTGTTTTTTTACTTCTTGATTCCCCTGACAACATTTTCTCTTAAAGTATTTTGGGAACAAGTTTCCTGTTCTTATTTTTCCTCTATGAATTACCTTGATCACACATGTAGCATATGAGCTGTGGCTGTGGTTGTATTTATTTGTTGAACAATCCTGTGCTTTGAAATGATTCATTCAAGAGCCATGAAACATTCAAAGCAGGATGTGTGACTCACTCGGTAAACAGCAGCATCTTAAAGGAATGAGCCAGAGCCCAGGACTGAGGTAGAAATGAAAGATGTATTGGCTTTGAGCGATGTGTGCATGTATTATGTATGTGGATCTTCCATCTCTTCTCTTCTTTTCTTTACTTTCCCAACTAAGTGATATTGGGTGTTGGGGATAGAAAGACTTCATTGAGGGAGAGAGATCTTGTTATAACTATTGAACATCACCCACCTTCTTCTTTCAGAATATGCAGTTAATTGAAATGATTAAATTATGTCTACAAAAAGTTATGCTTTTTGCTCCACACTGATATTACTGTATTCTAGAGCTTGTTCCCTTTAGTTCTTAGGTTTTCTATGGCTTTTTCACTTTTTACTATTTTTTAATCAAAATATGCCCCCAAGTATAGATAACTATTAGAAAGCCAGTCTGTCTACAAGGCACAGGCAAACCCAAAAACTTTGGAGAAAGGGGAAGTTAAGTTTCAACATTATATGGCTTTTCAGACTGCCACAAAGTCAACTCTGTTCCTTGTATTGCTATTAAAGAGCTCTGTCTGATTGTCTCCTTTCCCCATTCGACTTTTCTAAAGCAAGGAAAGAGACTTGAATTCATCATAGGTCAGGATATAAGAGCATTTTAAAATACGAAGCAAATCCACACCCAAACTGGAATTATGGTAGCCAAAACAACATTTCAGGAATGAATATGGCTAGTATACTGCATATCACATAAAAATTTCATATGTCACAATGCTTTACCAAGAATCTAGCTTAAAACTATTCCATTCCTAATGTCCATATGTTTATACCTGGCTCAGAGTCAAAAGGCAAAATTTTACCTTTCATTTGGTCTGTGTTCTCATTTGCCCTAAATTCAGTGCTGCTATATAAAAATGCCTCAATGAAAGTAGCTAAGTGGGATTAGAAAAAAACTGTTTCTAAACATTGACTTATTTAAAATTGCTTCTCAAGGAGTAGTACTTTCTTAGTATAATACCAATACCTTGAGACTAAAAGTGTAAAGAGCAGGGAACTAGCTAAATAGATCCTGTATAGGTAATATACTTCTAGGAGCTTTGGGGGATGCTTGAAATGTTTCATATCTTGATCTGAGTGATAATTACATAGAGACTTATATACAAATTCATTGAGATGTACCCTTAAAATTGTTCATTTTTTATTATAGCTTATTATCTTTAAGTAGCCTTGCAAAGGCATTACCATTCAACAAATTGGTTTGTAAGTACAATGCTTCTTGGTCAGTGTCACTCCTTTCATTATTTTCCCCAACCCCTCCTCAAATTTGTTCATTTTCAAGCTGGGCACCCATAACTCACACCTGTAATCCTAGCTACTCATGAGGCTGAGATATGAGGATCAAAATTCAAAGCCAGCCCAGGCTAGAAAGTCCATGAGACTCTAATCTCTCATTAACCACCAAAGCCAAAAGTGGAGTTCTGGCTCAACTGGTAAAGCACCATCCTTGGCAAAAAACAAACCCAAAAGCCTAAGGAGATAGCACCCAGGCCCTCAGTTTAGCCTCAGCACTGGCACCAAAATAAAAACAAAAAGCAAGAAACAAGACCAATGCCCCCCCTCCCAAAAAAAAATTCAATTTTCTATGTGTTTGATATCCCTTTTTTTTTTTTATTGTTGGTCATGGGCAATGTCACTGAGCTCTCAGCTCAAGGCTAGCACTCTACCACTTGAGCCACAGTGCCACTTCCAGATTTTGAGAGGTTTATTGGAGATAAAGTTTCACAGATTTTCCTGCCTGGCCTGGCTTTGAACCATGATCCTCAAATCTCAGCCTCCTGAATAGTCAAGATTACAGGCATGAGCCACTGGCTTCGGGCTTACATCCATTTTTTTATTAGACATTTTTATGACTTTTTTGTAATTTTATTATAAAGGTGATGTATGGAGGGGTTAGAGCTGTAAGTCAGGTAATGAGTGCATTTCTTTTTTTTTTTTTTTAATAGTGTTACCCTCCTCCCTCATTTTCTCCTACTTTTACCCCTCCCTCACAAGTTGTAAAGTTCATTTCCAACATAGTGTCTAATGAGTAACACTGCTGAATTTGTTCACCCTTTCTCCCACCCTTTTTGTGGCTCCCCTCCCTCTCTTCGAATCAGATAAATTATATACAAGACAAAGGGTACAGAAAAAAAAAAAAAAGAAAAACAGTGACAAGAAGAAAATAAACCAGGGGCTGGAATATGGCCTAGTGGTAGAATGCTTGCCTCATATACATGAAGCCGTGGGTTCAATTCCTCAGCACCACATAGAAGCCAGAGACAATGCTCAGGCCCTGAGTTCAAGCCCCAAGACTGGCAAAAAAAAAAAAGAAAAGAAAAGAAACCAGGGCTGAGAATGTGGCTTAGTGGTAGAGTGCTTGCCTAGCATGCATGAAGCCCTGGGTTTGATTCCTCAGCACCAAATAAACTGAAAAGGCCAGAAGTACACTGTGGCTCAATATGTAGAGTGCTAGCCTGAGCAAAAAGAAGCCAGGGACAGTGCTCAGGCCATGAGTCCCAAGCCCAGGACTGGCAAAAAAAAAAAAAAAAGAAAAAAGAAACCAAAGTGGGGGAGGAGAATAACTGCAAATAGTATAATAAAAAACCTCTTGTTTCCATTTCTTGGAGTTGATTTCGATAAGCATCATTTATGTGGCCATATACACAAAGCTATTGAGCCATTGTGCTCCTCTCCAAAGAATGTTTGTTTTCACTGTGAAAATGCTTAGAGTGCTGTTTAATTAATCATGTCCAAATTTAACTGTTTCTTTTTCTATCCACTGGATTAACTTGTACACATTCTAGTTATTATAAATGAGGGAATCTATGTAGACTATGTTTCTTTGGGTCTGGCTTACTTTGCTTAATATTTTCTAAGTCCTTCAATTTCCTTATGAATGGGGCATTGTCATTCTTTCTGATGGGAGCATAGAATTTTATTGTGTATATATACCACATTTTCTTGATCCATGCATCCATTGAAGGTCATCTGGATTGGTTCCATATCTTAACTATGATAAACAATTCTGCAATGAACATGGTTGTGCTGGTGGCTTTAGAGCAGGCTGGTTTGTAGTTATTTGAGTAAATGCCTAGGAGTGGGATTGCTGGGTCACAGGAAAGCTCTATGCTTATTCTTTTGAGGAATCTCCATACTGCTTTCCAGAGTGATTGAACAAGTTTACAGTCCCACCAACAGTGTAGTAGTGTTCCCTTTTGACCACATCCCCACAGCATCTGTTATTATTAGTTTTCTTGGCCATTCTAACTGGGGTGAGGTGGAATCTCAATGTTGTTTGATTTGCATTTCTTTTATTTGCATCCATTTAAACTTTTATTTATTTATTTATTTATTTATTTATTTATTTATTTATTTATTTATTTATTTTTGGCCAGTCCTGGGCCTTGGACTCAGGGCCTGAGCACTGTCCCTGGCTTCTTCCCGCTCAAGGCTAGCACTCTGCCACTTGAGCCACAGCGTCGCTTCTGGCCGTTTTCTGTATATGTGGTGCTGGGGAATCGAACCTAGGGCCTCGTGTATCCGAGGCAGGCACTCTTGCCACTAGGCTATATCCCCAGCCCCTTTTTTTTTATTTTTTATCTTTAGAAAATTTAAATCTTAAAACTTTATTCTTTGGAATTTATTCCTGATTTATAACTTATAATGTCTTTGTTCTTTAAGCTGTTCCTCATTTTACTTAACTCTATTAGTCAATTTGCTAGGAAGTAATTACGACTGCAGATTTTCTCTCTCTCTCTTTTTTTTTTTTTTTTGCCAATCCTGGGTCTTGGACTCAGGGCCTGAGCACTGTCCCTGGCTTCTCTTTGCTCAAGGCTAGCACTCTACCACTTGAGTCACAGCGCCACTTCTGGCCATTTTCTGTATATGTGGTGCTGGGGAATCGAACCCAGGGCTTCATGTAGGGGAGGCTAGCACTCTTGCCATTAGGCCATATTCCCAACCCCTCCATATTTTTTTATTACACACAGAGATATTTCCTAGAATGCAAATATTTTTTAACAAGGATGTCTTATGGAAAATTATTGTTAATAAGAAACACTAAGGGGGGCTGGGAATATGGCCTAGTGGCAAGAGTGCTTGCCTCGTATACATGAGGCCCTGGGTTCGATTCCTCAGCACCACATATACAGAAAATGGCCAGAAGTGGCGCTGTGGCTCAAGTGGCAGAGTGCTAGCCTTGAGCAAAAAAGAAGCCAGGGACAGTGCTCAGGCCCTGAGTTCACGGCCTAGGACTGGCCAAAAAAAAAAAAAAAAAAACACTAAGGGTGCTGAACACACCTATAATCCCAACATTTAGAAAGTCAAGGCTACAGAGCTCAAGTCCCAGGTTAGCCTGAGTTATCTATGAGATGACACTCTCTCAAACAAAACAAAACAAAAACCTAAAAGAGGAAAAAGAGAAACATTTTCTCTGCCATCCTTCAACTAAAACTAGTTTATTTTCAGATTGACTTCCTGATGAGCCTGGCATTCTGTTTCCTGCATATTTTTTTTCTGTCAATCCTGGGACTTGAACTCAGGGCCTGAGCACTGTCCCTGAGCTTTTTTTTGCTCAAGGATAGTATTCTACCACTTGAGCCACAGTGCCACTTCTGGCTTTTTCTGTTTATGTGGTGCTGAGGAATTGAACCCAGGACTTCATGCATGCTGGGAAAACACTGTACTACTAAGCCATGTTCTCAACTCTTTTTTTTGCCAGTCCTGGGCCTTGGACTCAGGGCCTGAGCACTGTCCCTGGCTTCTTTTTGCTCAAGGCTAGCACTCTGTCACTTGAGCCACAGCTCCACTTCTGGCCATTTTCTATATATGTGGTGCTGGGGAATCGAACCCAGTGCCTCATGTATATGAGGCAAGCACTCTTGCCACTAGGCCATATTCCCAGCCCCTCAACTCATAATATATCTTAAACTATGGAGAAATCTATCTTCTTGATTTTTTTAATCTGTCAGAAAATAAAAACTCAAAAGTAGCCAAAACTGTTTTGATTGGTTTCTCTTCTGTATTATCTCTTTGTTACTAACAAGGCAATTTATGAGAATTCCATTTAATCAGTCCTCCCAATTACAGTGCCTTCTGTCTCCATCTTCCTAAGTATTTACAGATCTGCAGTTCATCAGCCATTTTCTAAAATGAGCTTGGGAGTTTCTGCCTGTATTTTTCCCTTCCAAGTTTTAGGTCCAAAAACATGTGTTGGCAGTTTAGTAAGGAAAACTAAAAAATAGCCCTTTTTTTTTCTTCTTCTTCTTTTGCTCTTTTTTTGTTACTTTGTAGCAGGGTTTCTCAAAGTAGACATTTTGAGTTAGACAAGTCCTCCTTTTAGAGGCTCTCCCATATAGAGTGTATGCTATTCTTCAGCATCCCGGGCCTGTAGAGGTCAGTAGCCTCCCCCTCATTGTGACAAAAATTTCTCCTGTGTCAAATGTTTCCTAGGGAACAGAGTTACCCTGTTGAGGATCACTGCTGTGTGTGAACTGCGTTAAGAGAGTGGATTTGAAAAGAAAGATTCAAGACTGGCATGTGGGACTAGAAATATGGCTTAGCGGTAGAGTGCTTGCCTAGCATGCATGAAGCCCTGGGTTTGATTCCTCAGCACCACATAAACAGAAGAAGCTGGAAGTGGTGCTGTGGCTCAAGTGGTAGAGTGCTAGCCTTGAGCAAAAAGAAGCCAGGGACAGTGCTCAGGCCCTGAGTCCCAAGCCCCAGGACTGGTTAAAAAAAAAAAAAAAAAAAAAAAGACTGGCCTGTGATTAAAATTCCTATGATTGGAGCTGGGAATGTGACTTAGTACTTGCCTAGCATGCATGAAGCCCTTGGGTTCGATTCCTCAGTATCACATACACAGAAAAGGCTGGAAGTGGTGCTGTGGCTCAAGTGGTAGAGTGCCAGCCTTGAGCAAAAAGCAGCTCAGGGACAGTGCCCCTGCCATGAGTTCAAGCCCTAGGACTGACAAAAAAATAAAAATGAAATAAAATTCCCATTATGACTTTTGGAGTTAGTTTTTGTGCATTCTGATACTAGAACTTGAACTCAGGCCTCAGTCTCTCACTTGGCTTGTTTGCTCATGGCTGGTACTCTACCACTTGAGCTATAGCGTCAATCTAGCTGGCATTTCGCTAGTAATTGGAAATAGAGCCACTTGCACCTGGCTTGTTTGTTTGTTATGTTTTTTGTTTGCTTGTTTTTTTTTGTTAGCAGTGGGGCTTGAATGTAGGGCCTGTGCACCATCCCTGAGCTCTTTTGCTCAAGTCTAGTGCTCTGTCACTTTGAGCTACTGCTCCACTTCTGGTTGGAGATAACAGTCTTAACGGACTTTCCTGCCCAAGCTGGCTTTGAACTTCAGTATTCAGATCTCATCCTCCTCGCTGGATAGCTAGGGTTACAGGCATGATCCACCAGTGCCTGCCTTTGTTTTTGTTTTATAAGGTTTCACCATGTTTTCTGGTCTAACAGCAAACCCTGGACTCAAGCAGTCCTTCTGTTTCTGCCATCTCAGAAGCTGGGGATATATGTACATTCACCTCACCCAGTTCCCATGGTATCTTTGGATATTATGTAAAACAAAGCTGTCAAAAGAAATATAAGACACAGACAAAATCAGTCAAAAGAAACATAATCCATGAGATAATTGAAACATTTCTAGTACCAGAAATGAGGATTGTGGTTCAAAGCCAGCCCAACAGACAAACCTAAGGGACTTTTGTCTCCAATTAAACAGCAAAAAGCTAGAACTTGAGGCATAGCTCAAATAGTAGAGTACCTGTGGTGAGCAAAAAAGCTGAAGGAGAAAGAGTAAGGCTCTGAATTCAAGCCCCAGTACTAGCATGCACCAAAAAATGACTGCCGAAGGGGCTGGGAAATTAGCTTAGTGGCAGAGTGCTTGGCTAGCATGCATGAAGCCCCGGGTTCAATTCCTTAGTACCACATAAACAGAAAAAGTCATAAGTGGTGCTGTGGCTCAAGTAGTAGAGTACTAGCCTTGAGCAAAATAAGCTCAGGTACAGTGCCCGGGCCCTGAATTCAAACCCCAGAACTAGGAAAAAAAAAAACTGATAAATAATTTTATCTTAGTTATCCTAGTAGAAGAATTGGTTTTAGAAGGATGATTTCCTAAGTATAAAGTTCAAAACTGGTATGTTAGTAAACATGGGGCTCTGAGGCAGATCTCCAACACACACACACACACACACACACACACACACACACACACACTTCAAAAAACAAAACAAAAAACCTGATCCAGAGATATATTTTTCAGTGCTTGGGATCAAACTCAGATCTCATGCCTGCTAGGCAAATGCTCCATACTACTAACTTCTGGTACAGAGAATCCCTAAAGTATTACCTCCTATTAAATAAGAGAAAATGTAAGGAATATTTAAAATAATAGCCCAATATATCTCCTATTCCAGAAAACAAGAATTATATTAGAAGTAGCAGGAAGAAGTAACCGGTGCTAAGACCAGGCTAGTACCCTGATTTTTAAGATATGTCCCTGTAGCCCTTCTTTGAAGTAAACTCTTCATTTGTTCAGTTAGGGAATCTTCATCTCTTTGATGCCACTAAGACCCCTTTGATAGTTTGGTGTAGTCAGTGAATCTTCTCTCAAACTGACATTTAGTCAGTTTTGTCTGTTTTGTTCTGTTACTGTGACAAAATACCTGAGCTAAACAGTTTAAAAGAAGGCAGATTAATTTTGGCTTGATGGATGTGGTTTCGATGGATGCTTGGCTGACTCCCATTTCTGTGAGCCTGTAGTGAGGCAGATCATGGCAGGAAAGGCAGAGTGTAGACCCTCGTGGGCTGAGCTGCTCACCTCATGACAGCTGAGAAGCAGAGAGAGGGATTCAGGACAAAGTACAGCTCCCAAAAACTTGTCCCCAAGTAACCTACTTCCTCAAACTAGGCCCTGCCATTGAAAATTTTCACCATGTCCCCATAAGCCACGAAATTATAAATCCAAAGTTAGTTAGGTCAGAGCCCCCATGATCAAGTCATCTCTTAGTGATTCGATCCACCTAGTAGGCACCAAGCCACATGAACCTTTTGAACTTCATATCCCAACCATAACAGAGTAATGTTTTTAAATTCATAAATGAAATAAAATACATAGAAGGCTAGATGTATAGCTCTGTGGTAGAACCCTTTTCTACCATGCATAAGGCCCTGGGGTTCAGTCCTTAGCACCACAAAACAAAACAAAAAAAATTAAAATTGAAAAAGGCATTGCCCCATTTAGCTGGGCGTGGTAGCTTATACCTCCACTGGAGAGACTGAGGCAAGTCCGTAGTGAGCTCACAGCCAGCCTAGGTTGCACACTGAGTTGGAGGCCAGCCTGTGCTACATAGTGAGACCTTGTCTCAAAAAATAAAAATAAAATGGATTATGAAATAAACTATATTTTTACAACTATCAAATATGTATGAAAACAAAAATCTTGTGTGTGTGTGCGCGTGTACGTGCTTGTACGCACGCACCAGTCTTGGGGTCTGAACTTGGGCCTGGGCACTGTCTCTGAGCATTTGTCCTCAAGGGTAATACTCTGCCACAGCTCCACTTCTGGTATTTTACTGGTTAATTGGAGTTAATAGTTTTATGGACTTTCCTGCCCTGGCTGGCTTCAAACCATAATCCTTATATCTCACCCATTCTGAGTAGGTAGGATTACAGATGTGAGCCACCAGCACCAGCTAACATAATGTAATTTTTTTCTATATCAGTGTTTGCACTTATAAAACCCTCTTAAGAGGGCTGGCAGGTAGGAGTTTTTTTTTTTTTTTTTTGCCAGTCCTGGGGCTTGAACTCAGGGGCCTGGGTGCTGAGCCCCTTTGTGCTCAAGGCTAGCTCTCTACCATTTGAGCCACAGCACCACTTCTGTATTTTTTTGAGTAGTGTTTTGGAGCTAATAGTCTCATGGGAACTTTTCCGCCCAGGCTGGCTTTGAACCATGATCCTCAGCTCTCGATCTTTTGAATAGCTAGGATTACTGGCGTGAGCCACCCCCGCCCAGCTAGATCATTTTAGTCACCTACAGTTAGTTCTCTTCAGGTCTCTAATGTTTCTTTTTTCTTTTGAGACAGGGTCTTTCTGTATATCCCAGGTTGGCCTAGAACTCAAGGTTCTCCTGTCTCAGCCCCACAAGTATTAGAATTACAGCCTTACTTCAACACATCAGCCAGGCCCCAACTTTTGATCTGGAAAATGCTCAAGGGTAGCATGGAGGCTGGGGATGGGGCCAAGCATCCAGGAGGAACAAGAACCAGAAGACAAGTAAGACAAATTAAGTCTATGCAGCAAAGTTGTAGCCAGTGGGAGGAGTTGCCTTTTAAATGACTGAACAGGAAATTGCAGGATATAACTCAGTGGTAAGAGTGCTTGCAAAAAAATACACACACACACACACACACACACGATTCTTTTTATTTGTTTGCCAGTCCTGGGGCTTGAACTCAGGGCCTGAGTTCTTTTTGCTCACGGCTAACACTCTACCACTTGAGCCATAACACCACTTCTGGCTTTTTCTGTATATGTGGTATATTGAGGAATCGAACCCAGGGCTTTATGTCTACAAGGCAAGCACTCTTACCACTAGGCCATATTCCCAGCCCTACACATAAAATTTGAATCTTTCTCTCAGCTCATGTTTGAGCAAACTAGATTTTCAGTAATAGAGAATGCCTTGCTTACAAGTAATTTTTCTGGTCAGGCACTGGTGGCTCATATCTGTAATCTTTGCAACTTGATGCAGAGATTGTTGGAATCATGTTTCAGGACCAGCCCAGTGAGAAAAATGTTCATGAGACTAGGTCCACCTTCCTCAACAAAGAGCTGGGTGAAGTAGCTCCCATCTGTTTTCCTAGCTACCAGGAAGCCTAACATGGGTGGATTGCATCCAGGCATGTACTAGGGCAAGAAAGGAGACTCTAGCCCAAAACCAAATAAACCAGGGATGGAGGTGCAGTGCTAAGAGAGTATCTGCCAGCAAGCTCAAGGTCCTGAGTTCCAACCCCAGAACTACAGAGGAGGAGGAGAAGTTTATTCTTCTAAGCTCCAGACAGTGTATACATTTCTTTCAAGCTACCTTTAATTTCCCTGAAGTACCTATAAAGATTATGGAAGATTACAGTACCTACAAACTTGTTTAATCTGCTGCTCTGCATGTCCACCATGAAAGGATTTGTTTCCTCCATTGTAGACTTGGTCCTTCTCATTTCCTTTTATCAAATGCCTGGTAACCCCAAATCCTATAAAAGGACTTGTTTAATCTACAAATATCATGCCTCTACTTAATAGACTATTTTCCTTACCCACCTCCATTCCTGTAGGAAAAAAAAAATCTGAAACTGAAAACATTGGTGCATGGAATTTACCAACAATAGAGAAAACTATGGTTTGGAACTAAACTTTCCATACTATATTTTACTTTGTCCTAGATCCATCTGAAACAACCAGAGGAAGTCTTCTTTTGACTGTCTGACTTTTTAGCTCTTTATACTTTTGTTTTGTTTTATGCCCATACTAGGATTTGAAATCCTCAGTGCCAGGGCACTTTACATGAGCTTTTTTGCTCAAAGTTAGTGTTTTACCTACCACTTGAGCCACAGCTCCACTTCCAGATTTTTGGTGGTTAATTGTAGCTAAGAGCCTCACAGACTTTCCTGTTCATGCTGGCGTCAAACTTTGACCCTCGGATCTCAGCCTCCTGAGTAATAAGGATTAAAGGCCTGAACTACCAGCACCAGCAACTCCTCATATTTGTAGTTGACCTATGTGCCTCGCCTGGAAGTATTTTGGATATTAGGCTACTTTCACATAAAATAAAGGGGCTAAGACAGTTCGGTGTTGTTTTCCTGAGTGGGTGGGAGCTGAGGTGATGCTCGCTCCTGTGTTTTCATTTTATAGAAGAGTTGTGGAAAAGTGGGGTAGAGGTATAGTGTTTTAGTGTTAAATGTTTGTCAAAAATTTTGACAAACAGGACCACGTTTCAGAGCCTCCCTGGTGAAGGCTGTTCTATGATGCAGGCATGCTTTAATGAAGGAACACGACCAGTAGCCTCAAAGGGATTTTTGAGGGTACCATTCTTTTGAATTACTGCTGTTCATCTGTTCCTTTCATGTCCTCCTTTTAAAGAAGAAGCATAGATTATTGTCCAGTAACCCTGTCTTAGTCATAGACTCAGTAGACTTTGCCTTACCCCTTTACTGTTCATTCACTCAGATCCCTAAACAAATAAAATTGCCATATCATCTCCTTTTCTCTTCCCTCATCCTGCCTACAGGCTCCTTCCTACCCTTAAAAAAAATTATTTGGGGGCTGGGGATTTAGCTCAGTGGAACAGCGCCTGCCTGGCAATCACGCAAGGCCCCGAGTTCGGTCCTCAGCTCTGGGGGAAAAAAAATTATTTTGCTTGCATTTTTATTCCTCCATTATACAGCCAGCAGCATTGTGCTGGCCCCTTTATGGCTGCTGGAACCCAGGCGGCTGCACGATGAGGGGAGGCAGCATTTGGCCAATGGGGCTGGTATGTACCATTATTGCTGGCCATTGGGCCTCCATCCTCTATAGCTCCGTCCTGGCTCATTAAAATCCTGAGCCAAATAGCCACGCAGGCGCCTGCTGCAGCACTGTGGGGGCCAGGAAGTTAAATGGTTCTCCTAATCCTGCATAATTTATCTCCCTGTTAGCCCCCTCATAAAATAGTCTAATTCAGCCCTACCATAGAGCACTTCGTTCTGAAATTTCCTATTTTGGTGATGACCAATGAGTGCCCAGCCTTCCCTTCCTTCTCTCTTTATTATTATTATTAAAAATTGTTTTCCCCTTGTTCACCATGAATTTGCCTTAATTTTTTTTTCTATTTAGAACCTCCTGCCTGGACCCTACTTCCCCAACAATCTGTCCACTTCTCTTATTTGGACCTAATATTACAGAGCAGTTGGTGCCATGGTCTTCTTCCTCTCCTCCCTGCCTTCTAGTGCCTTTTCCCTCCATCTTTTTTCCTTTCCCATCACTCCCTTCTCACTTTCCAGGGACCAACTTCATTGCAGCCTATTTAGTAGAACATTTTCAAAGGGCATTTGTGGCTTTGTTTTTGTTTTTGTTGTTTTCTTTTCTCACAAATCCTTTTCTGTTTCATTTCAGAGATTTACAAACGAGGACCACCTGGCAGTTCATAAACACAAGCATGAGATGACATTGAAATTTGGCCCAGCCCGAACTGACTCAGTCATCATTGCAGGTATTTGCTGTCCCCAAAGCCATGCGCCTAGCTATCACCAGACAGTAAAGATTAATTCTAGGGACCAGATGTACTGGGAGCTATACTCCCCTTCTCCCATCAAGAGCCCTTACGTGAGCTGCATTTAATCAGGACAAAGGAACACTAAAAGCTCCCAAGTTTCTTTTGTGCCCTGCACTGTCTGTTTTTAATAAGATTGTGTTCTGTGGCTTTTGAGGATAGGTGTGTTAAGGTTTTATCTCCACCTATTCCTTCCTTGCCTTCTCTTTTTTAAGACTCTGGAAGATTTACAGACAAAAGATGTCTTTGACATTTCTCCATACCCACAGTGAATAGGTGAACAAAAGAAGACAAAATGTCCACCTAGCCTGACTGCTGCTCTTCCATCGGGTGTCAGTTTTCCTCCAGGAGGCAGATTATCAGTTCGTAAATTCAGCTTCCCTTGTGAACCCAGACACCACTGAGGGCACATTTCCAAAACACAAACAAGACATTTAATCAATGGGACTTTTCTAAGCCAATTTGGGTGACCTGGAACCTTTCACCAGTTGTTTTAGATATTGTCTTGCTTCCGTGGGTTATTCTCAAGAGAGCATTCTTAACAACTATTTTCAAATGCTGCAGCAGTTTGGTTGTGCCATTTGCAGCTAGACAGACATATAAAACAAAGTGGATTTTTTTTCTTTTCATACCAGGAGAGGTTCTGATTTAACCAATGCTAAGCAAGCTTAACTTAAAATGTAATCTATACTGAATTTACTTGGTGATTATTACATGGGTTAAAAATATCAGATACAGAGCTGGGAATATGGCCTAGTGGCAAGAGTGCTTACCTCGTATACGTGAGGCCCTGGGTTCAATTCCCCAGCACCACATATACAGAAAATGGCCAGAAGTGGCGCTGTGGCTCAAGTGGCAGAGTGCTAGCCTTGAGCAAAAAGAAGCCAGGGACAGTGCTCAGGCCCTGAGTCCAAGGCCCAGGACTGGCCAAAAAAAAAAAAAAAAAAAAAAAAGAACATAGAGACACATGGAACTCATCCTAGAAAATTTCTATTAAAAAAAAATATATCAGATACAGGGGCTGGGAATATGGCCTAGTAGTAAAGTGCTTGCCTCATATACATGAAGTCCAGGGTTTGATTCCTCAGTACCACATATATAGAAAAAAGCCAGAAGTGGTGCTGTGACTCAAGTGGTAGAGTGCTAGCCTTCAACAACAACAAAAAAAGCCAGGGACAGTGCTGAGGCCCTGAGTTCAAGCCCCAGGACTGGCAAAACAAAACAAAACAAAAAAATATCATACAGGGCTAGGAATATGGCCTAGTGGTAGAGTGCTTGCCTCATATACATGAAACCCTGGGTTCATTTCCTCAGCACCACATACATAGAAAAAGCCAGAAGTGGTGCTGTGGCTCAAGACATAGAGTGCTAGCCTTGAGCAAAAAGAAGGCAGGGACAGTTCTCAGGCCCTGAGTTCAAGCCCCAGGACTAGCAAAAATGTATATATCAGATACAGCTGGGCACCAGTGACTCAAGCCTGTAATTCTAGATGCTCAGGAGGCTAAGACCTAAGGGTCATGGTTCAAAGCCAGCTCAGGCAGGAAAGTCTGCGAGACTCTTTATCTCCATTTAACCACCAGAAAACCAGAAATGGCACTGTGGCTCAAGTGATAGAGCACTAACTAGTCTCAAGCACAGAAGGTCAGGGATAAGGCGCAGGCCTTGAGTTCAAACCCCAGGACTGGGGGGTGGGGGGGAATCAGCTAACAGAGAAAGCAAGGGAAGGGGTAACATTGCCCCTCCTTTATATTAACAAAAAAAGAAATGTATGTCACCTAAGGCATAATTTCTCTTAAGTACTACTAATCAAAATGCTACCCTAGGGGCTGGGGATATAGCCTAGTGGCAAGAGTGCCTGCCTCGGATACACGAGGCCCTAGGTTCGATTCCCCAGCACCACATATACAGAAAACGGCCAGAAGCGGCGCTGTGGCTCAAGTGGCAGAGTGCTAGCCTTGAGCGGGAAGAAGCCAGGGACAGTGCTCAGGCCCTGGGTCCAAGGCCCAGGACTGGCCAAAAAAAAAAAAAAAAAATGCTACCCTAGACATAGACAAATAGAGACAGGACCTTCTCTCCATCCAAATACACCAGCTAAAAGGGACTTGCCCTTACATATCTCTTATTCCTTATTAATTCAGCAAGTATTTATGCAGTATCTACTGGGCATGCTAGGTAGCCGCTTTGCTAGGAGCTTGTAGATTTGTAATCACTGGGAAAAAGATATGAGTGGGGGCAATGTCATTAGTGACTCTGAAGAAAGCCAGGGGGAGCCAGGCACTGGTGGCTCATGCCTGTAATCCTAATTACTCAGATCTAAGTGAGCTGTTGAGGCCCTGAGTTCAAGCCCCAGTACACACACACACGCACGCACGCACGCACGCACGCACACACACACCAAAAAAATGAAAACCAGAGAAGAGTGGTTAGGGTGTAAGTATATGCATAAAGAAAACATAATTAAGTTAGAATATAAATGGTAGTTTTTAGACAAATAGAAGTATAATATAAACAATGTAAATACTAAGAGAACTAGTATTAAGTGAAATTAATTAGAAAGTTTTATAAAACAGGTAAACTTGGGGCACAGTTATCAATATTTGAAGTGGGTGGAAGATCTTGTGCCAAATGTCCATGGGTAGTGATAGAGAGTGCTATAGAACAGTCCAGAAGATTCTCACTATTATCTCAGGTTGGCTTAAGCCTCGGCCTCTCAAGTGCTGAGAGTATATCTCTGTGTTACTATACCCAGCTACTCCTCTTCTTTGTTGTTCCCTAATGCCAATATTCTCAAAGTCTGTAAGTATTTTCTTCTTTTTCTAATTTTTTTCTGTTATAGTCCTTTCTTAGTGTTAACATTCCATCACTTTCACAAATATCCTTTTATTTGGGGGCCTGTGGTAATGTAGCATGTAACTTACGCCCTCCTCATAGCTGGGAAGCAAAAAGAGAAAGAAAACAGGATTCCACAGTACCTTTCCAGGGCACAACCCCTAGTGACCTCTAATCTATTACTAGGTTCCATCACATAGTGCCCAGTGGACCAAGCCCTTATTAACACATGGGAAAGACTTACCCACACCTTCAGTTTCCTTCCTGCTGCCACCTTCATTGTGCTGCTTTCCTCCCACGTCTCCTAGCTTACCTCCTTGATGAATTTCATTTGAATCCATCTTTCATGCTATTAAAGTCAGTTTTGTACATTATGATACTATCTGCATAGATAAATTTTATTCCCACCACAGATCAGCGGCTCATGCCTGAAGTCCTGAATACTCCAGAGGCAGAGTTCTGAGGATCATGGTTTGAAGCCAGCCCAGGCAAGAAAGTCCGTGAGACTCCTATCTCCAATTAAATATCAGAAAAGCCAGAAGTGGAGCTGTGGCTCAAGTGATAGAGTGCTAGCCTTGAGGAAAAAAAGCTAAAGGACAGTACCCAGACCCTGAGTTTAAGCTCCAGTGCTGGCACCAAAAAAAAAAAGCAGAAACAAGCATGAACAGCAGGGTATGGAAGAATTCATTTGGAGCTTCAGATCAGGAACACAGAAGTCTCTCTACTGCCATTGCCTTGGCCTTGACTGCTCCCTCCTTCCTTCTGCTTGAGTTGTAACTGTGTGCATGTCCTTACCAAAGCACTACACACATGCCTAGAAGACGTTACTACCTTTCCTCACCCCAGGATGGAGAGAAAGTGGCTTTATCATCAGCCACCTAGAGCTGCCAGAGAACCTTTTAAAACTATTTTAGGAGGTAGTGGTCACTTTTCTAAACAGTCTGATTCAGAAGAGGTTTTGCATTACTTTCTCTAAATATTTCCATGGAAAATCCCATTCGACTGTATCTAATTGATCATACCAAAAGAAACCATTTTAAAATCTGAGTCTCTTCTTAAAATATATATTATTCAGTCTAGTTGTTTGGAATAGGAGACAAATCCTTGAAGTGACTAGCATGTCAAGGAAAACCATCAGAATAGACGGGATTCAACATTAGAAAAGCAAGGCAAGGGAGTGAAGCACAAATCTGGAATCTTATGAAGTTCCCATGGATTATCAAGAGCCTCCGTCTTCTTAAGACCAGAGGCTCTGTGTTGAGGAAAAGATTTGCACTGGCCCTGTGGGGATATTTTGGCCTGGAAGTCTAAATGCAAATATCCTGGTTTCCGGAATTTGGTGTGGGCCCAGTCCCTTTGCAGCAAGCCCTATTGTTTTCAGTTTCCTTTCCTAGCTCAGGACATTGCTGTCTTGTTCCCCAGCCTTTAGATTTGCCTGGAAAGCCTTCAGAGGTAACAAACCTGCACCTCAGTGGCTATTGAGAAATAGGCACCACTTTTTTTACTTTTCCCAGTTTCTACTTTCACCTGGCGCTCTACCACTGTGCCACATATTCAGTCCAGCTTTTTGCTGGTTAATTAGAGATGAGTTGGACTTTGCTGCCTGGATTGGCTTCAGCCTGGATCCTTAGACTGCATCTTCCTGAGTAACATGCACTCGACTTAGGCATCACTTTCTATTTGGTTGCTATAGCAAGCAAACTAAACCATCTACTTCTCAGCATCAGATTTTTAACATCCATCTGCTTATACTATACCTACAATATCTTCAGAACTAGCAGGAAGTAATTTCAAAAAGAAAACATTAGCTGGTAATACTAGCTACTCAAGAGGCTGAGTTCTGAGGATCAAGATTTGAAGCTAGTCTAGACAGGCATATCCGTGAAATTCTTATCTCCAATTAAGCCAGCAAAAAGCCAGAAGTGGAGCTGTGGTTCAAGTGGTAGACCATCCTGGTCCTGAATTCACACACTGCTACTGACACACACACACACACACACACACACACACACACACACACACACACACACACACACACACACACAGATGTGCCAAGTATAGTGGCTTATGCTTATAATCTTAGATACTTAGGACATAGAGACTGGGAGAATCACAGTTCAAGACCAAACTAACCAAAAGTTTGTGAAGCCCTACCTCAGCCAATTAAAAACCTGAGCATAATGTCATGTACCGGTGATCCTAGCAACATGGGATTCAAAATAGGATGGTTTCAATCTAGGGCCATGAATGTAAAACCCTGTTCTAAAACCAGCAAAGAAAGGGTTGTGACTGTGACTCAAGTGGAAGAGCACCTACCTAGCAATTGTGCGGCTTTAAGTTTCTAAGCCCATTACCCTAAAACAGAAAGACAGGCTAGAAATACGGCTTAGTGGTAGAGTGCTTGTCCAAAGAGAGTAAGAGAGAAAAAAAGAAAACACATGTAAGCAAACAAGCTTCAAGTTTTTTCTCACACCTATTTAGCTTGGTTGACGTTTCTGAGAAGAAAACATAAGAAAAGAAAGAAGGAAGGAAGGAGACCTAACTGTACTTCATACTTGATTTTTCAGATCTAGAGGTATCACAAAACTTCACTTGCATGGTGGTTTTATTTTACTGCATTTTATTTATTTTTTTAAACTGCATTTTCTTTGAAGGTGCAGGAGGTAAAACCAGCACTAAGAGAAAGGTGGGTATGTGGATTGTCACACAACAAAACATTGTCCTGTTTTCCCCCTGCTGGCCTGGAAGCAACACAGCGCAGACACCCTCTGGTGGCCTGCCACCATCCTTTGCCTGCTAGAGCTCCATGAAAGCAAGTCTGCCCTAGTGCAGCCTACCTTCAGAGTGAAAAATGAAAATGAAATCTCTGCTGAGGTCAGAACTAACAACTTTTCCTTTTCTTCTCATGTCTGCAGATCAGACTCCTACTCCCACTAGATTCTTGAAGAACTGTGAGGAGGTTGGACTCTTCAATGAACTAGCTAGCTCCTTTGAACATGAGTTCAAGAAAGCTACAGATGAGGATGAGAAAAAGGCAAGAAGTGGGACTTTGGGTTTTTTTAATATAATTTTATTGTTATTATTAAGATGTTGTACAGAGGGGTTACTGTTTCATAAGTCAGGTAATGAATACTTTTCTTTTTAGGCAATGTCAAACTTTTGGGTTTTTGTTTAAAAAAAAAAGAAGAAGAAGAAGAAGAGGGGCCGGGAATATGGCCTAGTGGTAGAGTGTTTGCCTCATGTACATGAAGCCCGGGGTTGGATTCCTCAGCACCACATATACAGAAAAAGCCAGAAGTGGTGCTGTGGCTCAGGTGGTAAAGTGCTAGCCTTGAGCAAAAAGAAGGCAAGGACAGTGCTCAGGACCCAAGTTCAAGCCCCAGGACTGGCCAAAAAAAAAGAAGAAGAGAAGGATAAGAAACTATTCAAATTTAAACACAAAATCATGGGGTCTGGCCAAAAAGAAAGAAAAACCTAGAAGTTTTGACATTTCAGGAAAGGGATTTGGTATGTATGAATACATTATATAAAAAATAAAGTATAGCTGGGCACCGATGGCTCATGCCTAATTTAATCCTAGTTACTCAGAAGGCTGAGGATTGCAGATCACACAACTAAAAAGGGGATTCTGTGGTGAGCATGGTAGTACATGTCTATAATCCCAGCACTTTGAGGAGTAAAGTAGGAGGATTAGGATGGATAGTAAGTTCCAGACTAGCCGGGGATACACAGTGTCTGTATATCTTTATATTTATAAATCTGTATATCAAGAGGGAAAAGGAGAGAAAAAGAAAGAAGAAAAGAAAGGAGGGAAGGAGAGAGAGAGATCAGACTTTACTTTAGAATTAGAATTCTAGATTAGTAGTCATTTTTGTCTGTGTGCCAGTCCTGAAGCTTGAACTCAGGGCCTGGGTGCTGTCCCTGCATTTTTTTTTCAAGGCTTGAGCGAAAAGCTAAGGCCCAGGCCCTGAGTTCAAGCCCCAGGACCAGCACAAAAAAATTTTTTTTTAAGAGACAATACTGTGTTTATTTAGGCAAAGTCTTGCATTATTGCCCAAACAGGCCTCAAACTCTCAAGTGCCAGCATTACAGGCATATACCACTATGCCTGGCTTGTAGTTCAACTTTCAGGTGACAAACATAGCCACAGTCTTTTCACCGTTCTTTCTCTTTTAGAGACCCACGTCTCTCTCATCGCAGTTACCTCAACTTTCGTGCTTAAGTTACTCAAAGCCTCCCTACCTCACCTCTCCGGCCATTTTCTTTATCCTCAAAACAAAAAAAAAAAAAAAGAGAAAGAAGATTGGGCTGGGAGTATGGCCTAGTGGCAAGAGCGCTTGCCTCCTACACATGAAGCTCTCGGTTCAATTCCCCAGCACCACATATAGGAAAACGGCCAGAAGGGGCGCTGTGGCTCAGGTGGCAGAGTGCTGTTCTTGAGCGGGAAGAAGCCAGGGACGGTGCTCAGGCCCTGAGTCGAAGGCCCAGGACTGGCCAAAAAAAAAAAAAAAGATTGTTTCTACAACGATGTGAGGGAATTTTTTTTTTCTTTTGCTCAAGGCTTGCACTCTAGCAATTGAGCCACAGCACCACTTCTGGCTTTTTCTGTGTATGTGGGACTAAGGAATCAAACCCAGGGCTTCATACATGCTAGGCAAGCACTCTACTACTAATCCACATTCCCAGCCCCGATGTGAGGGATTTTTTTGTTTTTTTGTTTGTTTTTTTTTTTTTGGCTAGTCCTGGGCCTTGGACTTAGAGCCTGAGCACTGTCCCTGGCTTCTTTTTGCTCAAGGCTAGCACTCTGCCACTTGAGCCACAGCACCACTTCTGGCTTTTTCTGTTTATGTGGTACTGAGGATTTGAACCCAGGGCTTCCATGCATGTTAGGTAAACACTGTACCACTAGGCCACATTCCCAGCCTGGGATTTTTTTATACCAAGTTCTTCATAGGCAAATTCAAGAAAAGTAGCCTCCCTTAAAAAGCGTCTAGTCTTTCTCCCAGCCCTTTTAGCTCAATTGACAGCTGTGAGAGGCAGATCATAGTTGGTTAGGCCTTTCCCAGTGGGCGTCCTGGTGTTTCCTCCTGCCTATCCAGTGGTAGTCTTTACCTTCCCTGATGAGAAGCACAGGCGTAGAGGCAGACATCGCCAGGAGTGTTTAATGAGCCTGAAACTTTCCTGGAGCACAACTTTTCTAGGAGATGCCCCCTGGGAAGTAGCAGTCCCGGGTTGTATTTACTTAGAGGCCTCCTCCAATCTCTAGTTTAGAATTAGCCCTGATCTGTTAGCAATGCAGACAAAGTAGACTCAGAATAATCTTTGCTGCTACTCCCCCTGGTCACATGAGAGATGGAATCATTACCACCCTCTTTAACATAGCAGACACCAAATTAGTTACTCCGGTAGCTACCCTGAAGGCTTCTAGGATTAAGGTAGCTAGGGCAGATGGGGAAACAAGCCTCCTCTTTCCCCAAAAAGCCTCAGGTGTGGGAAGAATAGAACAAAGGACTCACTTTGTCATGAAACTGAAGACTAGTGCCAGTCCTCCTGTGGTTGCTTGATGCAGTGTCAGAGCTGTTATCTTAGAGGGTTACTGTTCCCCGCAAAGCCATTCATACATAGCTCCACATTTCCCAGAATGATTGCACCATTGCCAGGAAAGTACTCTCTTTACTTTCGAGTTTCTCCAATCCTGAGCCTAAAACCAACTTTGAATTTCTGTCACTAATCAGATGATCAGCCTTTCTTTTTTGTCCCCAAACCTTCTGTTCTCGAAGCATCTAGCCTCAGCTCCAGATTCTGAAGGATTATCACCTTCCAGCATAGGGGAGGTCCCAGAAAAGACCTTTCCTGTCTTGTTTGTAGGGCTTTAATAGCCAGTTTGTCCTCATTCACTTTTGATAATTGGGTAACCCAATCATCCTGGTTGGCAAAGAAAGTATTGACAACTCTCCATTGGCCAGCAGAGCTGTTTGAGAATAAGCAGAAATCATTTTGCTTTCCTGGAAAAAAATTATAATCCTTGTATTTGCATGGATTTAAATGACATCTCGTGTTTATTTGTTTTCTGGTCTTTACAAGTATTTGCTTATAACTAATGTTCTTCATTTTACAGTTAGGGAAACAGAGGCTCTGAGAAGATTAAGATTTGGCTAGAGTCATTGGACCCACATTTGTTTGTTTGTTTGCTTTGTTTGTTTTTGCCAGTCTTAAGGCTTGAACTCAGGGTCTGGGCATTGTCCCTCAACTAATTTTGCTCAAGGCTAGCACTCTACCACTTGAGCCACAGTACCACTTCCAGCTTTTTCTGTTTTTATGGTACCGAGGAATTGAACCCAGACTTTCACGCATGCTAGGCAAGCACTCTACCTCTAAGCCACATTCCCAGCCCAGAACCCACAATTCTTTGACTTACTCCAATACTTTGAACAAGGGCTGAACTTTTAGAAGCATATGCTGTCATCAAGATGAAAAGATATATATTAAACTGGAAGAGAATCACAAACTGTGTTTATTCTCTTTTGTAACAGGGTACTTCTGGGCCCCTTGACATGTCTCTGCCATCCACACCAGACATCAAAATCAAAGAAGAAGAGCCAGTGGAGGTAGACTCATCCCCACCTGACAGTCCTGCCTCAAGCCCCCGTTCCCCGCCACTGAAGGAGAAGGTAAAACTCACTACCAGGAGTCATCCCACATGCTGATTGATAAAGTTTTTGACTTGTAAATAGCATAAAAGTAGGATTGATTATATTTAGAGGAATAATTCTTTGTCCTTACATTTTTTTATTCTTCTGGTGGTAACTCAGGGCACTATCTCTTAGACCTTTCCATTCAAGGCTGGTGCTCTACCACTTGAGTTACAACTCCACTTCTGGCTTATTTGGTGCTTAATTGGAGATAAGAAGTCTCAAAGACTTTCCTGCTCAGGCTGGGTTTGAACCATGATCCTCAGATCTCAGCCTCTTGAGTAGCTAGGATTACAAGTGTGAGCCACCAGCACTTGGCTTTTTTTTTGCTATTGAGACAGCATCTCAGCTATATGTCCCAAGCTGGCTTTAAACTCTCTATCCTCTTGCCTCAGCCTCCAGAGTTCTAAGATTACAAATGTGTGCCAACATATCTGGCTCAAGATGATTATTCTTTAGAAGGTATATTTAAATTTTACCTATTCTCTGACCCAGCAATTTTACCTCTATATCTAATAGAAGAGAAATTATATATATATATATGTTTACCAAAAGAAATATATAAGAATGGTCATAGCAATTTTACTTGTAAAAAGCCAAAAACAAATAGAAACATTCCAAATTCCCATTAATCAAAGAGTAAACAAATTGTGGGAGACTGATAGCATAGCTCAGCAATAAAGCACTTGGATTCAATCCCAGCACTAAATAAATAAATGCTCGTATATTTCCAAAACAGAATAGTATGTGACATTAAAAAAGAATGAACTAGGATATGTATGTATGTATGTATGTATGTACGTATGTGTGTGTGTATAGCTTAGTGGTAGAGTGATTGCCTAGCATATGCAATACCTTGGATTTGATCCCCAGAATTGGGAAGAAAAAAAATGAATTCATGGTGGGTAAAACAAACATTAAACAACAGAAAAGTCCAAGGAAAGGCAAATTTATTTGAAGACAATTCATAATAGGGTGTACTAATTCTTTTTTTTTTTTGGCCAGTCCTGGGGCTTGGACTCAGGGCCTGAGCACTGTCCCTGGCTTCTTTTTGCTCAAGGCTAGCACTCTGCCACTTGAGCCACAGCACCACTTCTGGCCTTTTCTATATATGTGTGTCTGAGGAATCGCACCTAGGGCTTTAGGTATACAAGGCGAGCACTCTTGCCACTAGGCCATTTTCCCAGCAGGGTGTACTAATTCTTACTTAGTACTTTTGGTTACTTAAGAGTCTGAGGTGGGAGGATCACTTGAGCCCAGGAGTTTATGAAACTAGCCTGGGCAGTGGAATGTAGCAAAATGCTATCTCAGGGAAAAAAATAAGAAAGGGAGAGAGGGGAACAGAAGAACAGTGTGTGCCTTTCAAGAAGGTAGAATGTGGGTTGGGGAAGGACTTGGGAAAATCTGGGGTGCTGGAAATGGTCTCCATCCAGATTTTATATATGTACAAAAGTCCTCTCACTGTAATGACTTTAGGTTAATCCATTTTACAGTTTGTATGCTCTTCTTTAGTTAAAAAATGAGAAACGGGCTGGGAATATGGCCTAGTGGCAAGAGTGCTTGCCTCGTATACATGAAGCCCTGGGTTCGATTCCCCAGCACCACATATATGGAAAACGGCCAGAAGGGGCACTGTGGCTCAGGTGGCAGAGTGCTAGCCTTGAGCAGGAAGAAGCCAGGGAAGGTCCTCAGGCCCTGAGTCCAAGGCCCAGGACTGGCCAAAAAAAAAAAAAAAAAGAGAGAGAGAGAGAAACAGCCAGGCACTGGTAGCTCGTGCCTATAATCCTAGCTACTCAGGATGCTGAGATCTGAGGATCACAGTTAAAAGCCAGCCAGGGCAGGAAAGTCTGTAAGACTCTTTATGTCTAATCACCAGAAAACAGGAAGTGGCGCTGTGGCTCAAGTGGTAGAGTACTAGCCTTGAGCTGAATTGCTCAGCAACAGAGCCCAGGCCCACAGTTCAAGCCCATGACCAGGAAAAAAACAAAAAAGAGAGAAACAAAAGTTCATATAATTAATAAATTAGACATTAAAGTACATTAGTTTAAAATGAGAATACCTAGATTGTGAAAAATTATAACAGCCCCAAGATTCCAATTGTTACCTCCTTTGTGTAGGCTCATTCTTAAAAAGCAATTGGCTAAAAGATTTTTTTTTTTTAGCAGTACTGGGGTTTGGACTCAAGATATCATGCTGCATAAGCAGTTCCTCTACCACTTAAGCTGTGCCCTCAGCCCTTTCTTATGTAATTATTTTTTATATAAGGTTTCACATTTTTGTCTAGTGCTATCCCCTGACCACAATCTTCCAACCTATGCCTCTCAACTGGGGTAACAGGAATGTGCCACTATACCTGGGTTCTTTTGTAGAGGGGAGATCTTGCTATGTGTTTTAGGGCTGGCCTGGAACCATGGTCCTGTCAATCTCTACCTTCAGAGTAGCTGGGCTTACAAGGAGGTAGCACTATGCCTGGAAGCTAAGAGATCTTAAATCAGCATTCCTATTGAATGCTCTTGAGTATGGATGGGTAAGGTACAGGTTCATGATCATGACTTTGTCTTCAGACTTGATTTTACCAGCTATGTATCTCCCTATAAATGGCCCTGTAAAACATTTTGTGATGTGTTGGTCTCTTTTCCCCAGGAAGTTGCCCCAAAGTCTGTTGTGATCTCTACCCCCACACCCACCATTGTGCGTCCTGGCTCCCTGCCTCTCCACCTAAGCTATGATCCACTTCATCCAACCCTTCCCTCCCCAACCTCCGTCATCACACAGGCGCCACCATCCAACAGGCAAATGGGGTAAGTAAAGGCACAAGAAGATACAGTGAGAAAGTAGGAACTATATTATTGATGTTGTTACTGCTGTTGTTATCTTGGTTTTCTGAGACAGGGTTTCACTATGTAGTCCAGGCCAGTCTTGAAATCTGCCCTCTCAACCTGCTGAGTGCTAGGATTACAGGTGTGATCTTCCATGCCTGGCTTCAGTAACAATGTTTATATACCTAAGGAAAATGAGCTACTGAGATTGTTTCTCAATTTTCCCAGCTGGGCACAGCGGCACATTGTAATCCCAGTACTGAGGCTGAGGCCAAAGGATTATTTTTTGTTTGTTTTGTGCCAGTCCTGAGGCTTGAACTCAGGGCCTGAGTACTGTCCCTGCCTTCTTTTTGCTCAAGGCTAGCACTCTACCACTTGAGCCACAGTGCCACTTCCAGCCTTTTCTATATATGTGGTGCTAAGGAATCAAACCCAAGGCTTCATGTATACGAGGCGAGCACTTTACCACTAGGCCATATTCCCAGCCCACCAAAGGATTATTGAGTTCAAGATCAGCCCAAGCTACCTAGCAAAACCCTGTTTAAAAAAAAAAAAATCGGGGCTGGGGATATAGCCTAGTGGCAAGAGTGCCTGCCTCGGATACACGAGGCCCTAGGTTCGATTCCCCAGCACCACATATACAGAAAACGGCCAGAAGCGGCGCTGTGGCTCAAGTGGCAGAGTGCTAGCCTTGAGCGGGAAGAAGCCAGGGACAGTGCTCAGGCCCTGAGTCCAAGGCCCAGGACTGGCCAAAAAAAAAAAAAAAAATCCCCATAAACAGAATCTCCTTTACCTTTTTTTAGAAGACAAATCTTTTGAAGGGAAGAACATGAGCATAATTTGAGAGTTTAATATTTCTTAAATTTGTGAGGGTAAGAGAGTCCTCAGGATTGAACTCAGGGCCTGGGCACAGTCTCTGAGCTTTATTGCTCAAAGTCAGTACTCTACCATTTGAGCCACAGCTCCATTTTTGGCTTTTTGCTGGTTAATTGAAGATAAGAATCTCACAGATTTGTCTTCCCAGGCTGGCTTTGAACTACAGTCCTCAGATCCCAGCCTTCTAAGCAACTAGGATTACAGACATGAGCCAGCAGCACCTGGCAGAGAATTTTTAAACCTCTAGGAAGTTTGTCCTGGTGGTAGAAATCAACAAGGAAGTGTATTTAGTTCTTAGCCTCCCTCCTATAGGCTCAGTGAAGGTTCAAATCTCTTAAGTCTTCTTTGATCTAATGTTTCCCTAAGTCCCAGTGGGGATCTTGCTCTTCACTACTCCTAATTTCATTTGTCTGTCTTTTTACTCTTGGGATGGCCTGGGTTTTCTGACAGGATGATTTGAAATCCTATCCTCAAGACCCCATGGATTAAGAGGTTGTCATCAAGTTTTAGCTCCTCAAAGTTTATTCTCTGGACTCACATTAGGAAAAATAAAAAGGGGCCACTTTTTTTTTCTGGGAAAGAAGCCAAAACAGAAAGAAGAGAAACTTATTCGCATTGACTATTGTATACATAATTCATCTTTGCAAAATGCCAACTTTAATCCCTTAGGTCTAGACTTAGGTCTAGACTTACACACTTGGGTGGTGGGAACATTTAATTGATCTAAATCTTTAATAGGATTAGCTTTCTATCAGTTGAGTTTGCTTAATTTACAAAATATAAAGATTTTGCCAGGCTGAGAGTGGGAAGGAGAGAAAAGGGAGTTTGAGGAGGGGGTGGGATATAGATACAAAAGAAAAAGAGTATCCGATGTTATCAGAATCACTTTGCTATTTTAAGCTTCATCTTCTTTTCCCATCTTCAAGAATGTGCCAAGGGCTGGGGATATAGCCTAGTGGCAAGAGTGCCTGCCTCGGATACACGAGGCCCTAGGTTCGATTCCCCAGCACCACATATACAGAAAACGGCCAGAAGCGGCGCTGTGGCTCAAGTGGCGGAGTGCTAGCCTTGAGCGGGAAGAAGCCAGGGACAGTGCTCAGGCCCGGAGTCCAAGGCCCAGGACTGGCCAAAAAAAAAAAGAATGTGCCAAGACTTCATAGTAATGTTCTTATACCTTCCCTTATTACAGAAGACTACAAAATCTGCTCCATTTATATAGGAGGAAGACACATAGGCAAAGGTCTGTGTTGTGAACGTTTCACTTCATGTCTCCTTGTAGGTCTCCCACTGGCTCCCTCCCTCTCGTCATGCATCTTGCCAATGGACAGACTATGCCTGTGCTGCCAGGGCCTCCAATACAGATGCCTTCTGTTATATCGGTGAGTTCTGTAGTTGGGGCAGCCAACCTTACCAACATACTAATCTCCCCCTTCCACCTGAATGGTCATAATCACAGAGGGACCCCAGGGAAATGTGAGTTCTGGTCTGTGTTAGTTGAGCCTGGCTGCCTGCCCAAACTCTTCACTAACCTCTGCCAATCAAGCACTGTGGGATACTAAACAAAGACTCATCTGGACAATTGGCTCCTGGTCTAGGAATTGATCTTGCCAGCCTGCTGATTGGTTGATTTTACTTGGCACATGGCTTCTCTAAATTTGCTATTTCCTTAAGATACAGACAGCCTCAGCCTTTCCAGCAGAAACTGTCCCAATCCTGAAGGACTCCACTGCCCCACCCTGTGATGCCTTGGGAAGGTGTTCAACAAGCTGTTCCTGTGTACCTTGTGGGAAGGCTGCACAGACCAGGCTCCGACCTGCCAGTCTCAGAAGCACTTAATTTGGGGAAAACCAATAGTATTATGTCTCCTTCTGGTTTTCGGTCCTTCTCCTGATCAGCTGGCGAGACCTGTGTCCATGGTGCCCAACATTCCTGGGATCCCTGGTCCACCGGTTAACAGCAGTGGCTCCATCTCTCCCTCTGGCCATCCTATACCATCAGAAGCCAAGATGGTGAGTACACAGCATCCCAGGGTTATATTGGCCCCTCTGAAAGAAAGGGATATGAGCTGAGCAAAAGAACCTTCTAGGGCTTGTACACCTAAGGGCTTTGCTTGTGGGTTTTGGAAAAGAAAAGACTCTGATTCATGACACTCATCTCCTCTCCCCACCTTTAGAGTCTGGTGCATAGACCATGGCAGGAGAAAGAAGCAGCACAGATTGTTTGGAATGGAACACTTGCTGTTTTTGTTCCAGGATGACAGATGGAGGGTGGGTGAGTGGGCAGGGAGCTGGCCAAGAGGTGAATAGCTGCGTAACCAGCCTCTGGCCACAGTCCAGGAGAGAGCTTTCATCTGGACTCCATTGCTTCAACAATCCCCAGTCCCCAACTGTGCCCAGGATGATAGCCAGGGAACAGAGTAGGCTTTTTAGAGATCCAGGTGCACATTTTCTCTCCCTGTCATTTTCTTTTAATTTCTCTCTTAAGAGAAAATTGTAGTGGAAATTTAACTGTCTGTAAGGTCAGTGCAAGCGATGCCCTTCCTTCTCATCTTTGCTAGAATCTCACTCTTGACAGGCTCTTTTGGTCTTTATCTCTCCCCCACAGAGACTAAAAGCCAGCCTAACACACCAAGTCTCCTCAATCAATGGTGGCTGCGGAATGGTGGTAGGTACTGCCAGCACCATGGTGACAGCCCGGCCTGAGCAGAGCCAGATCCTCATCCAGCACCCCGATGCCCCATCTCCTGCCCAGCCGCAGGTCAGTCAGGCACTTTGATGGGGGGAACAAGCTGTGTTACCCTTACTGTTTATGTTATAGCTGTTTTGTAAGGAGTAGAAAATTAGAGAAGAATAGATTTCAACTCTCTAGCCTCCTTCCTGCGGTTTAGCCCTTATTGACATTTTGACTACAGCAAAACATACCATGTTTAATTACCCTTGTGTTAGATGTATATACAACCAAGCTAAATAATGCAGAGCTGTTGCAGAGCTGTTTTTGTCCTTTTCTCCTTATGTGAATATAGCTTACTATATCTGCAGAAATCTCTGGACTATGAAAGAACCTCTTTTCAAAGTGCTCTGTACACTATACACATTATACACTAACCCATATGGAGGCCCTAGATTCATACCTATATTAACTACTAACAACAACAAAACCTTAATTGGGTTTTCTTTTTTCTTTTTTTTTTTTTTTTGGCCAGTCCTGGAGCTTGAACTCAGGGCCTAATCACTGTCATTGGCTTCTTTTGCTCAAAGCTAGCATTCTGCCACTTGAGACACAGCACCACTTCTGGCTTTTTCTATATATATGGTACTGAGGAATCGAACCCAGGGCTTCATGTATGCTAGGCAAGTACTCTACCACTAGGCCACATTCCCAACCCTAGGTTTTCTTTTTTAAAAATACATATCCAACGTTGAGCACAGTAATCTCAGGCATAAGCTGTGGCAAGCAGGAGGTCAGAGACTGGCCCCAAGCAAATATAGGAGCTCCTATTCAAAACATAATTAAAACCAAAGAGAGTTCGGAGTGGGGTCATGTGGTAGAGCACCTGCCTAATAAACTTGAAGCCCTGCATTTAAACCCTGATTCTTCCAAAGCATACTCTAATACATACAAAAAAAAGATGGCTCTGTAAAGAAGAAGAATAAAATAGGAAATACATTGGACTTGGTGGCACACACCCATTTTTTTTTGTGGGGGGGGATGGGGGGGCCAGTCGTGGGCCTTGGACTCAGGGCCTGAGCACTATCCCTGGCTTCTTTTTGCTCAAGGAAAGCACTCTACCACTTGAGCCATAGCACCACTTCTGGCCATTTTCGATATATGTGGTGCTGGGGAATTGAACCCAGGGCTTCATGTGTACAAGGCAAGCACTCTTGCCACTAGGCCATATTCCCAGCCCTAGAATCCAAAAACTTGACAGAGGGAGGCAGGAGAATCATGAGTTCAAGGCCAGGCTGGGCTACATGGTGAGCTCCAAGCTACCCCCGCCCCCAAGTTTAAGTCCTCGTATTGGGGGAGGGGGCCAACATAGATGAATATAAAAATAAGAAAATACCAAAAATAGAGTATCTCCTTATTACAAATTCAATCCTTTTTTTTTTTTCGGTTTTTTCTTTTTTGGTACTGGGGATCAAACCCAGCATGTTGTACTTGCTAGGCAAGCACTTTACCACTGAGCTAACCCCAGCTCCAGTCCTTTTTTTTTTAAATCACAGAGAAACAAAAACCCTTTAAAAAAAAAAAAAAGTCATAGGAGCCCCATTTAGTTGTCTGATTGTCTTCTCAAGGAGGTCTCACTTTTAATAAGATTCATTGGAAGCTGGGTCGCCTTCAGTTTTCACACTTGTGTGCACTGGACAGGTGACAGCAACCAGAGATTGGTTTCTAGAGTGACATCCTTTGCACAGTCCCCCTTCCTGATGTCACCACCTGCTCCATCGGTTACCACCACATGTCCAAACATTTCACAGCCATATGCTGCCTTAAAGCTTGGCCAGTAACAATGCTTCATTTCAGTTTTTTTTGTTAGAAGCTAAGCCTGCCTGTTCACCCTCCAGGACCCTCTTACCCCCTAAAGCCAGCTAGTCCTAAAGATGATAAAGCCATGCTTTCTTCCCCAGTCTTCCTCTTACCTTCTCTTGACCTGCTCTTTCCCCTCCACTCCCTACAAGAGTTATCAAGTTGCCTAGGACAGAATAGCAACTGAGGGGCTAGGGATATGGCCTAGTGGCAAGAGAACTTGTCTCGTATACATGAGGCCCTAGGTTCGATTCCCCAGCACCACATATACAGAAAACGGCCAGAAGTGGCACTGTGGCTCAAGTGGCAGAGTGCTAGCCTTGAGCGGGAAGAAGCCAGGGACAGTGCTCAGGCCCTGAGTCCAAGGCCCAGGACTGGCAAAAAAAAAAAAAAGAATAGCAACTGAATCTTCCTTTCCCCTTCTAAAGTGTGGATCTTTACATGTACTCCAATGAACTCAGGACAAAAAGAAAGTTGAAATATTCAGAAGAATGTTAGTAATTTTATGTGTGTTTGTGTGTGCTGGCCTTGGGACTTGAAATCAGGGCCTGGACGCTGTCTCTGAGCATTTTGGCTCAAGGCTCTCATTCTACCACTTGAACCACTTGAACTTCTGGCTTTTGGGTTTGTTTGTTTCCTTTTTAAAAAAGTTTTAGTAGGGATAAGAGCCTCACAGGCTTCTGCCTGTAATCCTAGCTACTCAGGAGGCTGAGATCTTCAGGTTGTGATTCAAAAGCATCCCGAACAGAAAAGTCCCAGTGAAATTCTTTTTTTTTTTTTTTTTTTTTTAATTTTTTTTTTTGGCCAGTCCTGGGCCTTGGACTCAGGGCCTGAGCACTGTCCCTGGCTTCTTCCCGCTCAAGGCTAGCACTCTGCCACTTGAGCCACAGCGCCACTTCTGGCCATTTTTTCTGTATATGTGGTGCTGGGGAATCGAACCTAGGGCCTCGTGTATCCGAGGCAGGCACTCTTGCCACTAGGCTATATCCCCAGCCCCCCAGTGAAATTCTTAATCTCTAGTTAACCACTCAAAAACTGGAGCTGTGGCTCAAAGTGGTAAAGTGCTAGCCTTGAGTAAAGGATCTCAGGGACAGTTCAAGCCCCATGACTGACCCCCCCAAAAAAACAAAAAAAAAAAAGAAACAGCCATACCACTCCTAGGCATCTATCTTGAACAACAGGATCCAGGATACAATAAAGAAACCTGCACATCCATGTTTATCACTGAACAATTCACAATAGCCAAAATATGGAAACAACCCAGATGCCCCACTACAGATGAATGGATCAAAAAAAATGTGGTACCTGTACATAATGGAATACTACATAGCGATTAGAAATTATAAAATAATGGCATTCGGGGCTGGGGATATGGCCTAGTGGCAAGAGAGCTTGCCTCGTATACATGAGGCCCTGGGTTCGATTCCCCAGCACCACAATATACAGAAAATGGCCAGAAGTGGCGCTGTGGCTCAAGTGGCAGAGTGCTAGCCTTGAGCAAAAGGAAGCCAGGGACAGTGCTCAGGCCCTGAGTCCAAGGCCCAGGACTGGCCAAAAAAAAAAACAAAAACAAACAAACAAAATAATGGCATTCACAGGGAAATGGTCAGATCTTGAACAAAGAATGTTGAGCAAGACAAGCCTAGAACACAGAGAACAAAGGCGCATGGTCTCCTTGATATATGATTGTTGGGGGTGAGAGGGAGAACAGTAGAGATCATGTCTGTAAAATGACAAACTTCTTTTCAAATGGAATTTCCACAAATTTGGGTCAGCAACTTTACATTATGTATCTAAAACCAAACAATTACTAAATAAACATAAAAAGGCCGGGCTGGGAATGTGGCCTAGTGGCAAGAGTACTTGCCTCCTATACATGAAGCCCTGGGTTCGATTCCTCAGCAACACGTATATAGAAAAGGCCAGAAGTGGCGCTGTGGCCCAAGTTGGCAGAGTGCTAGCTTTGAGCAAAAAGAAGCCAGGAACAGTGCTCAGGCCCTGAGTTCAAGCCCCAGGACTGGCAAATAAATAAATAAATAAATAAATAAACAAATAGGTCTAGGATAGACCTATCAGAGGATCACAATAGCTCAACAGCTATGTACAAATGATTATATAAGATGGGGCTAAGCAGAATGAACTCCAAGAGAAGGAAACAGGAGGATTTTATTGTTGTCATTATGTTTAATGTACTAGGGGAATTTCCTTTGGCGTACCCCATATGGTTACTGTATATGATTTTGGTACACTGGATATTGTATGTATGCTTACCTGAACTAGGGAAGGGAAAGAAAAACGGGGGAGGGTGTAATAAATATGACAAGAAATGTACTCACTACCTTATTATGTAACTACCCTCTGCACATCACCTTGTCAATAAAGTTTAATTAAAAAAAAAAAAGAGACATGGTGGCTTATACCTGAAACCCCAATATTCAGGAGGAAAAAGCAAGAAGATAGAAAGCTTGAGGCCAGCCTGGTCTCAAAAGAAAAAAATAAAGCAAGACAGGGGCTGGAAGAGTGACTCAAGTGATAAGGCCTTGCTTAAGACCCAGAGTTCAGTACCCAGTACCCCCCCCCACACACACACACAAAATCATTCCTCTATCCAGTTTAAAGGGGTTAAACTTTTTTTTTCTCTATTGACAAATAAGGAGGGGTGCT
Source organism: Perognathus longimembris pacificus (assembly GCF_023159225.1). Classification (NCBI taxonomy): domain Eukaryota; kingdom Metazoa; phylum Chordata; class Mammalia; order Rodentia; family Heteromyidae; genus Perognathus; species Perognathus longimembris. The sequence continues at coordinate 49,425,780 of NC_063161.1, forward strand.
GCTGCTGCTGACTAATTGCTGATTATAAATTATAATATATACTGGGTTGGGAGAATAGTGGTAGAACCACTTGTCTAGCATGTACAAGGCTCTGAGTTTGATCCCAGGAATGGGGTGGGGATGAATATGCTAATCTAACCTCTCCATAATAACCTATAGCTCACTGGTATTGAGTTGAATATAAATTGTTCTTCTTTTCTGAATCCTAATAGAGTATAGTATGTAATTGTACACACTACTTGTCAAAATCAGAGATTCTCAAGTTTTATGTTCTTCCCTAAAAGTTCATCTATTGCTCTCCCTCAATTCTGATTTTGCTGCCTATGAGATTCCCTGCTACTTCAAAACAAAATAACAGGGGCTGGGAATATAGCCTAGTGGCAAGAGTGCTTGCCTCACATACATGAAGCCCTGGGTTCGATTCCTCAGCACCACATATATAGAAAAAGACTAGGACTGGCCAAAAAGAAAAAAATCATAGCCCTAGTTATTCCCTGTGTGTCTCAGTGATAATTTGTTTTCAGTTGTGTAAATGGGATGCAGAATGAGAAATCACTTGCTACAAAAGAGAGAAGCTAAGTCAGGCACTAGTGGCTCACACGTGTAATCCTAGATAATCAGGAAGCTGAGAATCAAGGTTCAGAGCAGGCCGAAGCAAGGAAGGTCTGTGAGACTCTTAACTCCAACTAACCACCAAAAAACTAGACATGCCACAAGCTGTAGCACAAAGTGGTAGAACACCAGTGCAAGCAAAACGGCCCAATGAGAGTAAGAGAACCAAAGTTCAAGTTCTTTTTTTTTTTTTTGCTAGTCCTGGGGCTTGGACTCAGGGCCTGAGCACTGTCCCTGGCTTCTTTTTGCTCAAGGCTAGCACTCTACCACTTGAGTCACAGTGCCACTTCTGGCTTTTTCATGTATTTGAGGCAAGCACTCTACCACTAGGCCATATTCCCAGCCCCTAAGTTCAAGTTCTATACCCAGAGAGACAGAGAGCACGAGAAAGCACATGCTAAGGGTATTATAATAGATAGTAGCAAAGCCTGCTGTTACCAGAGACTTCTACATCCTTTTCCCAGATCTCTACCATACAATCTATCTAGCATCAGGGTTGATTTGGAAAGGATTAATGTTCTATCAAGTACTCTTTTTTTTTTTTTTTTTTTTTTTGGCCAGTCCTGGGGCTTGGACTCAGGGCCTGAGCACTGTCCCTGGCTTCTTTTTTGTTCAAGGCTAGCACTCTGCCACTTGAGCCACAGCGCCACTTCTGGCCGTTTTCTGTATATGTGGTGCTGGGGAATTGAACCCAGGGCCTCATGTACACGAGGCAAGCACTCTTGCCACTAGGCCATATCCCCAGCCCCTATCAAGTACTCTTAATTGTCTGTACCACCAACTCCTGTAATTCCTGCACTGAGGAAGCTTAGGCAGATCGTGAGTTCAAAGCAAACCTGGATTATACATATTAAGACCCTGTCTGAAACAAAAAAACTACTCTTCCTTCCTGGGCAACAGGTGTCTCCAGCCCAACCCACCCCTAGCACTGGGGGACGCCGGCGACGCACAGTGGATGAAGATCCAGATGAACGACGGCAGCGCTTTCTTGAGCGCAACCGGGCTGCAGCCTCCCGCTGCCGCCAAAAGCGGAAGCTGTGGGTGTCCTCCCTGGAGAAGAAGGCTGAGGAACTCACTTCTCAGAACATCCAGCTGAGTGTGAGTGGGCCCTGGATGCTTTGGGGGATTGTGGAATCTATCTAAAGAGTGGGCCTGAATCCCCAAAAAAAGTAAGACAATGTAATAGAAAATGATCATTATTGAATTAGCATATATCCAGAAGTTGTAACAGAGAACGCAGAGTCTCCTAACAGAGCTGAGAAGTCTTCCCTAGTGTCCCTGAAAAACACACTGTCTACCTTCAAATCTGCCACTAGAATGAAGCATTCACAGGCCCACTCAGGGGCTGGAGATGTAGCTCCATGACAGAGCCATGACAGAGTAGGTACAAGTGCCAGGCCCCCAGTTCATCCCTAGTACCACACACACACACACACACACACACACACACGCACACACACACGCACACACATGTAAAATGCAGACCTACTAGGATGAAATATAAGAGATTAAGTACCCTGGAGTACTCTTTTTAAATCATCAGTAGAATCTAACTGAGATCATAGCCCATACAAAAAGAAATCTGGCCAGGTGCTGGTAGCCCACACCTGTAATCCTAGCTACTCAGGAGGCTGAGATCTGAGAATCACAGTTCAAAGCCAGCTGGGCCAGGAAAGTCTGTGAGACTCTTATCCCCAATTAACCACCAGAAAACCAGTAGTGGTGCTGTGGCTTAAGTGGTAGAGTCCTAACCTTGAGCTGAAGAGCTCAGGGACAGCACCCAGGCCCAGAGTTCAAGCCCCACGACCAACTAAAAAAAAAAAAAAATGGGCATGGTGCTACACAACTATAATCCCAGCACCAAGTAGGAGGCTAAGACAGAAGAATCATGAGTTCTAGAGCTATGTAGTGAGAGCTTGTTAGGAAGGAGGGAGGGAGGAACAAAAGAAAGCAGGAAGGAAGGAAGGAGTAAGGCCCTTACCCTGTGGTTAGACAATTGCAGGTGCCTGTCATCACAGTTTTCCTGGAAGTGTGAAATAGGATGATGGTCCATGCTGTCTAGGGCAAAAATGCAAAACCCTTCTTGAAGATCAGGTGTTGGTGGCTCACGCCTGTAATCCTAACCACTCAGGAGACTAAGATCTGAGGATTGTGGTTCAAGGCAGGAAAGTCTGTGAGACTCTTATCTCCAATAAATTTAAAAAAAAAAAAAGTAAGTTGGAAGTAGAGCTGTGACTCAAGTTCAAACCCTAGGACAAGGAAGAAAAAAAAATACCTTTCTGAAAAATAACTAAAGCATAGAACTGTGGACTAGGAGCATGGCTGAAGTGGTAGAGGACATCCTAGCAAGTGTGAGGCCCTGTTCAAACAACAGTTTGAAAAAATAAATAATGTAAGGTGTATATCAAAACATTTCTGTTATTTTACATGCAAACACACACACACACACACAGAGAGAAAAGGCCATTTTAAATTTATTTTCCCAGTTCTATTCTGGGAGCTGTAGCTAAATCCCTGTAGCTAAATCTGGTATATGCCTTCCTGTCATATTCATAGCCCCAAATATATTTTCAATTCTAGTTTTTGTGTGTGAGTTGGCAGGACTGTGAGTTGATTCAAACATAAATAATGGTTTAACAGTATCCAGCAACCTCACCACAGATATGAGGATCTTTGTCATTCTTTTAAATAGCTGTTTAATATTAAATTCTGAGAATGGTTGTATCATACACTGTGGTACTGATAGTTTGTTAGAACACTAATGCTGCAATGAGTATTGTGTGTACTTCAGAAAATAGTTTTTTTTAATACCTAGACATAGGTTTTCTCAGTTGAAGAGTATATGCATTATTAGTTTTAGTATAGTCATATTTTAACCCAAGTAGGAGTGATTTTTTTCCTTCTTTTATGAGACCTCACTTTTCACTGTAGGTCCTGCTGTCATTGGATGCATCACTAGACTGGCCCAGGGCTATCTGAAGACTGTGGATCAGGAATTATGTCTTAATCTGGGAGGGAAAATTTAGGCAGCCTATTATCTTTCCTCTGGGCTAACCACTGGGAGTCCAAGAGTAAAAGATGCATTTTCTTAATTTTTTTCTTCCCTCCCCTCAGAATGAAGTCACGTTACTACGCAATGAGGTGGCTCAGTTGAAACAGCTACTGTTAGCTCATAAAGACTGCCCAGTCACTGCACTACAGAAGAAGACTCAAGGCTATTTAGGTGAGTGGCCAGCAGCCTAAGCAAAATCAGTGGTGTGCCTGTCCCGAGAGTCTTACTTGTTCCTAACCCTGTCCTAATGTGCTTCACACTTTCCGGCTGATGAGTGAGTGAGGAGCCCCTTCAAAGAAAGACTTAACAGCCAGAAGCCAGTCCAGGCAGGAAAGTTTGTGAGACACTTATCTTTAGTTAACCACTAGAAAACCAGAAGTAGCACTTTGGCTCAAAGTGGTAGAGTGCTAGCCTTGAGCAAAAAGGCTCAGGGACAGTGCTCAGGCCTTGAGTTCAAGCCCCAGGACTCACCAAATAAAGTATAATAAAAAATAAAACAGGGGGCTGGAAGTATGACCTAGTAGCAAGAATGCTTGCATCGTATACATGAAGCCCTGGGTTCGATTCCCCAGTACCATATATATAGAAAATGGCCAGAAGTGGCGCTGTGGCTCAAGTGGCAGAGTGCTAGCCTTGAGCAAAAGAAGCCAGGGACAGTGCTCAGGCCCTGAGTCCAAGGCCCATGACGGCCAAAAAATAAATAAGGGCTGGGAATATGGCCTAGTGGTAAAGTGCTCGCCTCATATACATGAAGCCCTGGGTTCGATTCCTCAGCACCACATATACAGAAAAAAGCTGGAAGTGGCGCTGTGGCTCAAGAGGTAGAGTGCTAGCCTTGAGCAAAAAGAAGCCAGGGACAGTGCTCAGGCCCTGAGTCCACGCCCCAGGACTGGCTACAAAAACAAAACAAATAAAATAAATAAAAATAAAACAGGTTGGATGGGCCGGGAATATGGCCTAGTGGCAAGAGTGCTTGCCTTGTATACATGAAGCCCTGGGTTCAATTCCCGAGTACCACATACATAGAAAACGGCCAGAGGTGGTGCTGTGACTCAAGAGGTAGAGTGCTCGCCTAGAGCAAAAAGAAGCCAGGGACAGTGCTCAGGCCCTGAGTCCAAGGTCCAGGACTGACAAAACAACAACAACAACAAGAACAACAAAACAGGTTGGATATGGTGAACATCTCTACACATGTGAGGCTGAGCGAGTAGGATTGTAAAATCAAGATAATCTAAGCCACATAATCCTGTCTCAAAAAAAAGAAGGATAATTGGAAGTATTGTAAGCAAGATTGAAATTTTAAATGAAGCAGCTTTTAAATAAAGACCTAAAGGAAATGGGGGAGATAGTCATGCATTTGTGTAGAAACAAAAGTACTTCGGGCCAGAATAGCAAGTGCGAAGACCCACAGAGAGTAAGCATGCCCAGAATACTCTAGAAACATCAAGTTGGCCCCTGTGGCTGGAGTAGAGAAAAAAGCGTGGAGAATTGGTGGAGATAAGGTAGATGAGGTATTGGACTATTTCTCCTAGAATCTTGCTGATCATAGCAAAGATCACAACTTTTATTTTCCATTGGGGACCAGTAGAAGGTATTCATCCTAACCTCCCTGTATTTGAACAGGACTGTTGTGCCAAAGACATCAGTGTGCATGGGCCAGAGTGGTCATGACAGTGGTGAGAAGGAATTAAATTGAGAAGATATTTTGAAGTAGAATTACAGGGTTTGATTACAGGCCGGGTGAAATGGCATCTATGGGGGGGAAAAAAGAAGAAAAATTGCACCCAAGCTAGGCTGAGACAAAAGAATCATGATTCCAAGGCCAGTATGAACTATATAGTGCAACCCTAACTAAAAGAAAAGAAAACTTAGGTGGAGATATCACATAGGTTACATGGTTCAACAGTTCAGAGAAAAAGCTAAAGATGCCACTTTTGAGAGTCAGTACCATACAGTTTTCAAAATCACCAAATTCAATGCAATCCCAAGGAACAGAGCTAGAAAAAGAAAAAACAAACAAGTACTTCCAGGATAGAACATTGAAATAGTCCAACATTCCAAGGTCAAAGACATAAGAAAAACCCACAGACTGAGAAGGTCCAGCCAGAAAGGTAGGAAGAAACCAGATTAATGTGGTAGTCGATAAGTGAAGATAGGAAAGCATTTCAAAAAGATTATTGATCGACGGGTTCAAATCCTGCTTAAGGGACTGGGAATATGGCCTAGTGGCAAGAGTGCTTGCCTCATATACATTAAGTCCTGGGTTCGATTCCCCAGCACCACATATATAGAAAATGGCCAGAAGTGGTGCTGTGGTTCAAGTAGCATAGTGCTAGCCTTGAGCAAAAAGAAGCCAGAGGCAGTGCTCAGGCCCTGAGTCAAGGCCTAGGACTGGCAAAAAAAAAAAAAAAAAAATCCTGCTTAATTTCCTCAGGAGGACGAGGACTGAGTGTGTTCGTGGTACATGCCCATAATCTCAGCACAATGGGAGGCTAGGTCAGAACCAGCCAGCATGGACTACACAGCAAGACCCTGTAACAAGGAAAAAATAAAACCACATATTCCCAGTAGGAAACGTGCCTTGATTTCACACATATCTGTTTAAGCAGCCATAAGAGGCTGTCTTTTGTTTTTTATTTTTGTGCCAGTGGTGGGGCTTGAACTCAGGGCCTTGAGCTCTCACTAAACTTGATTGCTCATAGCTGATACTCTACCACTTAAGCCATATCTCTGGTCTGGTTTTATTTGTTGGTTAATTGGAGATAGAGTCTTGAAGATTTTCTGCCCGAGCTGCCTTTGAACTGAGATCCTCAGATCTCAGCATCCTGAGTAATCTAGGATTACAAGGCCTGAGCCACTGGCGATGTTTAATAAAACTAATGAGCATTGTCATGAGTTACCTTTTATGCAGCTCAGATAGTTCTATAAAGCAGTAAAATGTTATTATAACTTTAAATGGAGTGGCATATATCACAGTAAATGTTTTACATCATTAATGCTTAGCTAATTGATAGGAGGGCCTAATAGTCTTCTTCTGTTTGTTTGTTTGTTTTTGTTTTAGGCCAGTCCTGGGGCTTGGACTCGGCCTGAGCACTGTCCCTGGCTGCTTTTTGCTCAAGGCTAGCACTCTGCCACTTGAGCCACAGCGCCACTTCTGGCCATTTTCTGTATATATGGTGCTGAAGAATTGAACCCAGGGCTTCATGTATAGGAGGCAAGCACGCTTGCCACTAGGCCATATTCCCAGCCCCTCTTCTTCTGGTTTTACATGTTAACTGGACCTTGACAAAGGATTGGCCATTCATAATATCACTTGATTACAGGAAGTGGAGCTGTGGCTCAAGTGGTAGAGCACTAGACTTGTGGTTCAAGGACAGCACCCAGGTCCTGGGTTCAAGCACCACAACCAAAAAAAAAAAAAATTCACCATTTTATTTCAGTTTGATGTTTATCAGGGTTGCCTGAAGGAACATAAAAAGGAACAATTCAAATCCTTTGGGATTTAATCAGAGAGGATAGCTTAAAGCTTTGAGATCTATTTTAAATTATCTTTAAAGATAGGAATAAGGGGCTGGGAATGTGGCTTAGTGGTAGAGTGCTTGCCTAGCATGCACAAAGCCCTGGGCTCAATTCCTCAGTTACCACATAAACAGAAAAAAGCTATAAGTGGTGCTGTGGCTCAAGAGGTAGAGTGCTAGCCTTGAGCAAAAGAAGCTTAGGGACAGTGCCCAGGCCCTGAGTTCAAGCCCCAGGACTGGCGAAAAGAAAAGGAGGGAGGGAGAGAGAGAGGGAGAGAGGGGGAAAGAAAGAAAGGAATAAGGGGAACACTTCCAAATGAACTATGCAGAAATGGAGAAAGCTAGATAGTATAATTAATGTGTCAGAGATTCGCTTTTTGGGGATAGCCAGGTTTATTTTGGCCAAGTCATTGCTTCCCTTTCCTAGCCCATTCATGAGTTAGAAATCAGAATTCTGGGGCACCCCCTCCCCCCCCAAAAAAAAGTTTCATTTTCCTTTGGATGCCTTTGAACTTAAAGAAAATGAATCCTGCCTGTTTCCTAACCACTGTCTCTCTGCTGTTTGCCCTCCTTCCTGACAGAAAGCCCCAAGGAAAGCTCGGAGCCAACAGGGTCTCCAGCCCCTGTGATTCAGCACAGCTCAGCAACAGCGCCTAGCAATGGCCTCAGCGTTCGCTCTGCAGCCGAGGCTGTGGCCACCTCAGTCCTCACTCAGATGGCCAGCCAAAGGACAGAACTGAGCATGCCCATACAGTCGCATGTGATCATGACCCCACAGTCACAGTCTGCGGGAAGATGATGCCTCCTCTGGTGGAGAGGTCTCAAGCCAGAGCTCACCGCCCAAGAGCCAAGAGAGCTGTCTTATCCACTCCCATCAGCCTGGGACATGGCAGTGGGGGAGGGTTGTGTGTTGTGAGTATGGACGAAGACGTGAGGCTTTCCTCTTTAGCCACATGGTCGTGTACGTTTGACACCTGTACTAGGGGCCACCCAGCCCCAGAGCCACATAGAACATCCCCCAAGAGTGGGTTTTCTGATGTACCTACAGCCAAAGGCCTTTCCAGATGGTCCGAGCAATCTCCCCTGCCCCATGCACGCATACCTGTCTCTCTTAACACTAACCCTTGCACTTCTAGATTTGGAGTTTCTCAGTTTTCTCTCTTCCTCACTAAGCTGTGGCTTGTTACCCTGTTATTCCTTCCTGCTAGATAGAGGGAAGTTAGATTTGATGGCGTATCACCTGCTGTCCCATCTTCAGCCACCCATGGACTCAGGACTTTGACTCCCAATAGTTGCTTATTGATCCCTTTTCCCCATCTTAAATCCTAGTTAAAACATTCACTTATGGAGAATGTGAGGTTACCTTTATGTATGCAGTAGCAGTATTCTCCTGCTCTTCCATGTGCTTTATTCCCTCTCCCTACCTACCAGCAAAACCAGAAAGAGCAGAGAAAAGAGATTGATTGATTGATTGATTGACTGATTGAGAAGAAAGAAACCCCCAAGAGTTCCAGTCCTTTTTCATCTATTTCCAGAACTATTTGGGTACCTCATTTTGTCTTTTGACTCTCTGTAGTCTAGCAGTGGAATATTTTCCCCACTTCTTACTAAGCCTTGGCAACCAAATCTTGTGGCCTTATTGTTAGATATTGCCTGGTAATGGAAAGGAGAGCGGAAAGCCTGGGACCTGCCTGGGCTTCCCTCTCTCTCCCTCCTTCTTCCTCCTGTTCTAATCATCAGGGCAAACAGGAACAATATAATTTATAAAGCTTGTTCCATCAGGTTACTGAGTGAACTATGTTTTACAAGAGTTTACTGGCCAAAGTGTACATATTGTCATCCTTTGGTCATCTTTCTGCTCCTGCCTCTCCCTCTTTGTCCCCCAGGCCTCATTACTGACTCTGGCCTTCTGCCATGCTAGTTTGGATCAGCTTTATAGAGGCTGTTATATAGGAGACTCTGGCATCCCCTTGCTGTTCCTTCGTCTCACAACCTTACACATCTGTCTTCTGAGCTGTGTCTTTTTCTTTTTTTCCTTTGGTGCCAGTCCTAGGGCTTGAACTGGGGGCCTGGGCACTATCCTTCAGCTTTTTTGCTCAAGACTAGCACTCTACCACTTGAGCCACAGCTCTACTTATGTACTTTTCTGTCTGTGCTGGCTTTGAGCCATGATCCTCAGATCTCAGCCTGAGTAGCTAGGACTCCAGGCCTGAGCCACCAGAGCCCATCCTGAGCGGTACTCACCAGTGCCCTTGGGACTACCTTCGCTTTCTTCCACCAAGCTCCCACCTAGCTCCTAGGTCCTACAAGTTTCTTCAACTCATTTCCATACTCTGCCCCCTAGATGTAATGCTTCTCCATAGTGTGAGTTCCAGAACTCTGAAGCTCCCTGACCAGAACCCTGACTGGCTTGCCTTTAGTACAAGATTGTTTGGAGGGAGGAGAGGGAGAGAGAAATAACAGTAATGTCAGCAAAGAGGCCAGGGTCTTGCCTACATGGGAGATTATTGACTTTGGCTCTCAGCTACTTTTACTTTGAAAAGCTGAGTTGCAGAGAGAGAGAAATTCATCTCTCTTGTTCCTCTTTCTCCCTCATTAAGACTTATCTTCTATTGGCTCTAAACTATGCAGTTTCTACAATGGCCATAGGAAATGACCCAAAGCCAGAGGCCTGTGGATAGATAGGTCAGCTTTAATAGCCCTTCAGTATGAAACCTTTCCAATTGTCCCAGAGCCACCTTCTGCCATCTGCTCAAACCAAGAATGTCCTTTCTCCGTCTCTCCTCCTCCATCCTTAACACACATACAGAATAACTGCCAGCTTCCTTTCTTATTTTGTCTTCCAACATTGGCTGTCATACAAGAATGAGAAAACACTCCAAGCTACAAGATTCCCATCTCCTCAGAGTGATATATTGGTTAGCCAATCCGGTGATGTGTTCTGCTGCATTTGTTTTCAATTCCCTCTCCTGCTCTTCAGAGTCCGTGCTGAACAAGCCACACCTGGGGAAGACATAGGAGCCAAAACATGGTTTTCTCATCTTCTACCACCAGAGACCCAACAGGAACAGCCCCTGAGGTGATCAGACTAGCAAATGTCATGGCAGATGGACAGAATGCATGTCGTCTCCTCTGGGGACTTCACTTGCCTTTAAAATTTCACAGCCATAACTTGTGCTCAGGACTTCTTTGACGGCTGCTCCATGGGATTTTTTTTTTTCCTCTGCTTTTGAGTCTTGTTTCATTTTTTTATCGTCTTGCTTTCCCACTAGCAGCCTTTCCCTAAAGCATGACTGAGTTTATGGCTCCTAAGGAGCCTCTCTAAGACCCTTGGCTATTTGTCTTCCCCCATTAGGCAAATGATTTCCAAGTTATGAGTCAGTTTGTCGCTGTGTACATGCTCTTCCGGCTGACCCTTGCCGGCTGGCTACTTTATGTCGATGAGCTTTTTTATTTCCTTAGCTCCTCTGTCACTCTCTCGAGTCTTTTGTTTTCATCAGCAGGAGGTGAGTATTGGTCACCTAAATGTGAGGCGTTGGCAGAACCATTATATTAATCAACCAAACAGACCCCAAGCAACTCTTGAGTTGGTCCTTAGTCTCACTGCAATGGAGTCACAGCTTGCTTTTGAAGCTTCTCTTTAGTCAAGGGAATGTCACTTGCCTTACTATGGCGGCCAGCCACATGTCATGCTCCCCTGATCTGTGTCTTCCAGAAACAGTTACCGTGGAGGGTATGAGCTCCTCTTAAGGACCTTGACCTTTCTCTAGGGCCTGAAGGAGGGAGGACCCTATAGAAAGGAGCTGAGGGTGAACACAGGACTCAGACTTTCTCTCCTGCCCTCCCACTGGCCCACTTCCCTGAAAGAAAGCTTGCTCAGAGTTGAGAAGGCTGAGCGCCCCCCCCCCCCCGGGGGCTAGGGAGAACTGGAGAGCACACGGCTTCCTTACCTCTTGCCTGTTGATTGGGAAGCACGGATCTGCCAGCCTTCTGCCTCAGCTCCTCTCCTTGGCCCTAAGCTCCAGATCCCTTCCTATCCTGTTCTCCAGCTCTTGACTCCTTCTCCATTCACTTCACCATCTGCTCAGGGACCTGCCCTCCAGCACCGCCATCCCCAAGGATGGAGTGCTTCACCGTCGCCATGTACCATCCATCGACAGCCTGAACCACCAAACAGACACCAAAAACCCTCCCTCGGGTTTCTGAGGCTCTGCTGCTCCACACTGAGAGGCTCCTTAAAGGTGCTAGCCCCTGAGATAGCTCCCTGACTTAATGTCCCCCTCTCGTGAACTTCTTTCATCCCCAGATCATCTTCCAGTAACATTATATGTTGTATAAAAAAAAAAAAAGAACAACCAACTTTCATAATCAGTCGGTGTAGGTTGCAGATCTCCTGGCTGTGTATCACATATGCCTTTGGTGAATGCTCTCGCTGCTTGCTTTTATATAGAGTTGTGTCTGACCAGGGTGGGAGGTTAGAGGAACAGGAGAGGTGAGGGTCCTAGTGCAGATTTAGAGGACCCCCCCCCCATCCCACCTCAGCCTCCCTCATCCGTCTCCTAGCACAGAACCGATTCCTCTTTCTGTTTCGCATCCACGCATGTGCATAGCTGGGAAGTCCCGACCTCCCCAGGTGAGCCTGTGGGACAAGCATAGGTGGCTGCTGGCCAGCAACCCCCCTCCCCCGGCACCAGGAGAAGGCCAGGGAAGTAGGTTAAGGCAGCTTATGCCCTTAGCAGACGTAGGATTGTGTGGTAGCGACCAGGGTGTACCTTTCAGTGGGGGCTGGCAGTGCAGGTTCCCCTGACTTGACCTTAGAGCTGTGGCTCTCACCACCTCTGGCTCAGAGCCCCGGGGGTGGGGTTGACAAGCACTCCAGGCACTTGTGTTGCACACTCATGTTTGAAACCCATTACCTGGTGACAAACTGGGAGCTTCCTACAGGGCATGGGGATTGCTTAAAAACCACCCTCTGCCTTAGCACTCACACATATTCTCCAGCCCCTCATTCCACACAATGCCGCCCCCCATCCTCCAGCTCAAATTCTACGTTTGTCTCCCTTCAAACCTATCTCTAAAACCTGCCCTGGCATCGGATGGGCAGGAGTGGGCCCTATGTCCCTCTGAGTTCTTGCTTATGTTAAGGACCAGCAGAACTTCACCCCGTTCCTAACACACACACACACACACACACACACACACACACACACACACACACACACACACACACCTTGGGGCGTGGAGGGGATGAGCCTCTACCCAGCTCCAACAGAGGAGGCTGTGCATCCTGGTATAGAACCTGCGGAGAAGGAAGCAGTGTGTATCTCTGATTATATCTCTGTTCATCTATATATTTTTGACATGTAGCAGTACCTCTCCATATCCAGGAGCTCGGCTTGGCCTGGGTCTCCCAGGCTCCAGTGGTGACCCTGACGGGTGGGAGGATGCAGTGCTACGGGCTATTTTGTTACAAAGCAGTTGTTCCCCTTCCCTCACCTGATTCAGCATGACCCCTGTGAGCAGGCTCTCACAATCTCCCGGGGCGGGGCTGAGGCAGGGGCTTTGTGCTCTTCTCCCTAACTGTCCCTTGTCCCTTCCCCTTGCCACCTAGCAATTATCCCCCCCCCCCCGCCCTGCCCTGACATATATTGTGCCTTATTTATGCTGCAGTTATAACATTAAACCATCAAGAGAATGCTTAGTGTGTCTGGTGCTTCACTACTCTGACCACAGTTCCTTCTGGCCGCTCAGCACTCACTGGGCTTTCATGTTTGGGGTTGTCATCCCTGTTTGTTTGTACAGGGAAGATACAGCCTGCAGAAGGCAGATAAATAATGCAAACTACCCAGCCAGACAGAAGGCCGGGAGCACCGATCTGGAAACTGTCTTGGTGACGGAGGCCGTTGGTGTCTTGGGAACACTCAGCAGAGAACATGTGTGCTTTATGCACACGGGGGACAGAGTGTGAGGGCACCAGCCTTCTTTCCTTCCAGTGTCTCCTCTCCTCCTCCTGAGAAAGCAAAGGCCCTACCTGCAGCAAGCTTCTAGTGTGGCTGGGGAGTGAAGCTTTCACGGGAGGAGGAGGTGGGTCCGGATGCAGGTAAGAATCCACAAGGAAACAGGTCATGCTCCAACATTCAAGGGCTGGGACGCGGTATAGGTAAGAGTTCCCTGTGTCTGTATTTCCTCTACAGTTTCCACAAGAACAGAGAGCCAGACTGGAATGCTTGAGTTCCCTGACGTTTCCCAGTGGGACAGAAGACAAGTAAGAAGCTATTTGTGGCTGCTGTTTGGTAGACAACTGATAGAAATAGGGCTCCAGAACCTCCTTGGGGGGGGGGAGGGGCAGGAACCTCATGCTGTGGTCAGGAAGCACCTGGGCTCCAGGGAAGGGTAAGACAGGAAGTTGGAAGCCAAATACCAGATTGTGTGTGCGTGCACACACGAGTGCACATACTAGTCATGGAGCTTGAACTTGGAGCCTGAGTGCTGTTCTTGAGTTGTTTTGTTTTGTTTGTTTGTTTTGCTCAAGGCTAGCTCTCTACCACTTGAGCCACAGCACTACTTCAGCTCTTTGGTGGTTAACTGGAGATAAGAGTTTCAAGGACTTTCCTGCCCCAGCTAGCTTTGAACCATGATCGTCAGATGTCAGCTTCCTTAGTAGCTAGGATTACAGGCCTGAGCCACTAGTGCCCAGCTAAGGCAGGTCTTTCAGGTGGGAATGGTGAAGGTGAAACCGTGTGCAGGTAGGAAGGGTTAACCCATCTTTAACATTCACATCTCCTAAACAGGAAGCCAATTAGACCAGCCTCTTTCTGAATGCAGAGCCCAAACCTATTCATTGGCACTCAGTATTAGGAGGAGAGGCAGCAAGATGCTGAATAGAGTGGCTGCTCTCCGCAAGGAACTCAATGTCTCCCATTTAGCCCATTTATTGTTCAGCCTTTGATAACTGGAGGAGTTGGTTTGGGCTTTTTGTTTGTTTTAGTGCTGGAGAACGAATACAGGGTCTTGAGCATGCGAGTTATTTCATCTTATTGATGATGACCTGCAGTTTAGGTAAGTCACAGTGGGGTACAAGAGTGGTGCTGTAACCTGAGCTCAGTCACTGTGTGCCATGCCCCACCTGGCCCCACAGCTCTGCTTCTCTGAACCTCAGCACAGCAACACACAAGAATTATAATGTGATTCAAAACCAGCTAATCCTGTGCTTAATGCTCCTTTCTAAGAAGTGAACTACAGGATATACTGATGAGCCAGGTGCTGGTGGCTCACACCCATTATCCTAGCTAGTCAGGAGGCTGAGATCTAAGGATTATGTTCAATGCGAACCAAGGCAAGAAATTCCATAAGACTCATATCCAATTAGCCACCAAGAAGCCAGAAGTGGGGCTGTGGCTCAAGTGGTAGAGCACTAACCTTGAGGAGGGGGAAAAAAAAGCAGGGGCAGGGTCCAGGCCCTGAGTTCAAGCCCCAAGACTAGCACACACACACACCCAAAAAAGTGTCAGGATATTTGATCTCAGGCTACAGAAGTATGTCAGCTAGTGCTCACCCTTGAAGTTGTTCTTGTTAATGTTTTAGGTGAGGAAGCAGGTGGAGAGGGATAGATAGCTTGCTCACAGCTGAGCCAGAGGTCCTCCGCATGGTCCGTCCCCCCTCCCCTTTCAGCTTAGTCCAGAGACCCAACTGGCACCAGTATGCCAACAGGTATTCCAGGATTTGCAGGCACCACCATCTGACTTTGAAGGGCCCTTCCCTGAGAATCAGTGACTCTGACTTTTCCTATTCCAGAATGCCAGCTAGGCCAAAGCTATGCTGACCAGAGAGTCTAGCATCCTTCCAATTTTCTCCTTAAAAAGTGCTGTTCTAGAAAAATGGAATGGCTAGGCCTGGCAGTGAGGACTAATGGCCACAGGGTGGCAGCAGAGCTCCAGCTGTGGAGGATAGCTCCCCATGCTCTTAGTAACGATGGGGCCTGCCAACAGATTTGAAGCTACTGTAGACTCCAAAACCCTTCTGCTTCCTTCTGTATCTCTCATCTACCCACAGCCCATGTGCAGCCTTCCAAGAGGCTCAAAGGCAGCGGGCAGCTGGACTATGTACTTGCTGACCCCAAGAAGGGGAGAAACCGGGGAGTCAGGGCTGCACTCTGTCCTTCCCTAGCTCCCAGACAGAAGTTTCTCCATACTCTGGTCTGCATGTTAAGAACAAGGGGTGATCGATTGAAGCTCTCCAACCTGTTGAGGGATTGGAGGTTCTTGTAAGGCCCTCCCGGGCCTGGCTCTGACAAAGCATCTGCAATTAATGATGCTGCTTGAGCTCTGGAGACAGGATTTATGCATCTAATAAAGTCTATAACTCCAGGCTTTGGGCTGGGGGTGGGAGGCTGAGAGCAAGAAGTCCCAGGGGGGCCATGGGAGGGGATCCCAGGCGGCTCTTAATGGAGCCATGTATTTCCATTGCCTGTCTAGATTCCCCCTCAGGCTGGGGGAGGGTGGCGGGGGACAGCAGGTATAAGAGGCTGGTGTGGCTGTAGGGAAGTAGGTGGCAGCATGGATTCCAGGCAGGTGGCTGTGCTGCTGCTGGTGTTGCTATTACTGGACTGGGGCCACACAGCAGGACCACAGACCCAGGACCAAGGAGCCGAGGTCCTCATGGTGAGTGAGTGCCTTGTCCAGTTGGGACTGGTGCTCTAGTTAGATGCTACCGAGATCGTCATTCGGCTTCCCAGCTGAGGGAAATGTCCCCTTAGCCCCCGGAGGCCACTCCTTTCTCCTGGGACTGGTGTCCATCTTCCCTCACCTCCAACTTCTTGCCATAGGAAGACAATGGACCCCACAGACAGCAAGCCCAGACCCCTGGGTCCCTCTTACACTCCCTGCTCCAAGCCATGGAGAGATCTGGCCGGAGTCCAGCCTTCCTGTTTCAGCCCCAGAGGTGAGTCTCAGAGGGAACAAATGTGGCAGGGGCTGGGAAGGGCAGGGGCCAAGGAGGCAGGAAAGGAGACTTGGGAAGGGAGTCCACAGGGAGATCTGTCTGAGGATGAATCTCTCCTCAGGTTTGGCAGAAATGCCCAGGGGCCTTGGAGCAATGAGAGGCTGAGTCCTGTGGCTGGAGAGTTCTGGAGCCTGGCTACCCCTCAGCGCTTAGGGAAGAAGTAACAGTGCCATCCCTGTCTGCATGCAAGGCCCACACCCCACAG
Organism: Perognathus longimembris pacificus; assembly: GCF_023159225.1. Taxonomy (NCBI): domain Eukaryota; kingdom Metazoa; phylum Chordata; class Mammalia; order Rodentia; family Heteromyidae; genus Perognathus; species Perognathus longimembris. Next base: position 49,442,167 of record NC_063161.1, read on the forward strand.
TGCCATGTGTCTCCCCAAATAAAATGGTCTGGCTTCTGGATCTGTGTTGAGACGAAACTTTAAAGGGTTGGGAGGAGGCTCCTAGACAACAACTACCCTCACCACCTCCCAGCCCAACTCCAACAGCACGGCCTGCGGGTTCTCCCAGGAGAGCCTGATCCTCTGTCTGCAGCAAAGAGAACGCCGGGATGGGGGCGGGGGGGAGGTAGAAAAAGGGCTAAAAGTGTGGAAGGAATGTAGTGCCGACCCCTGCCACCCACACGACTCAGGGCCATAGAAGGAGTTTACAAAACCAAGGTGCGGCATGTTTATTCTGGACTCTAGTAGAGCCCCATTTCCTTCCCACTCATCCTCCCAGAATGAGGACAGGTCTTGAGCCAGCTAAGGCCCTGTGGTCGCTGGCTCCTTGCCCTGTGCTTTCCTCAGCCTCAGAGCAGGCAGTCTGTATCAGAGGTAGAAAGGGCACCTCCAGAAGGTTCCAGATGGGCAGGTGCAAAGGCCCAGAGGCGAGAAGAACAGGGAGCAAAGGATGTGCGTCTGTGAGTCCAGCTGGGGCTCTACTTGCTGCCCACCATGATCCTGAGATACTGCAGGGCCCGGCACGCAGCCTCGCCCCGGGCTGCCTCCCTGGTGCTGGCTGAGCCATGACACACAGTGGCTGGCTGGGTGGACAGTTCCACTAGACATTGGCAGAGCCCACTCAGGCTTAGTTCCTCTGGAGACCAAAGAGAGGGGAGGCAGTGTTGGAGGGAGGCTGCCACACACAGGAAACAGGTCCACGTCCTCCCCTGCTGACCCTTTCTATTTGCTCTGCTCCAGTCGTGTCGTGTCCCGTTTCCCCCCACCCATCTCCCAGCTTCCCGAATGGCCATACCAATATCCAGGTAGCTGACATGGAAGGCCTGCTCCTCAGACAGCTCACTGAGGACGCCGCAGCAGGCAGAGCCCAGGGCATCTAGGGAGCCCAGGGAGCAGCTGCGAAGGGACAGGATCTTCTCCCCCACTGAATTTCGCAGAGAATCCCAGGTACAACCTGGACCCCGGTTCCGAAGTCCATCCAGACGGGAGCCCATACCCTGTCAGGATGGAAAACTTCAAAAAGGTGCTGCCAGGGGCTGTGGGACCCAGGCATTGAAACAGCCACTGGTCAGGGAGAGAAAGGCTTCTAAGCCCCAAGAATGCTGCTTCCCGCTGGCCTTCCCACCCCATCCTCATCCTCCACCCCCTTAAACCCTGGGGATTACCAGTCTATATTCTAAGTAAACACCTAGGCCCTAGACCCGTGGCCAGGCTGCCTTCCTTACCCCAGGAACAAGCTCACAGGGCCCCTGCCTCTAGTCAGGCCTCCCTGAGCCTCACCAGGGGGGCTCACAGTCAAGGCTGGGGAGGGCCGGGAGGGGCCCCAGGAGCCCTAGGTCTGGTAGGAAAATAGGCAGAAGTGGGCCCAGGGCCCCCTCATTCCTAAGTCACAGACCCAACCCCCGGCGCCCCGCCACTCACAATGGAGAAGTGGTCATCGTCAGGCTCGGCCTCGGTGCCGTCCCGGGCGTCCAGCGGCACCGTGTGCACACGAAGCAGCATCTTCGCGGCCGCGTTCCGCTTGGCCAGCTTTTTGGAAGTGCCACTGCCTGCATGTGGGGAGAGGAGGGCTGGATTCTAATCCCCACGGACCAGGTTCCCCCGCAGGATGCCATCCCAAACGTGGAGCGGAGGACCTGCCTGGGCACCTGAGAACCTGGTAGGCCAGGAAAGGGGGGGACCGAGTGCGCTAGGAAGAGGCTGTGAGGCGGAAGCTGGGCACGGGGCTGCGGAGCAAGGAGAGCCAGCAGGGCCCGGCACCTCCTGTCCCGGGCTGGAGTTCTACACTGCTGGGACAGGAGCTTCGGGAACCCCCTTCTGCCCAGTTACCAATCTCAATGAAACGCTCCACTCGGCAGGTCATGGTGAACTCTTTGCGGTGGGCTGGCCCAGACTCCTGGGTCACTGTATATTCTGGCAACCGCCAGCCTTTCTGCACCACCAGTTCCTTGGAAGAGAGATACGGAGCACAAAGCTGAGCAAAAAGAGGCTCCTTGGAGCCACACTGGCACCAGGAGCCGCTGACTCTAGGTGAGAGCAAGGATGGGAGGGTGTGCAAAGGGGCTTAGCATAAGTAGTTGCTCCCTCCCAACACACACACACACACACACACACACACACACCCTTCCCTATGGCCCTGGTTCAGGAAGACATGGGAAAGAAGGACAGGAGACACACCTGCAGGGCACCAACAGGGTTGCACTCGGACTGCTGAGGGGAGACGGGGGGCTGCATCTCCATGGGGGGAGTTCTGAAGGGGAAAACAAAGCACAGGCCAAAGCTGAGGAGAATTCTCAGATTTCCTCATCCTAACCAGCCTGGATCCGAGGGCTGCTCAGGATGGGGAGCCAGGGCCGCCCCCCAACCCCCTCAGGACAGCCGGGATACCTGGATGGAACAGATGGAACAGGAACAGCGACTGCAGCAGCAACAAAGTCAGGAACGTCCTCAGGCAGCGAAGAGTCTAGGGGAGAAAAAGAACTTCCCGAGGGGAAGGGAGCCTCGGATTCACACCCACGTGGGGGAGAGGGGTGGGGAGCAAGGTCCTCCTGACCTTCCCATCCCAAAAGAACTTCCCATATGAGCCTCGCTTAGGCTCAGTAACAGCTCCTTCTCAAGGGATCCTCTGCTGCCCAACACTGGCTCAAAACAACTGAGAAAAGGAAGTCTCAAAAAAAGTCTCTTCCTACCCAAGAACCATGGGAGCAACCATCCCCAACCTGAGTGTGAAAGAGGAAAGGACATCTTGCTAGAAAAAAAAAAAAAAAAGAGGGCATCGTCGGGGAACGACTGCTGTCAACCTCAGCCTCCACCCAATTCTTCCCTTCCCTAACCCCAAAGAGCCACAACCCCTCAAAGGGGCTAGCTATTCCTCCAAGAATCTCTTCACGGCAACAGAAGCCCTGGAAGCCCCCTGTCAGCTCCAGAGGAAATCCTCAGAAGGGGTCAGATGAAGCAAGCCAAGCGTTACCAAGCAAGGCCTAGGGGGCATAGTAGGGGTGTATAGAAAGGGGTGGTATCGGGGCCTGCCTTGGCTGTTCCTCCCTCACCTGCTGTCCTCCAGAGCTGGTTCCAGCATGCTCCCCCCTTTGAGGTGTTTGAGGGCCACCTCAGCTGCCTTGTGCTTGGCTGCCTTCTTGCTGGGGCCCTGACCTGAGGGAGGGGATGTGGGCAATACTGGCGATCACTGGGTGGACGGAAGAAAAACCAACATCCCACAACCTCTCCTCATAGCCACAGGGTGCCAACCGGCCCTCAGATCAACCACCCCCCGGCCCCAGACTGGAAGGGTTCCACTAATGGCTGGATGATGGGGCCCTTATCTTGCCATTCGCTCCCAGAATTAGGTCAGGCCAAGCAGGACTTGCAAGCTCAAACACTTTGGGGGCTCCCCTGCCTTACTTTCCTCTGCAGGACACTTGGTTTGCTCTCAATAAATAGGTAGCTGGAACTACACAGGGTAGGCTTGCCCTGCCACTGACTAGGTATGTGACTAGTCATCAGCCATAGCAGCTCTCATAGTCATGCTCAACATGAGACACCGAGCTTAGTGCAGTGGGCACTGGTTCTCCCACATATCCACTGACAATTCTGTCCGTCCTTTTTTTGTTCCTGGGATGATGAGGGCCTGTCAGATCCCTGTGGCACCCCACCCCTCCAACTCTCCCGAGTCCCATCCACCTTCACACAGCCCTGTTCTCCCAATCCAGCCAGTGGCTTTCCCCACTGAAATCTCTCCCTCCTTTTCTCCATCCCTCTCTCCCTCCCTCCCTCCTTCTCTGGTCTTGGAGAAGAGGACTGTGAAAAGAGAAACTCCACAGCACCAAGCCAGGGCCCTGAGAATGCACATAGGGCAGCCAGGCTGCCCAAGCCTTCCTCACCAGTGCAGCTGGTGTCGCCAACGGTGACCCGGAAGGTGAAATTAGGCTGATGGGCTTGGCCCTCGGCTTTGAGAAGGTCGTACACGGGCGTCTTCCCTATTCTGGTCCCATACTCCTGGAGAAGGCTGATCGGGGTCTTGCCCGGGTTGGCGGCCAGCATTTGCTCTATACTGGGGGGAAGGGGCAAAGGCCCACATCACACCTCCCTTCTCTGCACCCACCTAGTCAAGCACACCACACTTAAGCACCTTTATGGGAGGGATGGGGTCCAGAGGACCCCAGGCAACAGAGCATCTCTTTGACTGGGTACAAAGTAGGGTGGAGGTGGAAAAGCAGGGTCCACTCCCCCGCCCCCCAAGTCAAGTGGGTAATGTATTGTTTCCTGTCTCCGTTAAGATGAGAGGCCCTGTGCCCCAGTGCTGGTTGGAAGTGCATGCTCCCGGGCACAGTGCAAACCAGGAACCCAGTACCCACCAAATGCACTAGATATAGGGGGCATAAAGCCCAGTACTCCAGTGCCACCTGGGAACCGAGCCAACCCAAACTACTTAGAGCTGGAGGTGATGGCCACTGGCCCAGTGCATGTCGGGAACCGCTGCCCACTACCCCAGTGCTTGCCGGGAACAACCCTCAGGCCAGGTGCATGCTGGGGCCGCGCCGCTACCCCTGTGCACCGCCCCCACGCTTTCCGCACCAGCAGAGATCAGGACGAGGCGGCTCACCTGGGCAGCCCGCAGCCCGTGGTAGTGCCGGAGCCCTGCTCCTCTTCACTCATTCCCTCCTCCGTCCCCGCGGGCGCCACCGTGACTACAGCCTCCACGCGCCCCACTCACCGCCGACGAGCTAGGGCCGGGGCCAAGCCCGGAGTCGCGGCCGGTCGGGCCCGGCGCGGGGCATGCTGGGACATGGAGTCCCCCGCCCACCCCACTCCGCGAGCCTCCGAGCCTCCATGAGGAGGGGAGCTACCCGCCCCACAAACCTCCGCGGGGCCCGTCCTGGCGGCTGCACCGCCTTCTGGGAGGAGCAGATGCCTCCTTGGACGCTGCCTCCCGCAACCAGTAGTTTTTGTTTTGTTTTGTTTGTAATGTGGCCCCGCCTTCTTCCTCCCCGCACTGCCTCTCCCCCGGGGCCGGGTCTAGCGAAGTAGACGCGGCCCCGGGACTGTGCGATGAGGGCTAAACTCGAGTCTGGCGCTTTTTGCATCCCGTGAAAACTACAGAACCCAGAAGCTTTTGCGCCCTCACATTCGCAGCTGACCAGGCGGGGCCCACAGCGCTCAGGACGCTTCACGGCGTCATTGGCTATTCTGATTGCGTTCACTCCTCTAGACGCGTTGAGATTGGTTGCTTAGACAAGGGGCGGGGACAAGCGGGGCGTAGCTCCGCCCAACTTCCCGCCTCCTCCTAGAGAGAAGGTTGTGATTGGCCCCTGGGCTACTGACGGATCCTGGTGTATCAGAGGGTGGATCCTTACCGGGCTGCGAGAGAGGGTTCCGTGCTCCCCAACCTCCTCGCGCTGGGGGTGTTGTAGTCCAAATTGATCTCAAAACATTCTCTTCCAGGCCCTCCAACCTGTGACCCTAGCAGTCAATGCCATAGAACCTTGGCCACAACTTCCTTTCCCTTAACTGTGCCTTCAGCCTATCGGCATTTGCTTCCCCACCAAAGCCTTCTTAGATGGGTCGTTAAACAATCTCTCTTTAATTGATCATGCCATAGTGGGACAACAAAATTAGGGCTGAGGCATCATCATCCCCTCCTCTATGAGTCTTGAGTGTTAACTGAAAAAAAAATTTACTCCAGGTGTGGGTCAGAACATACACTTTTGAATCCCAGGACCTTATTCCGTCCTCCAAAGTCTCAGAAGCACTGGGTTGAAAGGTGTAGGGGGAATCTTGTGACCTTGGGGGAGGGGGAGAGGGAGAGGATAAGAGTGAGTCTCACACTAAAACGTGATCCCAGTGAGTGTTTTTTGAGAATGGGCTAGAAAAAGAGGTGTCCTGCCCTAAAGGGGGCGGGGAATGGAGGTCTAGAGGAATCTTGGAATGATAAGGAGGGGTCATCCAGGAACACTAGAGGGGGGATGGGGCCTCCAGCTCGGTTGATTGCAATTGGGTGAAACTGGAGCGGTGACAATCCGAGGAAGCGGAGCTGGCAGGATCGGTATGACAAGGGGAGGGGGATGACGGAGAGCAGAGAACTGCATATCTGAGGGGCTGCTCTCTTCGGGGTGTAGGAAGGAGTGCATACGGCAGGTCATAGAGGGTTCCTACAGAATCCGCATAAGACCCCAAGTGGGACCGCCCCAGGCCAGCCAGGCGGCGCGGGGCCCCGGCGGGCCGGGGACCAGCCTGGAGCGCGCCGGATGGCAGCAGCGGGCTCCTTTAAGAGGCCGGCGGCTCCAGCGCAGCATCCCCCGCTCAGGGCGTGTCCGTCCCGGGGGGCCAGGGGCGGGGGCCTCCGTAGGAGCGGGAGTTCGAGCCGAGTGGGGACGGGGCTGGGAGCCGCGGGTGGGGGCCGGAGGCTGGGGCTGGCACCCGCGCACCTGCCCACCGCGCGAGCCTCGCCCGTGACGGCGCCCCGGGTCCGGCGGAGGGCAGCGCGGGGAGGAGGGAAGGAGGAGCCGGAGGAGGAGGAGGAGGCGGGAGCAGCATCCGGAGCGGAGCTGCTGCAGCGCCGCCTTTTGTGCTGCGGCCGCGGAGCCCCCGAGGTGAGAGCCTGGCCGAGTTGTGGCGGGGTGGGGGGGGGCGCGGGGGGCAGGGATGGGTTCGGGTCGCGGGGTCCCGGCCGTCCGGGGCGGGTCGGGATGCAGATGTGGCCGGGGGGGGGGGGGGAGGGGGAGGTGACACGGGGATGCCGAGGCGGTGCGGATGGAGGAGCGGGGATCTGGACCCGACGCCTGGGGATGGGGAGGAGGACGGCGTGCGGGGATGCCGCGGCCCAGCTTGGAGAGGAAGGGCCTCGAGAGTTGTGATGGATGCGTGGGGGTGGGGGTGAGTGAGGACAGACCTAAAGGACAGCGAGCGCCAGAACATTCTCTCACCCTTCAGACAGGGATGAGGGGGCAGGGATGGGAGAGTTGTGGCCCACTCTGAGGAAGGGGCGAAGGGCAAGGCCCGCAGCACCCGCCGCCCTCCGCCCCCTCCCCTCCCCCCCCCCACTGACACCTAGCATGCTCCACCTGAAGATTGTCCGCAGCACCTGTTCCCGATGCCCCAGCGGCCCCTTCCCCGCCGATCAGCGATGCCCTTAATCCCCTCCCGACGTGGCATGTCCATCCACCCAGCTACTGCACCCCTCCCCCCATCAGTGCATGGCTTCCCCCCTCCTCTCCTCGCTCCTCTGGCTCCCCTAACCCGTTTCCCAGGTCAGGCCTTGGAGAGCCTCCCCCTCCTCACACTCTCCTTCAACTCCTTGGCTGAAAAACCAGCAAGAATCCTTTCTACAGAGTTGAGCCTTCCTAATAACTGTGGCCTTGACTGAGGGATGGAAAGAGAAGAGATCCAGGGCTCTGTAGACAGCATGCAGGAGGATTGTGAGTTTGAGGCCAGCCTGGGCGCCATCCACAAGACCCTGTCACACACACACACACACACACACACACACACACACACACACACACACACACCCTGCGTAGACAGTGGAAGGATCTAGGTGTCCTCACTATAACCAAAGAATAAAGGGAGGAGTCAGAATGTTTAGCTTTCTTATCCCCTACCTCTATGGCCTTGGACCAGGAATGGAGTACCCAGTGAGGGCTAAGCCCGGCTGAGTCCCCTCCAGCTACAGTCAGTGCCTCCCTCTGAGCACCATTTCCCTTCAAAGTAACTGTCAGGACTGCCTCCATCACTCTAGAGCTCTGGTTTTCAGCCTCTCAGCTGGAGGATTATACCAAGCTAAGGCCAGCAGAAGGGATTCTGAAAGAAAAGGTCCCAGTGCCCCCGAGCCACCTTCCTGTCCAGACATAAGTTTCTCTGACCTTAGAGGCTCTGCATTTCCCTATCACACTTGAGGTGAAAAGGTGCGTGCACCTTAAGCTCCCCTTCATTCATTCACATCCACGCTTGCCTGACAGCCAGGCAGGGACCTCAGGGCCAGCACACTGCCAAGAGGCCATTTCTTCATGAAACCCTGTGCTGGGCATGGGAGGTACACGTGTAAGAAAGCGGCTCGGGATTTCCTATGTTGCCTTACAACTGAGGATGGCATTTGTTCCGCCATCCTTTCCCAGTGATGATAGTGCAGGAAAGTCTGGAAATGCCAGAAAGAGGACTCAGAATCCCCGCATCCAGCCCTATCTTCCCCCTGCCTGTGCTTGGAACGGAGGAAGGCCTCCGGGTCTTGGCCCTTTGTGGAGTGCCTGCTGGGGCACGGCGAGGAGTGTGGAGGTTATCAGCCTGGGCCCTAGAGGTAGCAAGAACACTGGCCACCAGGAGTGGCCTGTCCTGTTATCTGCTCCCTGAAGGCCCAGGGTCCTGTGGGCCCTGAGAGCACAGCAAAGGTCTTCCAGGGAGAGAGCACTTGATCTTTCATCTCTTAATTCTTTGCTCTCCCTCTTTTTTTCCCCTTTACCTCCCTTTCCACCTGTTCCCTCTCCAGTGCCTCTCGTTTTGAGGAGTAAAAGGAAGGGAGGAAATCACATTTGTTAAAACTACAAATTAAGGGCTGGGGATATGGCCTAGTGGCAAGAGTGCCTGCCTCGGATACACGAGGCCCTAGGTTCGATTCCCCAGCACCACATATACAGAAAAACGGCCAGAAGCGGCGCTGTGGCTCAAGTGGCAGAGTGCTAGCCTTGAGCGAGAAGAAGCCAGGGACAGTGCTCAGGCCCTGAGTCCAAGGCCCAGGACTGGCCAAAAAAAACAAAAAACAAAAAAACTACAAATTAAGCTGGGCACCAAGGGCTCAAACCTGTAATTAGCTAGTCAGGAGGCTGAGATCTGAGGATCACAGTTCGAAGCCAGCCCAGTCAGAAAAGTCCCCATGAGACCCTTATCTCCAGTTAACCACTCAAAAACTGGAAGTGGTGCAGTGGCTCAAAGCAGTAGAGCGCTAGACTTGAGCAAAAGAGCTCAGGGATAGTGCCCAGGCCGTGAGTTTAAGCCCCACAACCGGCACAAAAAAAAAGCACATTAAAAAAAAATTACAACTTAGCCAAGTGATGGTGGTTCACGCATGTAACCCTAGCTACTAAGGAGACTGAGATCTGAGGATCACCATTCCAAGCCAGCCTGGACAGGAAAAGTCCATGAGACTCATCTCTATTTAACCACCAAAAAGCCAGAAGTGAAGCTGTGGCTCCAGTAGAAGAGCACCAGCCTTGAGTGAAAAATCTTAAGGGACAGCACCCAGGCCCTGAATTCATTCAATCCCCAGTACCAGCACACAGAAAGAAAAAAACTTTCAACTTCATGTTGAATACTGTCCACACAGCTGCTGTTTATTGAGCTCTTTCTGTACTGGTCACCTCGGTCAGACTCACAAGATTAAGTTAGACAGTGTTCTCATCATCTTACCTTTAGGCATGAGGAAATAGAAACTTAAGTATTTGAAGCCAAAAAGTTAGCCAACCACAGGAGTGGAGTACATGCTGGTAATCATGAACTGAAGATGAGGCAGGAAAATTCAGAGTTCAAGGACAGCCTGGGATACACAGGAAGTTCCTGGCCCAGAAACCAAAACCCAAACCAAAAGATATACAGCAAGAGCTAGGATTTGAACTTGGGTTTGTCCCACCAGTCTGTGTTCGTCCCACCAGTCTGTGTTCTGATACACTGCATTGAACTTCCATTGTGTGACGTGGGTGCTGCTCTCTCCATTTGGAGGTGAAGTGACAGCAGAGCTCTCCTAAGCCATAGTTAGACTCTCCATAAACTTTTTTTTTTTTTTGGCCAGTCCTGGAGCTTGAACTCAGGGCCTGAGCACTGCCCCTGGCTTCTGTTTTGCTCAAGGCTAGCACTCTACCTCTTGAGCCACAGTGCCACTTCTGGCATTTTCTATATATGTGGTGCTGAGGAATTAACCTAAGGCTTCATGTATATGAGGCAAGCACTCTTACCACTAGGCCATATTCCCAGCCCCTCCATAAACTTTTTTTGTTTGAATTTAAAATAGATTTTAAAAGCTGGGCACCAGTGGCTCATGACTAGAATCCTAAGTATTCAGGAGGCTGAAAACTGAGGATCATGGCTCAAAGTCGGTCCCCATGAGATGCTTGTCTCTAACCACTCAAAAACCAGAAGTGGAGCTGTGGCTCAAAGTGGTAGAGTGCTAGCCTTGAGCAAAAGAGCTCAAGGACAGCACCCAGGCTCTAAGTTCAAGCCCCAGAACCGACCAAAAAATATATTTTGAAAAAGATTTTAAGCCAAGTTTTGTAAGCCAAGTGCTGCCTACAATCTTAACTATTCAGGAGGCTGAGATTGGAGAATCTCTATTACAGAGTCTATCAAGGCAAACAGATCTGAAAGATTCTTCAGTTGGTCAACAAAAAGGCAGAAATGGCTGGGCATCGGAGGTTCATGCCTGTAAGCTTAGCTACTCAGGAAGCTGAGGTCTGAAGATCACTGTTTGAAGCCAGCCTGCACAAGTCCTTGAGACTCTTACCTCCACTTAACCATCAAATAGCCAGAAGTGGAGCTGTGGCTCAAGTGATAAGAGTGCTAGGCTTGAACAAAAAAAGCTAAAGGAGAGTGGGAGGCCTTGGGTTTAAGCCGGAGCTGGTGGCTTACACCTACTCAGGGGGCTAAGGTCAGAGATCGCAGCTCAAAGCCAGCCAGAAGAGAATTGTGTGTAAGACTCTAAAATAATCAAGAAAATTCAGGACTGGAGCCATGACTCAAGTAATAGAGCACTAAATGTGTGCAAGCAAGCATAATAAGGTGCAAGGCCCTGAGTTCAAGCCATAGTACTACATACACAAAAATAAACTATATAATTTTAAAAGCAATTCAGACAGGTGCTGGTGGCTCATACCTGTAATCCTAACCACTCATAAGGCTAAGATTTGCAGTTCAAAGCCAGAGTGGGCAAGAAAGTCCCTGAGACTCTTACCTCCAAATAAATAATTAGAAAACCAGAAGTGGGGCGGGGGTTATGGCCTAGTGGCAAGAGTGCTTGCCTTGTATACATGAGGCCCTGGGTTCAATTCCCCAGCACCACATATACAGAAAATGGCCAGAAGTGGCGCTGTGGCTCAAGTGGTAGAGTGCTAGCCTTGAGCAAAAAGAAGCCAGGGACAGTGCTCAGGCCCTGAGTCCAAGCCCCAGGACTGGCAAAAAAAAAAAAAAAAAAGAAAGAAAGAAAAGAAAAGAAAAGAAAACCAGAAGTGGTGCCATGAAGCCTTGAGCAAAAGAGTTCAGGGACAGTGCCCAGGCCCTGAATTCAAGCCCCAAGACTGAAAAAATGAATAAATAAGTAAATAAGCCGGGTGCCAGTAGCTCATGCCTGTAATCCTAACTACTCATAAGGCTGAGATCTGAGATTTGCAGTTCAAAGCCAGAGAGGCCAAGGAAGTCTCTGAGACTCTTATCTCCAAGTAACCACTCAAAAACCAGAATGGCGCTGTGGCTCAAGTGGCAGAGCGCTAGCCTTGAGCACAAAGAGACTCAGAGATAGCACCTAGGCCAAGTTTAAGCCCCACACTTGAAAAAATAAATGCAATTCAAAGTCATTACTTAAATACTAAAAACAGAGCTTAACCCCCACCAAAACATACACACACACACACACACATACACACTTTTTTTTTTTTTTTTTTTTTGGCCAGTCCTGGGGCTTGGACTCAGAGCCTGAGCACTGTCCCTGGCTTCTTTTTGCTCAAGGCTAGCACTCTACCACTTGAGCCACAGCACCACTTCTGGCTTTTTCTATATATGCGGTGCTGAGGAATCAAATCTAGGGCTTCATGTATACGAGGCAAGCACTCTTGCCACGAGGCCATATTCCCAGCTCTGTATACTGAGGTTTGAACTCAGGACCTTGGACTTAAGTCATGACGTCATCCCCTTTTTGCTTTAGTTATTTTCCAGGTGGGGTCTTGATTTTTCCTGGCATAGCCTGGGACAGCAATCCTACCAAGTAGCTGGGATGACAGCCGCCACACCAGCATGTTTGTTGAGATAGTCTCTCATGAACCTTTTGTTCTGACTGTTTCTAAACTTCAATCCTTAATGTATATTCAGCTCTGGAACTATTTGTTAAAATATACTCAGCTTCTTCTCGATCTACCTAAAGTCCTGTAGGAGTGAGTTCATGACCCCATGCCACCCTGCTTTTGCTCTCCCCTTCCCCTCAGATGTTAGTCAGCCATCAAGGAGAGGATGTTAAAGGAGAGCACACCTCCAAAGGAAACTGGCCAGAGGCTAAGGGAGTGCAGGACATCAAGTCTTCACAGTCCACAAAGGCGGTAGAATGGCAGGATTTGCAAAAGAACACCTGAGCTCATGTAGGGACACGGAATGGCCAGTGGTCCTGGGGAAACAGAAGGTCAGAGATCAGGCTTCCTTTTCTGGGGAGACAAAAGAGATGGGCTCTTTAGGACCCACAAAGAAAAGCCTGGTGTCCAGTCAGCCAGGAAGGCAAAGCTGGTGGGCAGACGTGGTCACTGCACCCCCTGACTCAGCCGTACCACCCTGTAAGGTGGGCTCGGAGTCTCCAGAGACAGCCCATTCCTTAACCACAGGTGGCAGTTTTAGAGTTCCAGCTCTGCTCTCTCCAAATCCAAAACGGATTCTTTTTCTCCTAAACAGGCCTCCTGCCCCCTCCCCTCTCCTTCCCTGGCCTACCCTCCTAGCGGTGTGGCACTACCAGCCTCAAGGCTTGACCTATAGACAGTGAGAACCTGGATTTAGGACAAGCTAGCAAAAGAAGGCATTTGCCCTCCTCAGGACCTCCTGGAACCTGACAACCTCTCCAGGGCAGAACTCTAGGATCACAACCATGAATTCTGTCAAAAGGAAACTTTGGATAATCTGCAGGCGAGAAGACAGGAGAGACACAATCTGGCTTCTCAGTCCTTATGGTTTCAAGGTCGAACCCTGAATTCCAAAGTTTTTATCTCTTTTTCTACTGAAGCCCCTCTCCTTACTGTAACTTGGAGAAAAAGGAACTTCTCTCCTCCAGAGCAGAGAAGGAGGTCTAGGACAGAGTGCTCTAAGCCCCAGAGGGCCCCAAGCCTGCCTCTGCCTTCCAGCATCTCAGGTAGAAGGCACACTGAGTGACCTCCCTCTACCCTGGGGCCTTTGGGGGCTGGCTCTCAGAGCCACCAGCAAAGCCACTCAGGTATCCACAGAACCTCCCTCCTGACAGCTGTATGGCTCAGACACTGTCTCCTCACCAGTCTGAAACATATGCAGTCAACATTTAGTAAATACATTTGACTGAGTGAAGGAGATACTACCCCATTTGCCCCACCCCTGCCCTGCCTCCAGTCCTCTGCATAATTGATGGCCAAAGAGACCCTCTCCTCCCCCAGGGTGACTCAATGTCTGGGCTAGGGGCTCCTGGCCATGCTATTCACTCAAAGCCCTGGCGCCAAGACCCATCTGGGGACAGGGGGGACACAGCTGGCAGGTCAGAAATAAAGGAAACTGTGAGAGGGTGTTTATTGGGAGAGAAGAGTCTTCAGTTTACCCGGGTCCCTGGAGCCTTGGCTTCACTCCCCTCCCCCTACTTTTTCCGGGTCAGAGTGGAAGAGTTGTCATTAGGGAAGACTGAACCTGGCTAGATCCCTGGCCCCTCCACGGCCCCTGTGGATTCACTTATTCTCATGCCCCTAAGAGGCAAACAGGTGAACCAACTTCCCTCCCCAGCCCCGGGCCCTGGATACTTGAGCCACCTCCAGGAAAGCTGCCCGTGTGGGCATGTCACCCTATGCCTAAAGCTTACTTGCCAAACCACCAGATGGGGGCTGAAAATTTCCCTTAAAAAAGCCGTGTGTGGGGCTGGGGATATAGCCTAGTGGCAAGAGTGCCTGCCTCGGATACACGAGGCCCTAGGTTCGATTCCCCAGCACCACATATACAGAAAACGGCCAGAAGCGGCGCTGTGGCTCAAGTAGCAGAGTGCTAGCCTTGAGCAAGAAGAAGCCAGGGACAGTGCTCAGGCCCTGAGTCCAAGCCCCAGGACTGGCCAAAAAAAAAAAAAAAAGCCATGTGTGGCCAGGCACCAGTGGCTCACGCCTGTTAATTCTGGCTACTCAAGAGACTGAGTGGAAGCTAAGGATTGCGGTTTGAAGCTAGCTCGGGCATGAAGGCCCATGAGACTTATGTTCAATTAACCAGCAAAAAGCCGAACTGGTCTTTGTGGCCCAAGTGGTAGAGCAAAAAAAAAAGAAAAAGCTCAGGTTCAGCGCCCAGGCCATGAGTTCAAGCCCCACGCGCGCGCGCAGAGAGAGTCAGGAGCTCTGCTACTCAAAGCTTAGCTTCTAGGTGAAATAACAAGTTGGGGAGGGGGGGACCGAGCTCCCTGTTTTCCTGTTCCCTTTCATCTCGTTTTCTCGGGGTCCTCTGCTCTCCAGCCCTGTGCCCCGCGCTGTTGCTCTGTCTCCCAGCCAGTCCCTCCTCCGCCTGTGCCTTTCGCCCTCTCCCTGTCCTGCCTTCTCCGCGTGTCCATTCCTGCTTTCCTTCTCTGTGGCACTGCACCTCCAATGCCAACTCCATGAGTCCCCTCCTTCCAGCCCCAGTAGCTTGAATTCCATCTGATGCCCTAGCCAGACCTAAGTAACCTGAGGGGTACGGCCGGGCCGGGGCGGGCTGCCGGGGCTGGGGGTCGGGTCCGGAGCGGGGCGGCCGGGCCGCGGCCAGCCTCTGCAGCACCCGCCGGCTTAGGCAGAAGCAGCCACTCGTTCTCGCCCAGGCCGGGGGCGGGGCGGGGCTCATCGACGGCCCCGCCCCCGCCGCGTCCACGTGACCCTGGGCTAATCTTGTCCCGGTGACTTCACGCGCCGCCACGGGCCCCGTCGTCATGGTTACGCCGCAGCGCCCGGCGCTACCCCCGCTCCGTGCAACCCGCCTGCCCCTCCCCGCCGGACCCCCTCCTCCCGCGGCCGAGCCCCCGCCGCCAGCCGCGCTCCACGTGACGGCCGGGAAGGAGGTCGCGAGGGGGAGGGGGCGCCGCGGCCGTAACCCTTTCCGCTCCGCACTCGGGCTTTATGGACCGCTGGCTGGGGGCCTGCGCTCCCGCGGGTGGTCGCTGCTCCTTCCGGAGCGCCCCGTTCCCTGCGCACCTTCGGGCCGGGGCGGGCCGCCGCCAGCGGGAGCCTCTGGGAGCCCGGGCTGGGTTCTGGCGTGGGAGGGTAGGGCCGGGCCGGGCAGGGAGGCCCCCGGAGCCCCTCAGCTCTCGGCTGGCGTGGGACGCCGCTGCGTGGGCTCTGCTAGCCGTTCCGAGGCCAAGCCTCCGCTGTGGTTCCGATTCTCTGGGCCTCGGTTCTGGCCAGCACCTAAGGGGGACCAATGACGGCTCCTTCGCTGGGCCGGGCCCGGCCGGGCGGGGAGGCGGACGAGGCCACCCAAGCTCCCGTTCATCCCCAGGAGGAGGGGGGACAAGGAGAGGCGCCCAGGCAAAGCTAGCTGAGGTTTGGAAGCTGGAGCTTTCCCTAGTTGTGCCGGCATGTACAGCAGACTTTTTTTTTTTGGCAGGTCCTGGGGCTTGAACTCAGGGCCTGGGCACTGTCCCTGAGCCTCTCTGTGCTCAAGAGCACTCCACCACCAAGCCACATTCTAGCCCCTAACGCAGACTGTTTAGTACTATAATGTCTTCACCTGTGAAATGAGCTAATAATAATCCATTCTCGGTTTAGCTAAAATATCCAGTAAACCTTTCATAAAAGTTAGCCATTGTAGGGCTGGGAATGTGGCCTAGTGGACGAGTTTGTCTACCATGCATGAAGCTCTGGGTTCGATTCCTCAGCACTTGTACAGAAAAAAAACACAGACAAAAGTGGTGCTGTGGGGCTGGGAATGTGGCTTAGTGGTAGAGTGTTTCCTTGCATGCATGAAGCCCTGGGTTCGATTCCTCAGCACCACATGAACAGAAAAGGCTGGCAGTGGCGCTGTGACTCAAGTGGCAGAGTGCTAGCCTTGAGCAAAAAAAAAAAAAAAAAAAAAAAAAGCCAGGGACAGAGCTCAGGCCCTGAGTTCAAGCCCCAGGAGCAGCAAAAAAACAAAAACAAAAAACCAGCCATTGTAGCCAAGCATACATGACTCGCATCTGTAATCCTAGCTCTTCAGGAGGCTGGGTTCCAGAGGATCAGGGTTCAGGGGCAGTAAGGGAAGAGGAGTCCCCAGTAATCTTATCTCCAAAATAACCAGCAAAAAATCCAGGTGTGGTAGAGAGACCCTGAGTTCAAACGTCAAAAAGCAAGCCGGTCACCGGTGGTGCACATAATCCTAGCTACTCAAGAGGCTGAGATTTGAGGATCATGGTTCAAAGCCAACCATGGCAGGAAGTCTCTAAGACTCTTATCGCTAGTTAAACACACACACACACACACACGCGCGCGCGCTGGGAATATGGCTTAGTGACAAGTGTTTGCCTTGTACACATGAAGCCCTGGGTTCGATTCCCCAGCACCACATATATAGAAAACAGCCAGAAGTGGCGCTGTGGTCCAAGTGGCAGAGTGCTAGCCTTGAGCAAACAGAAGCCAGGGACAGTGCTCAGGCCCTGAGTCCAAGGCCCAGGACTGGCAAACACACACACACACACACACACACACACACACACACACACACACACACACACACACACACACACGGTGCTATGGCTGAAAGTGGTAGAGACCTAGCCTTGAGAAAAAGAACTCTGGGAGAATGAGTGCCCAAGCAAGGACAGGCCCCATAACTTTAAAAAGAAAAGAGCTGGGCACTGGTGGCTCATGCCTGGAGTCCTGGCTACTCAGGACTGAGATCTAAGGATTGTGGTTCAAAGCCAGCCAGGGAAGGAAAGTCTGTGAGACTCTTACCTCTAATTAGCCAACAGAAAAGCTGGAAGTGGAACACTAGCCTTGAGCATAAAAGTTCAGTGCCCAGGCCCTGAATTCAAGCACCAGGACATACACACACACAAAAACTTCTGTAGCTGCTCTGTGAAGCCAATAGTGGGTATAAGCATAGGGCTGAGGCTACTGGACCAAGGGCAGTGGGCCTCTTAACAAGTGTTGTTTGTTGTTTTGTTTTTTTGCCAGTCCCAGGGCTTGAGCTCAGGACCTGGGCACTCATTGAGCTTCATTTGCTCAAGGCTAGCACTCTTCTACTTAAGCCACAGCATCACTTCAGGATTTCTGTTTATGTTGTATTGAGGAATTTAACCCAGAGCTTCATGCATGCTAGGCAAGCACTCTACCATTAAGCCACATTCCCAACCCCTTCTGATAAGTGTGAAGCAGAGGACTGCTGGGAAAATTTGTCTGAGCCCCTTCTGAAGGCTGGGAGGGGAGGAAATTGGGAGAACTTGGAGCTGGTTTAAAAGATAGTGATCCTTGGTGCTGGGGATATGGCCTAGTGGCAAGAGTGCCTGCCTCATATACATGAGGCCCTGGGTTCGATTCCCCAGCACCACATATACAGAAAATGGCCAGAAGTGGCGCTGTGGCTCAAGTGGCAGAGTGCTAGCCTTGAGCAAAAAGAAGCCAGGGACAGTGCTCAGGCCCTGAGTCCAAGCCCCAGGACTGGCCAAAAAAAAAAAAAGATAGTGGTCCTGAGTCAGGTGATGACAGCCAATGAAGCAAGAACTAAGGTAGTAACACATTGGGTCACCTCTTCAAATATGTTCATATATGTGCATTAGTATCCAGTATGTTTATAATAAAATAAGAGTCAACTGAGACATCTAAATATGCAGATCTGGAGACTACCCACCCCTACTGGGAAAAAAAAGCCTTCTAGAGCAAGGTCTGGAAATTGCTAGATCCTCTGCATCATCTTCCCGGTTCCTTTTGCATGTGTAGCTACATTCCTGCCGTTCCCATCCCACTGCTATTCACAATGTGGCACTGGTTCCTAGGAGACTGTTCTGGGTGCCTCAGAAAGGACTTAAGGAACAATTAGTGGGGTTATTTTTCTCAGGAAACCTAAAGTGTTATGATTTGGTAACCAGGAGAGGTGAAGACAGGAGATGAGGATAAATCTTGGCGTCCAGCTCTGGACGATGTGGGAAAAGCCGGAGAGCTTGCTGGGTCTGAATAATAATAGCCAGGTCAGCCCTTTGTATAGCTGGAGACATTAAGGCTCAACTATACTGTTTGGAGTCACAAGTTGTTAAGTAGCAGAAAGAAATCTGGGATGTGCGATTTCTCTTTCTTGTTTGTCCTGAGTTTAAAGTGCTGGAGATTGAATCTTGACCTGCAGACTTGTGGGGACTTTTTGGTGTGATGTGTGTGAAGGAGTGTCTCTGTGCAGGGAGGAGTCTGAACTTGAACTTAGGGATTGGTAGGCTGGTGCTCTGCCACTTAAGCCATAGCTGTGTGTGTGTGTGTGTGTGTGTGTGTGTGTGTGCGCGCGCGCGGGCGCACCAGTGTGCACCACTCCTAGGGTTTGAACTCAGGGCCTGGGTACTCCCAGCTAGGAGCTTTTGTGCTCAAGGCTAGTACCCTACCACTTGAGCCACAGCTCTACTTCCAGCTTTTTGGTGGTTAATTAATAAGAGTCTCACAGACTTTCCTGGCTGGCTTCAAACCATGATCCTGCCTCCTGTTCAGGTAGGATTGCAGGTGTGAGCCACCACCACACTGCCCAGGTTGGTCTGGAACTGTGATCTTCCAGATCTCAGCCTCGTCAACTAGCTATTGTTACAGGCGTGAGACAGTGATGCGTGAGACAGTGGTGCCCAGCTTTAATGGTTGCTCTTTAACTTTTTTATTTAAAATAATTTGTACTTTTTGTGCCAGAACTGGAGCTTGAACTCAGGGCCTGGGGCTGTCCCTTAGTTTTTTGCTCAACATTGGTGCTCTGCCTCTTGAGCCATGGCTCTAGTTCCAGCTTTTATGGTGGTTTATTAGAGATTGTGAACCACAGTCCTCAGATCTCAGCCCCCTGAGTAAACTAGGATTACAGGCGTGAGCTACTGGTACCTGGCAAATGAAGAAAGGATAGGGCTTCCCTTGACCCCTGGAGAGCAGGTGGTGGTCGGGTGCTCAAGAGGCTAAGGCTATAAGGCCATTGCTTGTTCTTACACAGCTTTGCAACCCCATGAGCTAGATTTTCCCTTAGGGCCAAATGTGCTGGGAAGATAACAGTCTTCACTAACCTTAGAGAAGCCCAGGGGTGTATTGTGAGCACCTGAGAGGTCCAGATGTGAGTCTTCATATGTTGGGATAAGGCTCTCATTAAGAGGATCTTAGTGTTTTTTCATGATTGTGCTTGGACTGTGGGGCCCTAGCTCATCACCTAAGAGGCTGGAACAGAAGGCCTACCAGTCCTGTGCAGGTCAACATGAAATAGGTCCCATTCTTGGTTATTGCTGCATGCCTGAGGTTGAGAGCCAAGGCAAAGGTGTCTGACTCACATGATGTCTGTATGAATCTGTGAGCCCCAGCTGGTACAGATGCTGCAGGGGGAAATTACAATTGTAGAAGGTTACTACCATTATACTTGACTGGTTGTGTTGTTGACTCCCTCTTCTTTTGGGGTGGGGAGTGGTCATGAAGCTGGGCCTGGGCGCTGTCCCTGAGCTCTTCAGCTCAAGGCTAGTGCTCTACCACTTGAGCCACAGCTCCAGTTCCAGTTTTCTGGTAGTTAATTGGAGTCTCACACACTTTCCTGCCCAGGCTGGCTTCGAACTGTGACCCTCAAATCTCAGCCTTCTGAGTAGCTAGAATTTTAGGTGTGAGCCATCAGTGACCGGCCTGTTTTCCTTTTTTTATTTTTTTGCCCCAGTGTTGGGGTTTGAACTTAGGGCACTGTCCTTGAACCTCTTTTTGTTCAAGACCAGTGTTCTACCATTACTTCCGGCTTTTTACTGGCAATAAGAGTCTCATGGAGGGCTGGGAATGTGGCTTAGTGGTAGAGTGCTTGCCTATCATGCATGAAGCCCTGGGTTCGATTCCTCAGCACATAAACAGAAATAGCCAGAAGTGATGCTGTGGCTCAAGTGGTAGAGTGCTAGCCTTAAGCAAAAGGAAGCCAGGGACAGTGCTCAGGCCCTAAGTTCAAGACCCAGGACTGGCACACACACAAAAAAAGACTCATGGACTTTCCTGCCTAGGCTGGCTTTAAATTGAGATCCTTGCCCAGGCACAGGTGGCTCACTCCTGCAATCCTAGCTACTCAGGAGGCAGAGATCCAAGGAATGAGGTTCCGGGCCAGCTAGGGCAGAAAAGTCTGTTAGACTTATCTCCAATTATCCACCATAAAACTGGAAATGGCGCTGTGGCTCAATTGGTAGAGCGCTAACCTTGAGCTCAAGAGCTCAGGAACAGTCCCCAGGCCCAGAGTTCAAGCCCCAGGACTGACAAAAAACAAACTGAGATCCTTAACTACTCAATCTCCTGAGCAGTTAAGATTATGGGGTGAGAAAGAAAAAAAAGATTACAAGGGTGAGCCACTGGCACCCAGCAGAGGTGTGTGTGTGTGTGTGTGTATGTGTGTGTGTGTGTGTTTTGCCAATCCTGGGGCTTGAACTCAGGGCCTGTCAGGCACTGTCCCTGAGCTGCTTTTGCTCGAGGCTAGCACTCTTATCGCTGGAGGCATAGCACCACTTCTGGTTCTGTTTTTTTTTTTTTAATGTGGTACTGAGGAATTGAACCCAGGGCTTCATGCATGCTAGGCAAGCACTCTACTGATAAGCCACATTCCCAGTCCCGATTTCTTTTCTTTTTGTAGGTTGTGAGGCTTGTACTCTGGGCGTGGGCACTGTCCCTGAGCTCTTTTACTCAAGGCTAGCCGCCCTCTACCACTTTGAGTCACAGCTCCACTTCCAGTTTTCTGGTGGTTAATTGGAAATAGGGTCTCAAGGACTTTCCTGCCCGGGCTGGTTTGGTTTGAATCGTGGTCCTCAGATCTCAGCCTCCTGAATAGCTAGGATTACAGGCATGAACCACTGGTGCCCAGCTGATTTTTTGGTTTTGATAGTGAGTTTTGCCATGGGGATTGAGCCCAAGTGCTTCCAACATAATAAGCAAGCACTCTATGCTGAAACACATCCAGGGCTCCTTTTATTTATTTTTTATTTTTTGCCAGTCTTGGGGCTTGGACTCAGGGCCTGAGCACTGTCCCTGGCTTCTTTTTGCTCAAGGCTAGATATGTGGTGCTGGGGAATTGAACCCAGGGCCTCATGAATACAAGGCAGGCACTCTAGCCACTAGGCCATATCCCCAGCTCCACCAGGGCTCCTTTTCTTTTGTGGTGCTGGGGATCAAGCTCAGGGCCTCATATTCTGTACTACTGAGGCACGCCCTAGATCTTATATAATTGAGTCAGATATTTTCTCCAGCACCTGAACAGGACTATGGCAACATATGTGTTCCTTGTTTACCGGAGTATCATCTCCATTACTAATAGATAACTGGGAAGAAGTTCAAGCATTCCCAGGTATCACGTGAAAGGCACCGGAGAACTGCTCAAATGTTGTCTGGCGGGGTTACTGTGAGCCCAGCTCCCTTAATCTGATGCTCTTCCATAGCTGGTGTTCCTGTAGCCTGACAGTCCCTCCCTCTCTCCTCCCAACAGGGTCTGCAGCTCCACAAGGCACGGGGGCCCAGAGGCCATGGCCTGTCTCCATGAGACCCGAACACCCTCCCCTTCCTTTGGGGGCTTCGTGTCTACTCTAAGTGAGGCATCCATGCGCAAGCTGGACCCAGACACTTCGGACTGCACCCCTGAAAAGGACTTGACACCTACCCAGTGTGTACTTCGAGATGTAGTGCCCCTGGGTGGGCAGGGTGGGGGCGGGCCCAGCCCCTCCCCAGGTGGAGAGCCGCCCCCTGAGCCTTTTGCCAACAGTGTCCTGCAGCTGCATGAGCACGACTCGGGTGGCTCAGGGGGAGCCACTGGGTCACCTGAGAGCCGGGCATCTAGGGTTCGAGCTGACGAGGTGCGACTGCAATGCCAGAGTGGCAGTGGCTTCCTTGAAGGTCTCTTTGGCTGCCTGCGCCCTGTGTGGACCATGATCGGCAAGGCCTACTCCACAGAGCACAAGCAGCAGCAGGAAGGTAGGCGAAACCCTTGACCACGGGAGCTCCTTCAGCCCCAGTTCTGCTGGCTACTCGGTGACCCCTTCCCTCCACATGGCCCGGCCCAATGCCCTTACCCCCTCTCAGCCTAACTTCCCAGCTTTCTTCCCTTTTCCAGTGCCAGGGATCAACCCAGGTTGTTTGGGGGTTGGTTTATTGTTTTTCCCATAGCAGGGCTTGAGCTCAGCCTTGCATCCTTTTTGGCTTCCTAGCTCATGGCTTGAGTTACACCTTGATTCAAAGCCCCAGGCTAGGGGCTGGGGATATGGCCTAGTGGCAAGAGTGCCTGCCTCATATATATGAGGCCTTGGTTCGATTCCCCAGCACCACATATACAGAAAATGGCCAGAAGTGGCGCTGTGGCTCAAGTGGCAGAGTGCTAGCCTTGAGCAAAAGGAAGCCAGGGACAGTGCTCAGGCCCTGAGTCCAAGCCCCAGGACTGGCGAAAAAAAAAAAAAAAAAAAAAAAAAAAAACAAAGCCCCAGGCTAGCTTTGAGCCCCAATCCTGGAGGTCTCAGCTTCCTGAGAAACAAGGGTTACAGTTGTGAGCCACTGGCACCTGGCCCCAAGGTCTTTACCAGGCTAGAGAAGCACTCTATGAGCTGCACCCCTTCCAGATCCTTTTACAGACACCCAACCATTTCCCTCCCAGCTCTCAGACTAGTGTGGGTCACCTTTCTGCTCTGCCTTTGAGTCCTTCCAGCTACCCCAATGCCGTCCTGTCTGTGACCTGGAGTGCTCACAAGGCCTCAGTTCAGCTCTGTCTCTTGCCCACAGACCTTTGGGAAGTCCCCTTTGAGGAAATCCTGGACCTGCAGTGGGTAGGCTCAGGGGCTCAGGGTGCTGTCTTTCTGGGGCGCTTCCATGGGGAAGAGGTGGCTGTGAAGAAGGTGCGCGACCTCAAGGAGACAGACATTAAACACCTCCGCAAGCTGAAGCACCCCAACATCATCACTTTCAAGTGAGGTCCAGGGCAGGGGCTGGGAATATTATCCTGAGCAGTGGGATCTCATCTTCCCCAAAGTGCATGGGTGGGATAAGGGGCTCTAGGTACACATTCAGTGAACAGTGAGCTAACCTAAAGTCGTCACCTCATTGTCCCACCCCAGGGGTGTTTGTACCCAGGCTCCCTGCTACTGCATCCTCATGGAGTTCTGCGCCCAGGGTCAGCTGTATGAGGTGCTGCGAGCTGGTCGCCCTGTCACCCCTTCCTTACTGGTTGACTGGTCCATGGGCATTGCTGGTGGCATGAACTACCTGCACCTGCACAAGATCATTCACCGAGACCTCAAGTCCCCCAAGTGAGTAAGAAAGGGACACAGGGAGACTGTGTGTGGGTGACCCTACCAAGGCCGTGTGGCTATCGCCCTGCTTCCAGGCCCTGCCCCAGGTCCACACAGTCATCATCTTTCCAGGGACAGTCCTATCCAGGGAGGGTTATAAGGGTCCAAAATGTAGGCAGAGTTGCAGCTAGCTGGGGAGTGTTGTGTGGAGGGTCAGAAGCCCCACCTGACTCTGCTCTTTACCAGCATGCTAATCACGTACGATGATGTGGTGAAGATCTCAGATTTTGGCACTTCCAAGGAGCTGAGTGACAAGAGCACCAAGATGTCCTTTGCAGGGACAGTAGCTTGGATGGCCCCAGAGGTGATCCGCAACGAGCCTGTGTCTGAGAAGGTTGACATCTGGTGAGTACCAGCCTGAGGACAGTGCAAAGCCAGTGAGCTGGAGGGGCAATTTCCAGGGCCTGGGCTGACATGAGATGGTTACTAGCAACCAGGGCCTCCAGAGGGAACCTCTCTCAAAGTGATGCCCCCTCTTATCTCCAGGTCCTTTGGTGTGGTGCTATGGGAACTACTAACTGGTGAGATTCCCTATAAAGACGTAGATTCCTCAGCTATCATCTGGGGTGTGGGAAGCAACAGTCTCCATTTGCCTGTGCCCTCCAGCTGCCCAGATGGCTTCAAAATCCTGCTTCGCCAGTGCTGGTAAGGGTGACCTACCCTGGGAGACAGGCCTGGCAGTTAGGAAACCAGGGAGTGTTGCAGAGGAATAGCCGCATTTAGAATCCAGGCATCCATGCCCAGACTCCTTAAAGGAAAAGGGCATCAAAGCCCCCATCTTCTTCTCCAAGAACCCAGGATCTAGGATGTTGACCAAAGAGACTACAACCTAGAACTGAGTTTACACTGACCCATAATCTGCAGACTGACCTGCCTCTGAATCAGGCTGATGCTACTTTTCCAACCTCAGTGACCTGGGGACATGGTATCTGAACCTGTTTTCACATCTGTAAAATTCTGCTTAAAGATTCCTTAGGAAGGGAAAGAAAAACAGGGCGTAAGATATCACAAGAAATGTACACACTGCCCTACTATGTAACTGTACCCTTTTTGCACAACACCTTGTCAAAACATTTTGTGTTCAATTAATAAATAAATTAAAAAAAAAAAAAAAGATTCCTTAGAACCCGGCCTGGGATGGGGTAGGAAGGGCATTGGTGAAAACTATTACATTAAGTATTTCTTTAGTGTATTTTGGAGTCAACTCTATTTGAGGAAAAGGGTTCCTTGCTGAGGAATTCTGGCATGTTAACGGTTAGTGTTCCATCTCCTAGAGTGGACCGCAAGATTGTCACAGAATATATACTCGGGTGCATTCTCCAGAACATACTTGGGGAAAGGATGCCTAGCTACTGTTGCTCCTTGAAATTCCTTTCTCCAACTATATGCAGGAATAGCAAACCACGAAATCGTCCATCATTCCGACAGATCTTGCTACATCTAGACATCGCTTCAGCTGATGTGCTCTCCACACCCCAGGAGACTTACTTTAAGTCCCAGGTGAGCTGTGGGTAGGAAAATGTCATCTTTGTGGAGATGACACCCTTTGAGGGGGAGGTTGGGAAGGGTGGATTGGACAGATTGGTCCTCTTATGAGGCTTAGGACCTCACTTTTGGTTAGTCCTGTGTCCCACTCCCTTCTGCTCCAACTCTTCTCCAGAGAATACAGGTCTACCCAGTGACGGAATGTGGTCCTCACCCCTCATGTCTCTCCAACTCCAGGCAGAATGGCGGGAAGAGGTAAAGCTGCACTTTGAAAAGATTAAATCAGAAGGAACCTGCTTACACCGCCTAGAAGAGGAGCTGGTGATGAGGAGGAGGGAGGAGCTCAGGTGTGTGCCTGTTGGGGGAGGTGACTGGCCACCATTGGTTCCAAGTAATGGGCCCTGTTGTGGCACCAGCTCATGGGGGCCTCCATCTGTTTCAGACATGCCTTGGACATCAGGGAGCACTATGAACGGAAGCTGGAGAGAGCCAACAACTTGTACATGGAACTGAATGCCCTCATGCTGCAGCTGGAACTCAAGGAGCGGGAGTTGCTAAGGTAACAATCCCTGGCCTTTACACATCAAGTTCTGGGTCTTCATGGAGCCGCTTGCCATGTATGACCCTTCCTGGTTGTACACCTGAGATGGTGCCTGCATCTTTAGGCGGGAGCAAGCTTTAGAGCGCAGGTGCCCAGGACTACTCAAGTCACATCCATCAAGGAGTCTCTTACATGGGAACACGATGGAGAAGCTCATCAAGAAGAGGAATGTGCCACAGAAGCTGTCACCCCATAGCAAAAGGTGGGTGGCAAATTCATGAATGATGTTTGGGTATTGTATGGGGATGCTCAGGGGAAGACTTACGATGTCTTCTCCTGAGTTTAAGTGCTCAGAATAAATGTGTGTACTTTCCCTCTCCTACCAGGCCAGATATCCTCAAGACAGAATCTTTGCTGCCTAAATTAGATGCAGCCCTAAGTGGGGTGGGGCTTCCTGGCTGTCCTAAGGGCCCCCCCTCACCAGGACGGAGCCGCCGGGGAAAGACTCGTCACCGCAAGGCCAGCGCCAAAGGCAGCTGTGGGGACCTGCCTGGCCTTCGTGCGTCTGCGCCGCCCCATGAACAAGGAGTACCAGGAGGCCTAGGAGTGGGACCCTCAGTTTGGGAGGCCTGCCCCCCTGCCCTACGGGGGCTCCACCATGACCTTCTGCTCCGCAAGATGTCATCTTCCTCCCCAGATCTGCTGTCAGCAGCACTAGGAGCCCGGGGCCGGGGGGCTGCAGGGGGAGCTGGGGATCCTGGCTCACCACCTCCAGCCCGGGGTGACACCCCCCCAAGTGAGGGCTCAGCTCCTGGCTCCACCAGCCCAGATTCACCAGGGGGAGCCAAAGGAGAGCCACCTCCACCAGGGCCTGGTGATGGTGTGGGGCTGCTGGGAACTGGAAGGGAAGGGACAGCGGGCCGGGGAAGCCGGGCTGGGTCCCAGCACTTGACGCCAGCTGCGCTGCTGTACAGGGCTGCGGTCACTCGAAGCCAGGTAAAGTAAACAGGGAAGTTCTTGCCTGAACCTCCCCCTTCACTGTGCTCTGTTCTCCCCGGGGTCCAAATCTCTTGCCCCACACTAAAAATATCATTATGCCACTCCCTAAATTTTTGTTCCCTTCTCCCCAAATAATGACCTCTTTTCCCATTTTGACCAGTCTCATCTTTCCTACAGAAACGAGGCATCTCATCAGAAGAAGAAGAAGGAGAGGTGGACAGTGAGGTAGAGCTGACCTCAAGCCAGAGGTGAGTAATGGAAGAAGTCTTTTTTTGGGGGGGGAGGGTGGTGGTAGTGGTAAAGTGCCCAAAAAAAGCCATAACCCCCACTCTTAACATGTAGGTGGCCTCAGGGCCTGAACATGCGCCAGTCACTGTCAACCTTCAGCTCAGAGAACCCATCAGATGGGGAGGAAGGTACTGCTAGTGAACCTTCTCCTAGTGGTACACCAGAAGTTGGTAGCACCAACACTGATGAGCGGCCAGATGAACGGTCTGATGACATGTGCTCCCAGGGCTCAGAAATCCCACTGGACCCACCTGCTTCCGAGGTGGTCCCTGACCCTGAACCCAGATCCTTGCCTCTCTCACACCAAGAACTACTCAAAAGTGAGCAGGTAAGTCAAGAGCCACCAGATAGCAAAAACTGGAAGCAGATTCCCCATGAGTTTAATAGCTTTGGGAAAACAAGAGACACAGGCTAGAACCATATATAAAAACTCCAAGCCACTTCATTTCCAACCCAGTCTCCTACCCTACCAACAGTATCAAAAAGCCACCTGGTTGAATTTGAGAATCCCATAGCACAGAGTTCCTATGTATGGTGCCTTACATGTAACCTCACACAGAAACTATAAATTGCAGGCAGACAAAAATGTTTTGACTGCTGCACTAGAGAACCTGAATGGCAACCAGGATATAAAATAAAATCAGCCATTATTAAAACGATCCCAGTGAGGAAACTTGAAATGTCAAGACATGCCATGCCCCACCTCACTACATTTCTACTCTTCTTCACAGGGCCCTCCTAATTCTGAGGACTCAGACTGTGACAGCACTGAATTGGACAACTCCAACAGCATTGATGCCTTGCGGCCCCCAGCTTCCCTCCCTCCATGAAAGCCACTCTTATTCCTTGTACATAGAAAAATATTTATATAAGTAATATATATGCGCCACATAATCAACAGAAAAAGATGGGGCTGTCCCAGCCTTAATTTAGGCTTGAAGGAGATCTGACCAATTTACCTGATCAACTCTAGGGACACTGGCAGCTGTGGAAACAACTACTACCCTAGAACTGTCCATAAAGGGATACTGAACCCTTCTTGCTTCATACCCCATTCCTCATGTTCAGCAAGCAACTAGGCAATAGAAGAGCCAGGCTTGTCTCTACATCCTCTGCCTGCAAACACTGGTGGGCAGAAGTGAACCATTTAGACTGCACCTTTCTGTTTTCCGTTTACTCTGTTTACACATTTTTGCACTTGGGAGGAGGGAAACTAAGGCTGGGTCCTCCCCTCTGAGGTTTCTCAGGTGGCAATGTAACTTGTTTGTCTCTCCATATCTCTGCTCAAGACCCAGCTCAGGGCCCGGGGGAAAGTTAGGAAACTGACAGCATGTGATGGCTTAGGCTGAAGAATTGGGGTGCTGTTTAAAGTCCCTGCTTTTATCCTGGTGACTGACTGGGGTAGGGACTGTCATTGTAACCCCTGTGAACAACCTTGAAATATAACCACTCCATGCAGGCCCATCTGTTGACTTTTTTTTGGTGAATGGGGTAGAATACATGGTTATGCCTTCTGCCTCTACTGAATTAATGAGTCACCCAACTGCTAGTCTGGAAGTTTTGGCATGTATGGTAGGAGGCATACTGCTACATGATTTTAGTAGATCCTAAATAGTTCTAGAGAAAAGACTGCAGATGTACCATCAGAAGAACAGGACACTTAAGTTTTAAAAGTATGCAGATGTAAACAAAGGGACAGACATTCCCAAGAAGCTGAGTTCTGGTCAGATAGCAATGTCATACACATAGTCTCTTCCATGGTCACAGTAACACCTGCCAGTTACGTCCTAGGAAAGTTAGAATCCTTAATCCTCCACAAACTTTGTAAGGGCCACCAACATACTGGTTTATGGAAAAAGAGGATTAAGGACCAATAAAAAATATGGAGTGGTAGAACAGATGAAAATAACTTAATCAGAAGTCTTCTATTCAAAACCCAGTTTGGGTCTTGGGAGGAATTAAAAGGTACAAAAATAACAGCAAGACAACAGGAATCAAACCCACATGAATCACTGTGGCATCCAGTTTCTATTCACAAAGAAAAAGCTCCAGTCCATCTTTTAATATTTTTTTGAAAAATTCCTGACATTACAGAACTAAACTGAAATGTATTAATATTCCACTCTTACATTTTCCATGACAAACAAAAATTCATGAGCCAAAAAAAAACCCACGAAAAAAAAGGGGGAAGCTTATAAAACTAAATATGATCTCAGCATTAACAGCTGAACAGAGAAAGGAATTAAAACGCTTTAATTAAAAAATCACGAGTGGATGATAAAGTGTGTAGAAACTGAAAATTTACAAACTATTTAAAACCTGGAATCGCTGACTGTTCAGAAACTACACAGATGGATCATGGGTGGTGGAGGTGAACAGCAGAAAGGGATTATGGATGAGTCTGCATTGTTCTAGCTGCTCCCCATGCCACCCGTCTCCGAGGAAAGCCTGGAACACAGAAACAAACAAGAACTCCATGTTAGTTTTACCAGTGCCTAGTGGCACCTTACCTCTGGAACATAAGCTTAGACTGGTGAAATATGAAGTAGTATACACCCAGTATTTCAAAACCAGTATCCAAATAGTTTAACCACTGCAATCTAAGCTTACTGAAGCACCTTTCTAACACTGACCCTCAAGCTATATTTTTCACAATATGTGATTTCTACAAAAGGCCACTCACTAAAGTCAGCTACAGGAGGGTGCAAAAGCGCAAAGCAAAGTTTCCCCTTATCTCATTTTACCTCTTCACCGAATGGTTAATAGAAAATAGAAGTGAAAGCAAAATTTATCTAGAAATAGACTCAAGATTGTGATACTTATCAAGTCCAAAGTTCTCATTCTACAACAGCCTTGGGCAACTAACAATTTCAAATGTGAAGGGATGTTAAGAGTGAATAGCAAATTAAATAACAATGGGTCATACATTCAATTTTTTAAAAAAAATAGATTTCAGAAGATTATGGTTCACTTCCCTACTTCATTTTTTGCTCTCCAGCGCTTAGATGCTCAGACATAACAATACCCTCAGCCCCTTAGCTCACTTGAGCTCAGGGCCATGATGCCGTCTCTACGGCTCTTCAGTTCAAGGATAGCACTTTACCATTTGAGGCACATGCTACTGGTTTTCTGGTGTTTAATTAGAGATAAGAGTCTCCCAGACTTTTCTGTCCAGGCTGGCTTTGAACCATGATCCTCAGATCTCAGCCTCCTGAGTAGGTAGGACTACAGGCGGGAGCCACTGGCACCTGGCTTTTAGATTACTCTTAAAACTCATAAATCTATAGCTGTCCTGTAAAGCAAAGTTTTCCCCCCACCTAACATGGCTACAATTCTGTCACTTGACCAGAGGTCACCTATTTTTTGGTGCTGTACAAAGGCTTGAACTCTATAGGCCAGTGTTCTCCCTCAGTTTTCCCCAACCCACTCATGGCTGGAGCTCTACCACATGAGCCACACTTGTACTCCTAGCTGGTTGCTCATATGAGAGTTTCACAGGGGCTGGGAATATGGCTTAGTGGTACAGGGCTTGTCTTGCAGGCATGAATCCCTGGGTTGATTCCTCAGAACCACATACACAGAAAAGGCCAGGAGTGGCCTGGTGGCTCAAGTGGTAGAGTACTAGCTTTGAGCAAAAGGAAGCCAGGTATAGTGCTCAGGCCCTGAGCCCAAGCCCCAGGACTGGCCAAAAAAAAAAAAGTCTCACAGATCTGTCTGGCCTGATTGGCTCTCAAGTAGCTAGGCTAGCATGCTAGGCATAATCTTAGAACTCAACTCAGTTGAGCTTTGAGGTAAAGTTCATTTAGGTATTTAGTATACTTCACTGATAAAAGATAGCCACCGGGGCTGGGGATATGGCCTAGTGGCAAGAGTGCTTGCCTCTTATACATGAGGCCCTGGGTTCGATTCCTCAGCACCACGTATACAGAAAATGGCCAGAAGTGGCGCTGTGGCTCAAGTGGCAGAGTGCTAGCCTTGAGCATAAAAGAAGCCAGGGACAGTGCTCAGGCCCTGAGTTCACGGCCTAGGACTGGAAAAAAAAAAAAAAGATAGCCACCAAGATCTAGCCTCCCATTTTGAACAGAACTAAATGTGCAATATAGCCTCAATTTTAACTTATTTCATAAAAATTTCAACTGGCACTATTTCTGGGTATCTATTAATAAAGTATAGAAACTATCACTCACCAACTGTTTCTTTTCACAAAAATGTAAGCCAAAAGTAGTCGGGGGAAAAAGGGCCAGAGAACTCCAACTACTCTTAAAACTGGCTTTTCCTATCTAAGACCATAATATCCTAAATGTACCTGAACTGTGTGAGATCTTGCAAGCTAATAAACAGGGTCAAATGCTTGCTTAAGCTAAAGTGGAACTATGGTTCAAATGGTAGAACTCTGGCCTTGAGAAAAAGAGTGCAACAGTAGAGCCCAGGCCCTGAGTTTAAGACCCAAAATTGGTGTACACACACGCGCACACAAGCAAAGAACATAAAAGGGAGTCAGGCACCAGTGGCTCATAACTGTAACATAAGCTACTCAGGATGCTGTGATCTGACAACAGTAGTTCAAAGCCAGTCAGGGTGGAAAGTCTGTGAGACTCTTATCTCTAATTAGAAAACAGGAAGTAGTGTGGCTCAAAGTGGTAGATCACAAGCCTTGATCAAAAAACTCAAGGATAAGGCCCAGGCCAAGTTCAAAACCAAGACCCGCCCCCCCCAAAAAAAGGAGGGGAGAGATATGAAGCTACAAGCACAGCATTTTGTGAGCACAGGCACAGCTCTCGATATCTAGTGAGAAAATAAGTGTAGGAAGCAGGGAGACTGGGAAGGATATAGATTCTTGATGATTTCAAAATAGGATGATCTAGGGAAAGGTGTTTTGGATGAAAGGGTTCACTGGGAACTGGACGTTCAATAGAGTACTTGTCTATATCTACTTAAGATTTTTTTTTTTGCCAGTCCTGGGGCTTGAACTCGGGGCCTGAGCATTCTCCCTGGCTTCCTTTTGCTCAAAGCTAGCACTCTGCCAACTTGAGCCACAGCGCCACTTCTGGCCTTTTCTACACATGCGGTGATGAGGAATCGAACCTAGGGCTTCGTTCACGTATATGAGGCAAGCACTCTTGCCATATTCCCAGCCCCAAGATATTTTAATGGCAGAGTAAAAACAGATAAAAATGAAAATCCAAACAGAAATATGTCAGAAGGAAACTCTTAGATTTGGACCAGATGGGGGAGCTCCAAACTTTTATGAAAATACATAATACCTGTGGAGGAGGTTATAGTAGTCATTAGTGCTTGAATATCTCTGGGTTACTTCTCAGTGATTCATCCTTAAGGAATATTCATTAGGTTAAAAGGTCTTCCAGCCAGATGCCAGTGGCTCACACCCAATTCTAGTTACTTAGGAGGCTGAGATCTGAGAATCATGGTTCAAAGCCAGCCTGGTCAAGAATGTCTGTGACGGGCTGGGGATATAGCCTAGCGGCAAGAGTGCCAGCCTCGGATACACGAGGCCCTAGGTTCGATTCCCCAGCACCACATATACAGAAAATGGCCAGAAGCGGCGCTGTGGCTCAAGTGGCAGAGTGCTAGCCTTGAGCGGGAAGAAGCCAGGGACAGTGCTCAGGCCCTGAGTCCAAGGCCCAGGACTGGCAAAAAAAAAAAAAAAAAAGAATGTCTGTGACCTTTTTTTTTTCCTTTGGCCTGTCCTGGGGATTTTTGGGGCTTGAAATCAGGGCCTGAGCACTGTCCATGGCTTCCTTTTGCTCAAGGCTAGCACTCTACCAACTCGAACCACAGTGCCACTTCTGGCTTTTTCTGTATATGTGGTGCTGAGGAATCGAACCCAGGGCTTCATGTATAGGAGGCAAGCACTCTTGCCACTAGGCCATATTCCCAGCCGCCCCCACCCCCCCCACGTGAGACTCTCATATGGCAAGAGCTCCAGCCATGAGTGGGTTGGGGAAAACTGAGGGAGAACACTGGCCCATAGAGGTCAAACCTTTGTACAGCACACCAAAAAGTAGGCAAGCACTCTACTGCTAAGCCACATTCCAAGCCCTTTCTAAAACTCTGATCTCCAACAGGAAGTGGCACTGTGGCTCAAGTGGTAGAGAGCTAGCCTTGGACAAAAAAGCTCAGGGACAGTCCCCAGGCCCCTGAATTCAAGCCCTACAACTGATGAGGAGGGAAAAAGTGTCTCTAATTAGTAACTAGATAAACTATCTAGCCCCTAGGTAAATGATAACCTGTTAAGTCTTAAATAGTTTATACAAAGGGGGAGGTGGATCACTTGATGTAAGTAGGACATATAAAGTGTTAAGTTTAAGCCTTGAATACTTCATTCAAAATTGAAGTGTATTAATAGTGACTCAATAAACCTAATCTTGGATAAAGGAAAAATACCATCAAATAATATAGTGAACAACAGCTAGGTTATTATTTTTCTTTTCTTCCCTTTTAAATGTTAGCAAAAGGGGTGGGAAAAGGTAGGAGGAAATCTTTATGCTGAGTTTTCTCTACTGCCTGGGAAGAAGTTTATAGTTTCTGTATCCTGGCAAAATACTTGGTTGCAGTCAGGCATGGTGTTTACATGTCTGTAAATCCCAGCTACTCCAGAGGATGCAGGACTAGAGTTCCACAGACTAAAGTTTCAAATAAAAGGAGCTGGGAGCTGATGCCTCATGCCTCTAATCCTAGCAGCTCAGAAGGCTGAGATCTGAGAAATGCGGTTCAAAGCCGGCCTGGCAGGGAAGCCCATGAGACTTATCACTAGTAAAATACCAAAAAGCAGAAGTGGAGCTGTAGCTCAAGAAATAGAGCACCAGCCTTGAGCAAAACAGCTAAGGACAGTGCCTAGTTCTCTAACAGGTCAGGCGCACATACACAAAAGGCCTAACTTCACAGAGCTTGGGTCAGGTTTGATGACATGGGCTCAATCACTTATATGGGTAAAAATATGAATGGGAGGAAAAAAAATATGTGTCACTACATATGTAGCACCTTAAACTTTTCTAACAGTCATGGGAAGAAAACACAGAACCTTACAAATACTCAAGTGTACCTCCAGCCCATGGTAACAGAACAGCTCCTCTTGGAATAAGAAAATGGACAAGTGGCTGGGGATGTGGCTCAGTAGAATGCCCAGTATAAAAAGAGAAAAAATAGGGCTGGGGATATAGCCTAGTGGCAAGAGTGCCTGCCTCGGATACACGAGGCCCTAGGTTCAATTCCCCAGCACCACATATACAGAAAACGGCCAGAAGCGGCGCTGTGGCTCAAGTGGCAGAGTGCTAGCCTTGAGCGGGAAGAAGCCAGGGACAGTGCTCAGGCCCTGAGTCCAAGGCCCGGGACTGGCCAAAAAAAAAGAGAAAAAATAATCAGGGGGGTAAAGTACACTGAGTAAACAAAGAATGAATGATTAATTTTGGCTAGTCTCTTACATGATCTATAAATTTAAGTTCTTTTGAGACCTACTATTTTCTTGTTACTAGGTTTTATCCCTAAGGTTCCTTCGAATCTAATCATGTGACTTCCTACTCATAACAGTGTTGCTGGAGAGGGGAGAATAGGAAACAATAGAAGGATGGATAAAGGAACTTGGCTGACTAATCAAGAGTTGATTTAGGATTACTGAACATCTCACCATGTTGTTGGGCAATGTCATAAGTTGGTTGTTGAAGAACTTTCTAATATCATAGAACAAATGGTAATGCTAAAAATCAGAGAAAAGGACACAAAAGCTGTTAACTCTGACTTACTACCCAACCTTGCCCTTTAATATGGATAAAGAATTAAGTTCTTTGTGAGTGTCTTGATAATAGAGTCTCAACAGTAACCACTCAGGAAAATAGCGTGGAAGGATACCTTTGTTAACCTGATGCTGATAGCAAGGTAAGGAACCTGAGAAACTGTTCTCTGAGTTTCTTACCAATTATGAAGGACCTCCAGCAGCAAAAGTGCCAAAGACCCTGCTCTCTTCATGGGAATATTACAAAGCCTTATAAAATTAATCTGGGATACAAAAAAAGGCCCAAGTTGTAGACTTCCAAGTTGACTAGCCACAGATCACAAGCTCCCACCCTTTGACCCATCACAGTACACGGCGAACTAAGATTACTGTGCCAACTTTATTATAGCTAGAAACACAAATCTGGCCAAGAGGCCTGATAGCTTAACCATTAAATAATTTAAAAAATAAAATAAAGGTTAATGGAGAAGCTTTTATTCATTAACACAGAGCCTAACACATCATTATATTGCAAGGCAGAATAAAGCTACAAAAAAGGTAACAGAGAAAGAATAAGAAATGTGGCTGTAAAGATTTCAACAAGACTCTGAAACAGGCACTCAGCTGAAATGGCCTAAACCTAAACAAAGATTACCATTTCCCCACCCACCCACCCAATTACCCCACCCCAAAGTAGTAAAAAGAAAGCGATCACAAGCTCACAATAGATTGGTGTCACTAATATTAACAAAGAAAAACAAAATGAACCAAAATACACTTGAGGAGGTGCCTCAAGATATGCAATCAGTAGGGGGAAAATCTCTGTTTTTCGCCTTTCAGTTTGTTAGTTACACATGGCACAGCAGAGCTGGTGGTGGTGGTAGCTGAAGCCCCGGAACCCTTAGCAGCAGACACAACATTTAGAGCCAGGAGAGGGATGGGTTTCATGCCAAGCAGACTGGAGACACAAGGGGCGGTCGGAAGAGGGTTGGGGAGGCTGGAGGGTGCGTCGGAGGTCCCCGCTGTGGCGAGCGAGGGGGTGGTGGTGGAGGAGGAAGAAGAAGAAGGGGTGGAGGGTTGAGAGAGGTTGATGCTGAGGTGATCAGGGATCGTGACGGAGGCTGCCTGGGAGGAGGGTTTAGCGTTTTCTAAACTGTAACAGAGGAAAAAAGGAACAAAAAGAAGGGTGGGTGGAAGGGAAGACCACAATAGGGAAAAAGTACAGGACAAAAACCTCTTCAGTCATATCAGTAAATGTCTTTGGTTGCCAATTAGGAAGATCTACTATAAAACATGTGACCATGTCCCAACCCTCCAAATACTACTTGTTGGCCAGATTTGCATTCTATAGTTCTATTTCAAACTGCTTCAATGAAGAAATAGCTGACAGACTGGGAAAAGAATCATACAGCACACTTACTGCCAAATATGTTAACACATTGGCCCAACCCCCCCAAGTCATGAAGCAATGGTTTCAGGTAAAATAAAAAAAGGGGGGGGGAGGGGAGTACACAACCACCAAACAAGGATGAAATGCTTCATTTAAGTCAAGGATTAACTTCCCATTCTAATAGAAAACAATTATCAAACAATTACTTGGGAAGCTTTGCGTATTATAATGCATAATTTCATTTTTAATTTTTTGAGTCAATGTACCCCAGGATAGCCTAGAACTTGAGATTTTCCTGTTTCAACCTTCTGTGCACTGGGATTACAGACATGACCAGCATGCCTAGCTTCAAATTTTAAAAGTAAAACAAATTCTGTAGTTATTAACATTAGAAACCTACTTACAGCAATAAACCAAAACATTACCACGGAATGGGGCTGTGGTCCAAAGTCAGTCAATGCTAACACAAAATTTCTAAGAATATTGCATTTTCAAAGAAAAATGTTAAGAACTGAAGTGTAGATAACAAAACTGAGAATGCTTTTCTAGTAGGAGTTAGGAGGGAATTAATTTAAGTCTGTTTGCTTCGAATGACCATATCACTAATGTTGACTACACAGAACTGTAAAAACTCAAAACATTCACAAAATAATGCTGCTTCTATTTCTAAAATAAGCTCCAAATAATAGCAATGGTTGACATCTCCCAACTGCCTGTATGTGTTTAAGCCAGAATTCCAGAGATTTGCTGAGATTTGCTCAGAAAACCTGCCCAAAAAGACACTGCAAAGGCAGGAAAGACTCCTCTTAAGACTCTTATTTATCTTGTTCAGAGTAGCTGCAATCTATTAAGGAGAGGACACATTATTCAAGTATAAAGAAAGACCCTAAATAGTACCAAAAAACTCAAGAAGCCAGCAGGAATCTTAGAATCCAGTAATGAAAGCTAATATGTAAATACTTCTTGCTTACTAGTATTAATAAAAAACATGCTTTTGTATTCAATCTGCACAAGATGAAAAAGTAGAGTGAGTTTTGTTTTGGCTTTCAAAATGTTAAGAAGTTTGAATCCAAATCCATAGCTTGGAAAATGTCACTGTTTTCAATAGGATAGAACTTAATAGACAGCTATTCAATAAACGTAATCCTGCAAAGAATGATGACTTGAAGTAGAGAAGTTCTGCATCCATAAAATGAAACCACTGATCAACTATAACAAAGAACAACCAGTAGTAAGCAGATCATATTTGAACCATCTGATATACTCAGGGCAAGCCTAGACAATGCAGAAGATGACAATTTCTAGATTCTAAAAACATGATATTTAGACCACATAAAACTTCCCAGCTAAAACCAGTAACAAATTTTTGCAAGCTCCCTCTGTGATAAAGCTTGATACATTTTAACCTAATAATTAAAGACTTCCTTGATATGCTTGGCAGCCAAGTAGAGTAGCTTAGTAGTTGAAAATAAGGCAAATCAAGAGGAAAGTTTCTGCATGAAGCCAGTAGTAACTCAAGGAATGGAAACAGAAGGCAAAGCCAGGACTACTACTGGGGCATTGAAATTTTCAACTATGGATTTAAGATCATGACAAAGATTTATGATCATTACAAGCGTGATAAGAACAGACTTCACTAAGCTGGGAACCAATGGCTCATGCCTGTAATCCTAGCTACTCAGGAAGCTGAGATCTGAGGATCAGTTTGAAGCCAGCCTGGGCAGGAAAGTCTGAGACTCTTAATCTCCAGCTGAATCACAGAAAAAGCTGAAAGTATGATGTGGCTCCTCAAGTGGTAGAGTGCTAGCCTTAAGCAAAAGGAGCAGAGGGACAGAGCCTAGATCTAGAGTTCAAGCATCAGCATAATAGGAATAAAAGAACAGACTTCATATTTATCAAATTTCTCTCTTGTATTAGATTTTAGGAACTTTTAAGAGGAATAGTCTAAATACATCCAAGAAAGATAAATGAGAAAGCCAACACTCTCCATGAAAGAAATAACTAGGATGGTTGGGAATGGTTTGCTAACATTAGTTCAAAGTTCAAAGAGTCAACACTGGTAGCTCATGCCTGTAATTCTAGCTAATCAGGTGGGTGAGATATGAGGACCAAGGTTTGAGGCCAGACTGCACAGAAAAGACTATCTCCAACTAACCACTAAAAAGACAGAGTGGAGCTGTGACTTAAGCAGTAGAATGCCAGCCCTGAACAAAAACCTAAGCAAGAAAATGAAGCCGAGTTCAAACACTGGTACACACCAAAGAAGTATCATTAAAAACCAGGAATGTGACTTTAGCACATGAGCTAAGAAAGAAGTGTAAACATTCTGTAGAAAGCTAGTCTCACTATGATTAGTTGTTTTTACTATTCTTTTTCATGTAATAACACTAGCTATATAGGGAATAAGGGAAAACAGAGCCCCTGAAAGTCATTAAGGGATGAAGAGGAAAGAATGAGAAAAATAAGTCTAGTATATATTTTGGGAACAGTCCCATACCTGCCACTTTTTCTCACAAGTTCTGAACAGTTCTGAACAGTTAGAAATCTAGACAAATGGAGGTTTGTAGTATAAATAGTGATGGCTGCCTCCAAGAAACTGCTTTGATGTCTCATTATTCCACTACTCTTACTTCAGTTAAAGTGCTTTGGACTCAAAGACAAGTATAAGGAATATTGGTATACAGACATGCAAAACAAGAGAAAAACATCTATTTAACAGTATGGCTGTTCTAAACAGAACACTGTGCTATTAGTACTGTCCCACACCATCAAAAGCCAAATGCAAACAAATCTATGCTACCCCATTTAAACTTTCTGGAGTCTCGATATTTTTTTTGTCTTATAAGAGATGGAAAAAAGTAGAGTTTGAGTTTTAAAAACCTTTTCCCATCTTTACCCATCCCAAGTAGTACCATATTTAATAATATAATGTAACATTCCCAAATACACACCTTTGGTATTAATAAAGAAAAGGCAGGGCAACCTTACCTGACATTGATTAGATACTGAGCCAGGCTAATGCTGGCAGCAGATCCAGTGATGGTGACCTGCCTATCAGTAGATCCTTCCACTGGGTTCGCAATTTTGATCTGCGCCCCAGACATCTGACGGATCTCATTGATTTTGGCGCCCTGACGCCCGATTATGCATCCAATCAACTTAAAGGGGGAGAAAAAAAAAGAAAAGGCATACCACATTAAGTTGTTTGTATAGCCAGGTGTAAGAATTCCATCCCATCCATTTTCTAGTTTTATGTCTCATAAGGCAATGTAAACTAGTACCTGCATCTTAAACTCTTTAATCATGCATTCCTGGTTAAAAAACACTTGAATTAAAGGTCCCATTTCAACTTCCAACCCATCCTCGCCTTTGATTAGTACAGATTAGAACCCACACCAAACAGTTTTGTCTCGAATCTAAAAGCTTATCAAGGGCTGGTAATATGGCCTAGTGCCAAGAGTGCTTGCCTCATATACATGAAACATGAAGCACAGGTTCGATACCTCAGCACCACATATAAGAAAAGACCAGAAGCGGCGCTGTGGCTCATGTTTGCAGAGTGCTAGCCTTGAGCAAAGAGAAGCCAGGACAGTGCTAAGGCCCTGAGTTCAAGCTCCAAGACTGGCCAAAATAAGTAAATAAATAAAATAAAATAAAATAAAAGCTTATTAATATTAAGGGGCTGGGAATTTGGCTTAGTGGTAGAGTGCTTGCCTCACTTGCATGAAGCCCTGGGTTCAATTCCTCAGTACCACATAAACAGAAAAGGCCACAAGTGGTTCAAGTGCTAAGGTTAAGTGCTAGCCTTGAGCAAAAGAAACTCAGGGATAGTACCCAGGCCCTGAGTTCAAGCCCCAGGAATGGGAGGGAAAGAAAAGGGAAAGGAAAGGAAAAAGGGAAAGGGGAAGGAAAGGAAAGGAAGAGAGCTTCAGATTCTACAAGAAACAGGCAAACAAACAAATTTATATGTATAGTCTGTCATTCTAGCTCCTCAGGAGCCTGAAATCTGAGGATCATGATTCAAAGCCAGCCTGGTCAGAAAAGTCCATGAGACTCTTATCTCCAATTAACCACCAAAAACCAGAGGTGGTGCAGTAGCTCAAAGTAGGAGAGTGCTAACCTTGAGTGAAAAACTCAAGAGACAGTGCCCAGGCCCCGAGTTCAAGCCCCACAACTGATTAAACAAAACAAAAAAATTACGTAAAATGATTTTCCTCTCTCCTACCTCATAATAACTCTATTAAGTGTATTCAGAATTTTGTGTACTTAAAAAAAAAAGTATCTAAGTACTGGTGACTCAAACCTTTATTTAATCCTAGCTGCTCAGGGGGCTGCAATCAGTCAGATCACAGTTTGAAGCCAGCCCAAGCAGAGAAATTTGTGAGCCTTTCATCTGCAAATAACCACAAAAAAACAGCTAGAAGTAGAGCTGTGGCTCAACTGGGAGGGCACTACCCTTGAGCAAAAAAGCTCAGGGCGGGCTGGGGATATAGCCTAGTGGCAAGAGTGCCTGCCTCGGATACACGAGGCCCTAGGTTCGATTCCCCAGCACCACATATACAGAAAACGGCCAGAAGCGGCGCTGTGGCTCAAGTGGCAGAGTGCTAGCCTTGAGCGGGAAGAAGCCAGGGACGGTGCTCCGGCCCTGAGTCCAAGGCCCAGGACTGGCCAAAAAAAAAAAAAGCTCAGGGCACCCAGCACCCAGACCCAAGTTCAAGCCTCAGGAGAGGCACAAAAATGAAAAAGAAAATTGTTACCTTAAAAAAACATCCTCATTCATGTTCTGGAGTTTAAAAGCAGAATACTTATTATACTCTTTTTAAACCAATTGTTCCACTTTTCACCCCATGCATCCCAAATGATGATACTTACATCATTTGGAATGGTGAGTTCATGAGAAGTAGTCTGAGCAGATGCATCCAAACCTGCTAAAAGACAGAAGAAAGCAATAAAGCTCAATGCACAGAATTCAAACTTACATTGATTTGCACATTAAACTAACAGAAGAAAATAAACTGGAAACCCAGCATTGGCTGTTGGGATTCATCAACTAACTTGGAAGCCTCCAAAGAGGAAGGAGGGGGAGAGGGGTGTAGAAATAACTCTGGAATGTATCTCTTCTGTACACTCAGAAGAGCTGATTTCATGCCATTTCCTGCAAAGCCCAGTCTATTAGGGATAGGGAGATAGAAGCAAGGGAGCATAATATCCTCAAATAGTATCAAAATCTAAACATCTAGTCCTTTTGAACTTCTACCCCTTTTCTGCTTTGGGTTTCCTAATGTTATTTTCCAATTTATCTCACCCAACACTCACTAGCATCAGTGCCAATATCATGTCTGTTATTGGGTACCATGGACTTTTTGGCACACATGCAGTGTTGCTTTAATTATACCTGTATCAGATTAAAACCCTCTAACCTCTATCCTCCTAACCTAACTTAAAGGTCAGATAGAATGAAATGGCAGTCAGGTTAAGGGGAGTTTATTTCTCCAGGTTTATTCCCTATCTCTTTGACTCAATTTATTCTGCCTTTTGTTTAGTTCTCCAAAGAAAAAACAACAACAGAAAAAAAAATCCCATCAGCAAACACCCATACCCATCTACAATGACACCTAAACTGGACCAAGTCAGCTGGCTAACTCATAGTCCTAATCCTGCTCTCAACTCTACTTTAGAAGGGGTTGGCCAGATCCATCAAGGGACCCTCAGGGGCACCAGGCCCACCCCTTTGCTCTCTCAGCTCCTCTCTGCCATGTGTCTGATGCTGGTATGATTCATGGGCAGTGAAACAAGACTCCCACCAGTTTATTAATATAACAGTAGAATACTACAGATTTTTTTTTTAATCATTACCCCAATAGCCTTTCACCTCTGGAGAGCTGGATTCAATGCCTGTTAAGATACAAGTGAAAATGAGTTTGGTGGTCTCATCCTAACCCTATCGGACAAGTTATTCCTTATACAGAAAAAAAAAAAAAGCCCAAAAACAAAACAAAATCAAAACAAAAAAACACTACACAATTTGGCACAAATGGATTGTCTCTACCCAAGTCTTGTGAATAGCTGGTGGAGAGAAAGGGGGTGCTGATCAGATCAAGGGGGCAGCCTCACAATGTATTGCAATAAATATCAGCCTACCCTTTGCCTGACAAGCATCCCCAGACCTCACCCCAAACCTTCCAGGGCCCTTTTTTCTTTTAGAGTAACTCAACCCAAATGAAAACCACGTTAACAAACACATTACCTCCTTGGGTTTAGCCATAGACAAGCCAAGGTTAAACCAGCAGGATGCTGGATAACGAAGTTTGTTTTAAACAGTTGTCAAATTGAGACCTTGGGACTGGTCTCTTGTCTTGCACTACACCTTACAGAAATAAACACTGAGGTATCCATACCACTGAATCCGGTGTTGCCATGCGTCATGGGAAAATGAGACTGTTGCATTGCCAATTGGTGCAGCTTGGTCAACTGCAGGAAAGAAACAGGAGAGGCCAGCATTAGAAGAACAGCCAAGGCTCAAGCACATCCAAATGTGAAAATGGAGCTCTGATTCCCAAAATTATCCCTACTACTATAAGTATAACCCAGGTGGGTAAGGAAGTGCTTTATCATACAATATTGAGAACCAGCAGAGTATGAAGGGTAAAGGTCGTAAATAGAAAGCATGTCAGTTTAAGAGAACAAATGCATTTTGGATACGTGAAAAGGAAAGCAACAGCATATCCCAACAACCATCCCCTGTGGGCTATTTAATGAAGGTGTTTGCAGCCATTGCAACAGTTGTCCCCAGGGACAAGCACAGACAGGCCAGGTAAACAAACTGTGCAGTGGTGCTAGGGAAAACACACCATGCAGGGGTCCACCAGTATTGGGGAAAAGGAAGGTAATGGGGGGAGGGGGCAGGGAGACTTCAAGGAAGAAAAAGGTTGAGAAATCAAACTGGGCTTAGTCTATAACACCAACTTTCACAACTATTTTTCTTTACATGCTGTCCTCCCTGAGTTGGGCATGGTGGTACAGGCCTATCTGAGCACCCAGTAGGCATCAGTAAGTAGAATGATTAAGCTCAAGGCCACCCTGGCCTACATAACTGATACCCGTGTAAAAACAAATAAGGGGAGGGGAACTAGCCCTGTCCTGGCTGATACAAACAAAAATAATCCTTTTTAAGGTCTACTTCACCCCTCCTGGGTCCTACCACTAACCAAGAGCCAAACTCAACTTTCCATGTCTAATGCTCAGCACCTGAAAAGGTTAAAGATAAAGGCAAAGTACAGAAAGAAATGCCCTTAAAACAAATATCAGTACTTTTTTTTTTATAAGAGTTTTTACTGGTAAGGAATTCCAATGTTCCACTTCCTATACTTTAAGGACAAAAACCCAACCTTCCCAGTCCCTCCTACCCCAAAACTCTATTCCTTGAAGAATCTTCCCAAATAACAAACAACAGAATACCAAAGAACATTTCTTTCAGACGAGCAAACTTAACAAAAAGAGAAAGCAGCTAATAATACTCTGCTGGATTATAATTTCCAGGGATTAAACATCAAAAGTAAACAAGGTGCTACTGTGTCCTGGTTAAAAATTCATCATTTCAAGGAACAAAGTGCGTGGTTTACATTGTGAAGTAACGACTTAAATTCTGTGAATGTTTAAGACCCAATTCACTTCTGGCTACTTGGGAGAAAGAAGACAATTTTGGATGGATAAGGAATTTTTCAAAACAAGAAGTAAAAACAAAACTTACATCTGGCTGTGGAATGGCATACTGTCCTTGAATGGTATAGGCCTACAAAGGAGGAAAACAGTTCCTATTAAAAACCAATCACGGACAGCCACCCAGTGCAGGGAAAGACAGATTTCTACTAGCCAGGAAGCCAGAATTGAACTATAGAATGGGGAGGCCAGGGAATGAGGCAGTAGATGGAATTTCACAAACACAGACTGTGCTGTCCTTCTTTGCATCCTAATATAATGACTTTATTTCAGGGATCCTATAAAAGTTGATTAATCAAATTCCCTTTAAGCAAAGCAAAATATACACATCTGCTTCTTAATGAGAATGTAGAAAGTGAGATTAAACAATGTCTTCCATTGAACTCCACCCCCACCCCATTTCCTCTCTGTATACAAGATACCCTAGGAGGGAAGAGTTTCTTCCCACACCCCAACCCTCTACCAACCACAGTGCCGTGGATAATTTGCATCTGTACAAACCTACATAGCATGTATTGAAATTACTTCCCTTTCCCTGATTTACTGCTTTCTGTATCTACTTAAAACCTAAGTACACTGGAAGCTTAGCCCTAACACTAGGAACAAAGAGCACTATGCGCTATGTCCTTCCTTCTCCCAGCTCCCCTCTATGAAAAGAACTTGAAATTCCCAACTATACCCTCCTCCCCACACATCATAACCTCCCCAAAAGAGAGCTGGGTCATTAGGGGAATAGGGGTGGAGGAATGGACAAGGAGTAAGATAAAGGGAAAAGGGAGGGGGAAAGGGAGGAAGCACCTAGTTAATGAGATGTGACATGTCTCACATCAGAGCTAGTACCCCCAAAATTATACCCAGGTGGGGGTGGGAAGGTGAAAATAGGATGGGAGAAGTGGGAGGGGAAGAGGGATTGGACAAAAAAAATTTACAAAAAAGAAAAAAAGAAAAAAAAAAAGAAAAAAGTCGGTGTTACCATCTGGTGGGCTACACGGCCTGTGTGAAATGTGGTGGGGGGGTCAGTCCAGGTCCCCGTGGACAGGTGGTGTCCACAGCACAAAAATCACCAGCGCCACTGGCCCCCCGTGTGTTGGCAGTCTCGGCTGAGGCAGAAGGATTGAGTGAGCCTTGGAGACTGAACATCCCCTCTCACCTCTAGAGGTGGTCCCTCCAGGTCAGGGTTGAGG
This sequence comes from Perognathus longimembris pacificus, assembly GCF_023159225.1. Lineage (NCBI taxonomy): Eukaryota > Metazoa > Chordata > Mammalia > Rodentia > Heteromyidae > Perognathus > Perognathus longimembris. The sequence continues at coordinate 49,486,969 of NC_063161.1, forward strand.
CACATGGACGGGGTGGTGTGGGGAAAGCTCGCACTGTCGCTGCCTGTGCTGTACCTGTCCTGTGGATAAATAGAGGATTTCAGTCTCCAGGGCTGTCAATCCGGCACCTTGTCACCAGCATGAAATTCACACAAAAAAAAGTTGTTTATTTTTTTTTCCTTTAAAAGGAGCTCACAACACAGATTTGAAACGAGCTGTAGTCAGCAATTTTTTTCTTTTAAAAAAAGTTACCTAGTGGCAGATTTCACACTGCATAATTGAATAAGGGGGTAGGGCAATGGAGCTGATATCATCAGCTCTTGGTCACTGTGGGATTATTAAATTGAACCCGACAGAGCCCATTTTGCCACAAAGGAACAAAAGACAGGCCCACCTATGGGACACTGACTGTATGAACTGATCCATTTAAAAAGGCCCTTGAAATGACCCATGACAGGGCAAGCTTTTAAAGGGTGGTCAACTTGGTAACAGGGAGGGAGGATAGGGATGCAAAGAGGCATGAAAGGGGAGGAGTGTTGGCAAGGGAGAAAGGAAGGAACTGTACAGAGGATTTCTGCCACACAGCAGGGACTCCTTATATCCAAGTGAGAATCCAGAAGAGAAGTAACTCCAAAGACTGATTCTCCTGGCTACACTGACTCTGAGCCTTTGCTTATCCTGCCCAATTATCTAAACTGAGCTCTTTCACTAAACCAGTTTGTAGGATGATAGTGCTAAAAGCAAAGTACTAACCCGTCTCAAGACAAAGACAAGACTTCTTGTGAAGTTCCCAGAATTTCATAACCAACTTTCCTCAAACCTGTTTAATTTTATGCCAATTCAGCAGGATGTAAATAAATAGTATGACTTAAGGTTTTATGCTTCCCCTCTAAATGGCTTCCAGCTCAAATATCAACAGATGCTTATTAAACAAGGCCAGTCTCTAGTGGGAAAAGGCACTTTGAACAATGAACTACTTACTCATTCAGCTACCAAAATAAACTTGAATCCCAATGTTTTAGAAAAAATAACTGGCCTACGTATTCCTTAAACACCAGTCATCGATCCATAAAACTACCATGGTGCTTATCAAATGTTCTTCTCTCACACAACTCTAACTTCAAAATAAACCATGTGTCAAACACAAATAATTTAAGTTGTTGAGGGCATCGAGGCAGCAAGGGGGGTGCTCTGCTCTTACTTTTAACACCAAAAGTCACAGCACCACAGAAAACATGCTCTCCTAGTCTTGCACACTGAACTCTTACCCCAGATGATTTCAGTTATGCCATGTGGGTTCAAACCAGTATTTGAGGTTAAGAGCCTGGGAAACAACACACTGGAGTTTGGAAGTAAAGGGACAGGAGTAGGGGAGGGGAGGTGAAGAGAAGGGGAAGTTTGTAGGACACTCAAATTCAGGACCCGCCCCAAATTTGATACCATCATCAAGAAATCTCCAGAGGTTCAACTGTTACTTTTATTCAGATTATTAAGGATCACCCATACATATAAAAACATAAATGATGGGTAGGGAGACAAGTGACCTTGGGGCAATTTCGCTTTCCTCTACCACAATCCACCTTATGTTACCAAATTAAATTACCTCTTCTGAGTGCCTACAAAACTTCCATTGCCTGCTAAAAATTAAGTTAGGAGCTTGGCATTCCAGGCTTTCTCCATTACAAAAATAAATAAAGCAAGTCAAACTATGGCCAGAGTACAGGTTTCAGCAAACATGCAGAGTGGTTTGTGTGTTACTAGCAAAGTTGACAACTCAAAGACAATCTTCATTCAGTCTAGCCACTAATAAGAATTTTCTTACCTGACCACCTGCAAAGATGACTGGAGAACTTGACGGCTTGGGCCGGTACGGGATGGTCACGCCCTTCGGAGGGGACTGGGAGAGAGTCAGAGGGGAAAAAAACAAAAAGAGATAAGGTTTCAAAGCTGCTTCAGCTGTGTGGCTTTAGCACACACAGGTCAGTTAAACTATTAGTGCTCCCTCAACTATCAAATTGTTTCTTGCGTGATCTAGTCACAAATATCTGTAGTTTTTGCCTTTAAATCAGTTATGACAATCCATGGCTCACAGATTCTTCCTATAGCAAATGTCCCTGACAATAGTCCCTAGCACTATCTCATGCTTTTCAGGGAACTTTAAGGAAAACAAAACAATAAAAATCCTCTACATATACATTTTAAATTCCTAATACTTAGGATCCAATAGTAAACAAAAGTCAAAGCTGGAAATAAAGCACCCAAAACATTATGGTTAAGGTAATACAGACACTTGGCGATTCAAAGACCTAATCAAGATGTTGCTAAACTATACTTGGAAATCATCCTGTCTTACAAGACCACCTCCTTAATTCTAAAAAACCCAATTTCCCTCAATTCTGCTTATCTTTTGTTGTATAATAGCATACTGGCAGGACCTTGTCATTCAAAACATCATGATGGATCCATTTTCTATTTTACACAACTACCATTTTGAGCGTTATCTGCTTAACAAGTTCCATGTTCTATAGCCAACTTAAAAGCTTATTAGAAACCTAAGTGCATCTTTTGTCCACTCAGACCTAGTAGTGAATTTTTCCCAACTGATAGAATGGCTCTGAACCAAAAGATCACTGCTGCTTTGAAGATTCTATTTTTACTCACAGACAGTAAGAAGATAAATAAATAAATCATATGGCGGAAGAAAAATATGAACTCCGGGAACCTCTTTCCCCACCTCCCATTACTAACTAGGCTTCACCTAATTCTAGTCTAGTAAGATAGATCAATTTCTCTATCCTCAGAATCACCCTCCCCCCACACTCAGCATGAGCCTGAGGGCTTACCTCCAACATGACCACGCAGATCTGTTTGACACACTCAATGATGGATTGCGGAATGCCAGCAATAGTGATGGCCCGCTCAGTTGAGTTGGGGAGCATATCCCCTGCCACCTGGACCTGAGCCCCTGTACTCTTTGGGGTAAAAAGAAATTAAAAATCAGAAAAACAACATGTTCTTCCAATTTCTCCCAGCAGCAATTTTAGTCAGAAGCTCATAGATACTTGTATCATATCCCCTTTTTATACCTTCCCTTTCTTTCCGTATTGTAGCTAGTACTGCTTAATGGGAGTTAAAATTAGCTTCTGAAAGACAAGAAGTCTGGATAAGAGCCTAAATTTAACCTGCTCTCAAGAAAAAGGTCCTCTAGACAGTTTCCTCTCAACTAATGATAGTGCTGTGGGCGAAATAAATCCCACAAATATCATCTACCTCTTATTCTCTTATGGAGTTAATACATGTATCAGGCCCATTCTTTATGCCAGGCACCATTCTAAGTGCTTGGTAATACATGAAAAAAACTAAGACCTCTGTTCTTATCATTACAAGAGACTCATGCCAAAACTCATCTTGTTAGGAATCATGTCTCATTCCAAAACCAAGTACAACAAAAAGCTTCCAAAATTAAGTAAAATTTCTACTACTAAAAAGAAAAGAGAGCTGGGCTAGCGCCCCCCCCCCAATCCTAACTAATAAGGAGGCTGAAATCTGGGGATCATTGTTCAAAGCCAGCCTGGTCGCCAAAGTGTGAGATTCATCTCCAGTTAAGCACCAAAAAAGCAAGAAGTGGAGAAGTGGCTCAACTGGTAAAAGCACTAGAGTTGAGCAAAAAAGCTCAGGGACAGCACCTAGGGTAGGCCCTAAGTTCAAGCCCAGGACTGGAACAAGAGAAATTAATTAACCACAAAAAGCCAAAAGTTAAGGTGTGGCTTAAGTGGTAAACACTGAGTGAAAAAGTTAAAGGACAGCCAGTGCAGTACACAGGCCCTGAACTCAAGCCCCAATACCAGCACCAAGAAAAAAAAAAAAAGAGAAAGGACATTGAAATATACATTACCCTTTCCCCCTTGCTTCTTAAAAGTTTAAATAATATAGCGGGGCTATTATACATAGTTAAAGGGAGGGGAACATACCAACCGGAGAATAATCTCAAGGCCCAGCATTGGCTAAGCAGGCACTGTACAAAGTCATATTTTCAGCACCCCACACACCCCTTTATAGTATTTTTCAGATAAGGTTCTTGAGTTTTTGCCCGTGGACCATTCCCCTACCACTGGTCTCCAAATCATCTGGGATGATTGCAGACTTGCAGTATCATACCCAGCTTATATGTGGAGATGCAACCCTCCTGAGCTCCACCTCCCAATTATAGATATGACCTGTCATGCCTGGCCTTAATCTTTTTAGATATGAACAAATACAGAGTTCCAAGGAAAAAGTTGCTAAATTGTACAATGTTGTTAAACAAAAAGAAAACCATGTTAGAAATTCTGGCTAACTTTCTCATATTTCTCATATTCTCATACTAAAACCTTTTGAGTCAGGCAGATCGCTTACACCTGTAGCATCAGCTACTTGCAAGACTGAGGCAGAATTGATTTTTTTTTTTTTTTTGCCAGTCCTGGGCCTTGGGACAAGCTCAGGGCCTGAGGACTGTCCCTGGCTTCTTTTTGCTCAAGGCTAGCACTGCCACTTGAGCCACAGCGCCACTTCTGGCCATTTTCTGTATACGTGGTGCTGGGGAATCGAACCCAGAGCTTCACGTATGCAAGGCAAGCACTCTTGCCACTAGGCCATATTCCCAGCCCCGGCAGAACTGATTTGACTCCAAGAGTTTGAGATCATCCTGGGCAACAAAGTAATACACAGTAGGCAAGGAGACCTTAAAGCTATCTCAATGGTAGAGGGTAGTAGAACTCAGCCTACTACATACTAGGCTCTTGGGTTCAATATCCAACAACACAAATATTAAAATGTATTTATTATGTAAAAGATAAAAATCTATTGTGTACTTTCATTCCAGTATGATGAAATGCTAACCTTTCCAAGACATACCAAGAGCCAAACAGACACTGGAACAAGTAAGCATTTCTAAAATGAGCACAAAAGTCACTAACCTCTCGTATTTCCTTGATCTTGCAACCACCTTTTCCAATGAGAGAGCCACATTGACTAGCAGGAACCACCAGCCTTAGAGTAACCGGGGGTCTACTTGCAGCTGTACTATTGGTCATAGAGCTGCTTATGTCCTATAAAAAGAAAACTGATTAGAACATCAGAAAAGTATACAAGTTTAATCAGATTCCTGGAAACCTACTTCCATAAGAACCACTAATTCCATATTTGTGCTGGTCCTGGGGCTGTGCCTGGGCAGCCCCTGAGCCTCATTGCTTTCTCAAGGCTGGCACCTGAACCATTACGCCAATTCTGCTTTTAGAGTAGTTAATTGAAGGTAAGAGGCTCAAAGGGATTTTTCTTTCCAGGCTGGCTTCAAACAGTGATCCTCAGATCTCAACCTCCTGAATGACTAGGATAGTAGATGTGAACCTCAGGGCCTGGCTCATTCTTAACCTTTTAAAGAACATGTCACATCTAAACTATACTTCTTTTTGCCAGTCCTGGAGCTTGGACTCAGGGCCTGAGCACTGTCCCTGACTTCTTTTTGCTCAAGGCTAGCACTCTCTTGAGCCACAGCTCCACTTCCAGCCTTTTCTGTTTATATATAGTGCTGAGGAATCGAGCCCAGGGCTACATGCATGCAAGGCAAGCACTCAACCACTAAGCCAGATTCCCAGCCCCTAAACTATACTTTTTTTTTTTTCTTTTGGCCAGTCCTGGGGCTTGGACTCAGGGCCTGAACACTGTCCCTGGCTTCTTTTTGCTCAAGGCTAGCACTCTGCCACTTGAGCCACAGCGCCACTTCTGGCCATTTTCTGTATATGTGGTGCTGGGGAATCGAACCCAGGGGCTCATGTATACGAGGCAAGCACTCTTGCCACTAGGCCATATCCCCAGCCCTAAATTATACTTTCAACAGTTAAATTGCCATGCCCTCCACAACTTCTAAGCCTTTGGTTGGAGACATGGTTCAACTACCAGAGTCCTTGACAACAAGTACAAGGCCTAAAGCCTGGAGTTCAAACCCAAAAACCACAGGGAAAAAAAAAAGAACAAGAATATGTAGCCCTCAGGAAACTGAGGTAGTTCGGGAGAGATACTTTTTCTCTAAAATATGAGGAATAACCAAGCGCCAGTGGCTTACATCTTTAATCCTTCTCACCTGAGATCTGAGGATCATGCTTGGAAACCATCCTGGCTAGGAAAGTACATGAAAAAACTTCCCTAGTAACCACCCAAAAGCCAGAAGTGGAAGAGCACTAGCTTTGAGCTTTGCTCAAGAATAGCATCCAAGCCCTGTGTTCATACCCCAGGACTGGCACAAAATAAATAAGCAAGTTTGATTGAGCCAGTGGTGGCATATGCCAGTTAGTTGGCAGCGACAGGCAAGAGTATCTGACATTCAAGACCAATTCAGCTAAATTAGGAAAATCCTCTTGTTCTTGTTCTGATTCTGGGGCTTCAATTAAGGGCCTGGGCAATATCCCTGAGATTGCTCATGACTGGCACTCTTCCCCTTGAGCCACAGCTCCACTTCTGGCTTTTCTTTTTTTTAAATAGGTTATTTCAGGTAAGAATCTCACAGGGCTGGGAATGTGATTTAGTTGTAGAGTGCTTGCCCTGAGCAAAAGCAGCACAGGAACAGGGCCTTAGACCATTTAGTTCAAGCCCCAGAACTGGCAAAAAAAAAAAGATGAGTACTGCCTGACTAAGCATGTGTCAAACAACCTTGTTTAAGCCCCAATACTGAAATAAACTTTAAAAGCTTTTAAGCTGGGAGCTGGTGGCTCAAGCCTGCAATCCTATCTACTCAAGAAGCTGAGATTTTGGGCTGGGGATATGGCCTAGTGGCAAGAGAGCTTGCCTCATATACATGAGGCCCTGGGTTCGATTCCCCAGCACCACATATACAGAAAATGGCCAGAAGTGGCGCTGTGGCTCAAGTGGCAGAGTGCTAGCCTTGAGCAAAAGGAAGCCAGGGACAGTGCTCAGGCCCTGAGTCCAAGGCCCAGGACTGGCCAAAAAAAAAAAAAAAGAAGCTGAGATTTGAGGATCACAGTTCAAAGCCAGCCCAGGTAAGAAAGTCCCCTAAGACTCTTTTCTCCAATTAACCACCAGAAAAGCAGAAATGGAGCTGTAGCTCAGTGACAGTGTTACCCTTGAGCAAAAAAAAAGCTGAGGCCTTGATTTCAAGCCCTATGACTGACCAAAAAAACAACAACAACACAAAATCGAGAAATATTGAGGCATTGGGGAGGAAACTCATTGGTAAAATCCACTTATTACCATTCAAATGAGGTTCAGGTTTCTACCCCAACAACAGAAACAAAACCACCACCAAAAGAAAAAAATGACTGAAAAGCTAGTCTGAGGGACTGGGAATAGGGCGTAGTGGTAGAGTGCTTGCCCCATATACATGAAACCATGGGTTTGATTCCTCAGCACCATATATAGAAGCCAAAAGTGGCACTGTGGTTCAAGTGGTAGAATGATAGCCTTAAGCAAAAAGCCAGGGACAGTGCTCAGGCCCTAAGTCCAAGGCCCAGGACTGGCCACCAAAAAAGCTAGTCTGATTAATGTGCTTACATCCAAACATCCAAGATGCAAAGTTTTAAGCCTAGTTCAAGATTAGTTTTTTGTTGTTGTTGTCTGCCAGTCATGAGACTTGAACTCAGGGCCTGGGCACTGTCCCTGAGCTTCTTTTGCTCAAGGCTAGCACTCTACCACTTGAGCTACAGCAACGCCACGGGCTTTTTCTGTTTATGTGGTGCTGAGGAATTGAACCCAGGGCTTCATGCATACAAGGCAAGCACACTACCACTAAACCACATTCCCAGCCCTAAGTTTTCTCAACAAAGTACCACTTCTCAGCCTAATCTCTATGTAATAATAAGACTTAAGCATAAATCTCTGAAGGATATTTCCTACTTGGTTAAAGAACAAATAGTTCATTTTCTGAGGTTTTTTTGGCCAGTCCTGGGGCTTGAACTCAGGGCCTGAGCACTGTCCCTGAGCTCCTTTTTTTTTTTTTAGCTCAAGGCTAGCACTCTACCACTTAAGCCACAGCACCACTTCTAGCTTTTTCTTTGTATGTGGTACTGAGAAATCAAACCCAGGGCTTCATGTATGGGAGGCAAGCACTCACTAGGCCACATTCCCAGCCCCTTCTGAAGGTTCTTTTTAAACTACAAGTTCTGGACTAACAGGATCCTATATAAGATAGCACTCTGATCTGGGCAAGGGTAAGATCTCAGGCACCATTAAGTATGAACCACCAACCAAGGAGCTGTGGCAGAGTACAATTAAGTTGCCATTACTGCTGCATGGGGGAGGGGGAGGAGAAATTGAACTCATGACTGAGAACAATGGCTTTTCAGCTCTGAAGTTTGGTGAGAGAAAAAAAAAAATCACTCCCTTCTCACACTCTGCTATAGTGATTTTACTCCTGAAATCCTAGGCCTCTCCAAGTGTATATAACTTTGACACAATATTACTTAGTGTGTATTTCAGAGCCCCTAAATGAAAGAAAATTTAGTTCACTCAGCTACAAATTAGAGGGCATCAAATTCAGAGGTGATGGTATACTCTCAAAACTGTTAGTTGAGAAATTTTAAAAAGGATGGAGGGGGGCTGGGAATGTGGCTTAGTGGTAGAGTGCTTGCCTCGAATGCATGAAGCCCTGGGTTCGATTTCTCAGTTACCACATAAAGAGCCAGAAGTGGTGCTATGGCCCTAGTGGTAGAGTACTAGCCTTGAGCAAATTTTTTTTTTTTTTTTGGCCAGTCCTGGGGCTTGGACTCGGGGCCTGAGCACTGTCCCTGGCTTCTTTTTGCTCAAGGCTAGCACTCTGCCACTTGAGCCACAGCGCCACTTCTGGCCATTTTCTGTATATGTGGTGCTGGGGAATTGAACCCAGGGCCTCATGTATACAAAACAAGCACTCTTGCCACTAGGCCATACCCCCCAGCCCACAAATATTTTTTTAAAAGACTGGCAAAAAAAAAAAAAAAAAAAGGATGTAGGTATAGCTAGCTAAATGGTAGAAAAGCACTATCTTGCTTCTGGGCCCCATGGTATGATTTCCACAACTACCAAAAACATAAAATAAAAACAAATCAATCACGAGGGGTGAAGGAACAAACCTCTTCCAGTTTGTCAATGATCATAGCAAAGGCTTTGAAGATGGCATTAGTGGGTCCAGCCAAAGTGATAATTCTCTCAGGACAATTCCCTTCTGAGATGTTGATTCGTGCACCACTCTAAATAAGAAAAAATAATTTAAAAGATATGAGCTGGTACATAATGTAGAGTTCATTCTAAATAGCTGCCTATATATAAAAGGCAGCCCCACAATTACACTCATAGACTTAGTAAGTCTTGACTAAATTCAACTTATCCGAAACTTGTGTATCTCACCATTCTATTGGTCTTTACAAATAACAATCAGAAAAATGAAAGCTTTCCCTTGAGATCTTTCCTATCTAATCCCTCAAACAAAATTTCTTCTTGTTCTAATGGATTTTCCCTTTCCAAAACTAAGAATCCTCTAAGATTTAACTTACCTCCTCTCTCATCTTCTTAACGGATTCTCCTTTCTGTAAGAGGAAATGTCAAGCATGAGCTCCAACTGCTATTTCAGTACAGGCCAACTAAATAGTAATTGCAATTAAAATAAAATTTTCTTACCTTCCCGATGATACTGCCAACTTCCTACAACGGATAAAACTAGTGTTGATAAGAGTTAACTCAAAAGTATTTATTATGACAAGTCTTGACTGCCAGCTAACCAATGGCTAACTATGCAAATTACTACCCAAAGGAACAAAGAACTGATTTTAAGGTTTATTGGGGGAGAGGCTTTTCTATTCATTTCCTTACTCAATTTAAGAGTAAAGAAGCTGGGCTGGGAATATGGCCTAGTGGTAGAGTGCTTGCCTCCCATACATGAGCCCTGGGTTCAATTCCTCAGCACCACATATACAGAAAAAAAGCCAGAAGTGGTGCTGTGGCTCAAGTGGTAGAGTGCTAGCCTTGAGCAAAAAGGAGCCAGGGACAGTGCTCAGCCCCTGAGCTCAAGGCCACGGACTGACAAAACAAATAAATAAATAAAAGTAACTTGAAGTTATCAGAATCTAAGGAATAATACAGGAGTGATGAAATAGCTGTGTAGTACTTAATGTTAAGGTTTTAAAATACCAAATATCACTGGGTGCCAGTGGTTAATATCTGTAATCGTAGCTACTCAGGAGGCTGAGATCTGGGGATCACAGTTTGAAGCCAACCCATGAAACTCTTAATTAACCACTCAAAAAAAAAAAAAAAAAAAAAAAAAACAGAAGTGGCACTGTGGCTCAAATGGTAGAGCAATAGCTCGGAACACACAAAGGCTCAGGGACAATGCCCAGAACAGTTCAAGCCCCAAGGCCAACAAAAAATAAAGAAAGAAAAGAAATTTTTTAAAAGCAGAGGTGTGGAACTGTGGCAAGTGGTAGAATACTAGTCTTGAGCAAAAAACTAAACATAACAAACAAAAATCCCTCAGGGTCAGAGTTGAAGCCCCAGAACCCACAGGCTCCTTAAAAAAAATGGGGGGGGGGGGGGGTAGGAATGTGGCTTAATGGTAGAGTACTTGCCTAGCATTCATGAAGCCCTGGGTTCGACTCCTCAGTACAACATAAACAGAAAGAAAATGCCAGAAGTGGTGCTGTGTCTCAAGTGGCAGAGTGCTGGCCTTGACCAAAAAGAAGCCAGGGACAGTGCCCAGGCCCAGAATTCAAGTTCCAGGACTGGCCAAAAAATAAAAAATAAAAAAAAACACAAAAAATCCTAACATCAGGTATGATAGCATTTTTGGCTCTAACCTCTAGTTTAGCTTTTCCTGCTCAGTGGAGCTTCCAAGTAAAATCTGTCTATTTTCCCACCACACATCTACTCTATTAGAGAACAGTGCTAAAGCCAAGTGCCCCACAGTGCTAATCTGATGAGCTCCAAGATGCATGTCTGTTCTTCCTGGCCCCTCCCCTAGCAGTTACTATGACCCAATTTCCCAAGCTGCTGCATACCTTTCCATGCATAAGTAGCCGGATGGTGAGAGTGACATTTAATCCACCTTCAATCACACCGGTGTCCATGTCGAGCAGTGTTATTATAGGGAGCTGGACTTTGAGTGGTCAAGTCTTTGGTCACTGTTGGGGGTGAAAGCCAAAAACTGAAATGCAAATGAACAAAATTAAAGAAGAAAACCCATAGGATTTCCCAAAGTTACTTTTATCATTTTTCAATGTTTTCCTAGTACTTTTCCTTAAATGACAGCTTATCAAAACTTGCACACATACTTAATATAACTATGTAACATTTACAGCCTAGATCCTGTTACAAAGTATAGAAGAGGATTTTTACAATGGGCTCCATTAATGATAGAGTTTCCGCTGACTCTCAGGATGAGAAAGGTTCTTTCCACTGGTAATGCTTGTAGGGGAAGTGCTGAACTGTGCATCCAGCTGTCCTTCAGTTAAGCTTCAAAAGAATTCAAACTCACCTGGCAAACCTCAAACTAACAAAATGTCCTTTTGCTTCCCTACTGGGTAGCAACTGGATGTTGAAAGCTAGAGAACACATGTAAATTTTCTTAGAAGTAACAATTTCTAGTTTAAAAACAAATTATATATCCCATATTACAAATTTCAAATGTTGGTGACACCAAACTATTTTTTTTAATTGGTTCAACAATCTCGCTGAAAAACACACTAAGCTGCCTTCCAGGCAGGCTGGGGTTCCATATTCCCTTTTAAGATATAACTTTATACATTAAACATAATTGAGTCCTGCACTCTCATCCTTCCCTTTCCAAACCAACCTGATACCAAGACTTAATTTTCCCTGTTTGTGTATAAAGCTTAACCAATCATCTTACTCCTCTATTAAATCTTAATGGTTTCAGACAATAATGTGCCTTCCTAACTGCCCAAGATGGCCCTTTGCCCACTCATCCTTTGAAACAATGTTGCTAATATTTCTGCTTTAGAATAACTACTTATATGTAGAAAGAGAATTTGGTTCCAAATGTATCTTTGCCTTCAGTACCTATACAACCTCTCTTAGCTTCTAGTCCTGATAAGATTTTCTAAGCATGTCTCAAATTCTGCGAGATTTCTAATGACAATCCTTAATATCCATTGCTTCAAAACTCAACATCAATGTTCTCCTCCAACAGCTATTCTTCCTCCTCACACCAGCAAGTTTTTACTCTGCTTTAACACCAACACAGTATCCTAAATATATTTTTTAAATGTTTAATGAACTGCCACACCATTCTGTATCTGGAGAACTGTCGCGACTTCAAAATATTATATAAACACATTCATAAAGCACATCATTTCCTTATTTTCAGAATATAGTTCATTACTGCCAAGATCACACAACTAAATACTCTTCACTCATGGAAAGCAATACTGGACAGGGGGAGTGTGTTGGGTCTTCAAGAATGAATTCTCCCAACAAGATAAGGTTAAAAAAAATCTGGCAGTTTGAATTTCTTATGCCCACTCAATCTAATAGAAGCACTTTACAGATACCACAATAATGCAAGTTCAAAAGGGCAAGAAAACTAAGAATCTATTTGAAACCATTTTTGGAGGTAAAGCATAAACATGCAATTTTTAGCACCAAACCTTCCACATCAGAGAAATCTTGTCACATTTCTCTCCTACTTCAATTGAGTGTCCCCCAACCCAGGAATACAGCTGTTAATTATGCAGCCAATTATTCCTCTATAAATAGCTCGGTCTGGATTTATACCGGCAGGCATTTTGTAATCTCGAAATTCGTTACCCCAAGAGAACGTCCTCAACAACTCGGTAACTGGGACCCGCCACCCTTTTTATAACTCCGCAGCACCCCCTACCCCCGGTTATCCAAGCATTTTTCCACTTTAAGGAAAAAAAAAAAAAGCCCCCCCCCCCCGCTCGACTAGAAAAGGGGGTGAAAAATAAACGGTTCAGTCGGGGGGGGGCGCTGCGATCCAGGGGGAGGGGCCGGACTAGTAGCGCCTCCTCGTGTGGCTGCGCCAGCGCCTGACCCCCGCGGGGAGCCGCGCTCACCCGCCTGGCCAACAAGCCGGCCATCGCCTCCCCCACCCGCCTCAACCAACAAATCCACCGCCGCCCCCCCTACCGCGCGCGCGCCCTCCTTGACTCCTGCGCAGCCGCCACCGGGAAAAGGCTGGGGGGAGGGGGAAGGCCTTGCGCGAGGCCTACTAGGCCGCGCCAGAACCAGGTCCTCGCGTGAATGGCCGGCCAAGCAGACTGAAGTGGTAGGCGCTCACGCAGGACTACGAGAGGCCGAGGCTCGTGATCTGGGCCGGAGCCCGCTAAGGAGAATGGCATGACTGGAAATAGGAGCTATAGCCGGGGGCGGAGGAGAAATTTTTTAAGCTTACCTGCAGGCGCGAGGCGACTGAGGGGAAAAGGGGAGCGGGCGGGAAGGGGAAGGGCGGGAGGCCGGGGGCGGAACAATAGGGGCGGGCGGGAAGGCGAGGGGGGCCCCGCGGGCGGGCGGAGGAGGAAGGGGGGGGTGGAGGAGGAGGAGGAGGAAGGGGGAAAGAGACCCCGGGGCGGGTGGAGGGCGGCGGAGGGCGGGCGGGCGGAGGGCGGGCGGGCGGGAGAGGGCGCAGGCTGCGGCTGCTCCGGCTGCTGCCTCTGCTGGTCTGGGAGGGGAACGGGGCGGAGCGGCCCGCTTTCAACCCCGCGCACCCTTCGACCCCGGAAGCGCTAACCGCCCCGGGGGCCGGCGAGGCGACTACGTCGTCCAAACCTTCCCCACGCAAAGCGGACGGCCTCCCGGGAGCCTAGAGCGGCTCCTCCGACAGCGTCAGCACCAGCGAGACCGCGGCCGAAGGCGAATAGCGAGGTGTAAGATAGAGCGGCAGCATGGGGGCGGGGAGGAAACTGGCGACCCCTAGTGGAATGGCTGGAAAGCTCAGGCGTTAAGTGCGGAGAGGTGGCAGTCGCCATAGATGAAGAGGAGAGAAGGAAAGGGGATGAGTGGGGAGAGAAAGAGAGGAAAATCCAGCGGCCTATTCTCATTTCTTTTTTAATTGACACATTGCGCATGCCTATTGTGGTTTGTGGTTAAAAGGCAAAAGAAATTAAGCATTTACCTTTCATTTTTAGGAAGAACTTATGGTCCAGCAGTAACTGAAAGAGAAAAGACTATTTTTGTATAAACACTCCCATCTAGTACTGTGGAAGAAAAGAAACGAGAACATTAGAGATCCACTATTCTGCAACCCAGGATAAAATACTAATTGATTCAGGCAAGTGTTGTCAACCATTAAAGTTTTAAGAGAAAAGTTGTTAGGAAACTGTGTGTCATTATGGTGCCAATTGTCACCACAGATTATTTTCAGATCGCACAGTAAAATAAAGTATAGACCGATTTGGCAGTTACCACCTTACCCAAATGAGTGATTAAACTTTGCGTCACTTGTAGGAGGACAACTTCCATAGTGTGTAATTCCATGAGAAGTACAGAGAATAATCTTTTTTCTTTTTTCTTTGCCAGTCCTGGGGCTTGAACTCAGGGCCTGGGCACTGTCTTTGAGCTTCTTTTGGTCAAGAATAGCACTCTTATCACTGGAGCCACCACACCACTACTGGCTTTTTCTGTCTATGTGGTACTGAAGAATGGAACCCAGGGTTTCATGCATGCTAGGCAAGCACTCTACCACTAAGCCACATTCCCAGCCCTAAGAAGCATAATCTACCACATCTTGCATGCTGGGCACTCTACCATTGAGCTGTATTTCCTGCCCTTAGCCTACTAATTGTTTTCAAATGTAATAGAACTTTGTTTTAAGTTTAAAAATGAATGGAATCATCCCGTAAGTATACAATTACTGTATCAATAAGAATAAATACTGAATGTCAACAAAGTTTTTAAAAAGTATTCTTGCCTAAGTATTAAATCATAATCTAATTAGACCATTAGATCTAATTTGCAATTTATAGGAAATTTATAAAGAACAGAAAAACAGATTAGGAAGATTGGTAATTGTAAGCAATTAAACACCAACAAAAGCCAGGCACATGTCTGTAATCCTGGCTACTTGGGTAACTGAGATCAGTAAAATGGAGATTCTAGGCAAGCCAGGGAAAAACTTTACAAGACCCTATCTCAGGACCATTCTGAGTTTGGGACTAGCCTGAGCTATATAGTCAAACTGGAAAAGAGAAGCTAGAAGCACAGTACAAATGGTAGAATATCTGCCTAACACGCAAAAAGGCCCTGACTGCAAACTCCAATAGTGAGGAAAAAAGAGAAGCAAGAAAATGAGAAAAAAAAAAAAAGAAAGAAAGATAACTAGTAGACATTACATGTGGACCACATTTATATTTGGATCTTGATTTTGTGGGTGGAAAGCTATATAACTTATAGGAACAAGTCAGAAAATTAAAACATGAACTGAATAATAGGTAATATTACAAAATATTGTTAATTAGTTGTGATAATAGTATTGTGCTTACAGGTAAGTATGTTAGCAGAAAAATGAAACTTTTTGAAACTTTGTAAAAGCAAGAAACATAGCCAATCTGGGCAGGAAAGTCCATGAGACTCATGTCCCAGTAAGCACCAAAGAAGATGGACACAGAGCAGTGGGTCAAGTGGTAGAGGACTAGCTTAGACCATAAAAACTCAGGGACGGGGAAAGGAAAGTGGGAGAAAAATGAGGACATGGGTAATTAGTTTGACAAAAATGTACTCACTACCTTACATAGGTAACTGTAACCCCTCTGTACATCACCTTGACAATAAAATTTAAAAAACAAAAGCTCAGGGAACAGTTCCCAGGCCCTGAGTTCAAGCCACAGTACTGTTTCAAAAAAAAATGTTGAGTATAAGCCATATATTTATGAATTATTATTGTACTTCTTAAACTTTCTTGTTTTTATAACAGAAATTGGGGAAAATACACATATACAAAATGTGGATTGTCTGTTGCAAAAAAAAAAAAGTGAAATGGGGCAAATCTGACAAATTGCTAATATTTACCAGAGTTGGGTGATGGTATATATGAGTCATTATATTCTGTATCCTTGTGTATAACAAAAATTTGAAAAGCTGTTCTGAGTTGCCCACGCCTGTAGCCACAGCACTCAAACTCTATCACAGTTCACTTGTTACAACTTCACTGTATGGCGTGTTTTGGGGGTTTGGGGTTTTTTATGTTTTTTAAAGGTAAATAATGATTTCTCACCTATTGCACGAGCTAGGTTCCAGAGACCCCTGCAATAGGTAAAAGTCTTCAAAGTATCAACAAGTGAACCACAATATAGCCAGGGGCGACTATGTAATGCTGCTACTTTACAGATTTTCACCTATGTGGTGGGGGGGGGGGGGTTTCCTGGAACATAGCTCCTGCAATAAGTGAGGGATAACTGTAGTCAGTTGCAGTACAGCCTGAGCTACATAGTAGGACTCTTAACTAAAACTTAAAAAAAAAAAAAAAGGGTGGGGGAGGGCTGGGAATATGGCCTAGTGGTAAAGTGCTTGCCTCATATACATGAAGCCCTGGGTTCAATTCCTCAGCACCACATACATAGAAAAAGCCAGAAGTGGCGCTGTGGCTCAAGTGGCAGAGTGCTAGCCTTGAGCAAAAGGAAGCCAGGGACAGTGCTCAGGCCCTGAGTTCAAGCCCCAAGACTGGCAAAAAAACAAAACCGCACAAAACTTAAAAAAAAAAAAAAGAAGCTATCACAGTCAATAAGACAAAATAAGGAGGAAACTGAAAGCAGCAAATACTGAGTTATTACTGAACCTTGTTGAAGTCCTTTGGGCTTTATTTAGATAGACTCAAAGACCTGATTATTTATTTAATCCGGTTTTATGAAGACTATTTCAGTGGAATCATCTGAAGAGAAATAGCTTCCTAAAGTGGAAAATAAGGCTTGAGAATTCTAATACCTTTCCTTCCACCAGCCAAGTGAGAATCTGGGTATTAACAGGAAAAATGTGAAGTAGGAAAAGAAGATGTTCATTTGGCAAGAACTTAAAAGGCCACCAAATACTGAAAGAAAGGAAATTAAGTTGGAAAATGGTAGGATATTAAGAAAAAAAGCAAACTAAGCTGGGCACTGGTGGCTCATGCCTGTAATCCTAGCTACTCAGGAGGCTGAGACCTGAGGATAGATGTTCCAAGCCACACCCAACAGGAAAGTCTGTGAGACTTTTTTTTTTTGGGGGGGGGGTGGGGAGTGGCCCTGGGGCTTGAACTCAGGGTCTAGGTGCTGTCCCTGGGCTTCTTTGTGCTTAAAGCTAGCACACTACCGGCTTGAACTGTAGCACCACTTCAGAGTAGTTTATTGGAGATAAGAGTCTCACAGACTTTCCTGCTTCAACTGACTTCCAACTTCAGATCTCAAATCTTGAGTAGCTAGGATTATAGGCATGAGCCACTGGTGAGTGGCTAAGTCCATGGAACTCTTTTGTTGTTGTTGTTGTTTGCCAGTCCTGAGCCTTGGACTCAGGGCCTGAGCACTGTCTTCTCTTTGCTCTTCCCTGTCTTCTCTTTGCTCAAGGCTAGCACTCTGCCACTTGAGCCACAGTGCCACTTCTGGCCGTTTTGTATATATGTGGTGCTGAGGAATTGAACCCAGGGCTTATGTATACAAATTAAGCACTCTTGCCACTAGGCCATATTCCCAGCCCCAAGTCCATGGGACTCTTATCTCCAATTAATCACCAAAATGCCCGAAGCAGAGTTGTGGTTCAACTGGTAGAGTACTAGGTGTGTGCATGCGCAGGCGCGCGCGCGCGCACACACACACACACACACACAAGCAAACTGAGGCACAATCTTACTGTGTAGCCTGAACTGAAAAGTGAGACAACCTCAAGAATTTGCAGTCATCACATACCTTACGGGACCCTCACATATAGGTGGTTATCCAGAAAGTTATCTGTATTGTGCGAAGCAAAACAGTATCAAATGCTGTATTCAAGCTGGCCAACAGATTCAGCCAAATTGGAAATATGGAGATCTGGGAGGCAACTCAGTGTAATAGAGTTCATGCTCAGCACACAAAAGGACATGGGTGCAATTTCCTATAGGAGAGGATGTGTGTGTAATCACAATACCTGGTTATTTTATGAACCAATAGATTCTTAAAAGGGGAAGACAAAAGAAGCCAGACTTGCCTAGGGCCACAAGGCAGGCTAATAGGCAGATGACTCTAAAAAGGCAGCTAAAATCACCTCATTATTCACAGTTCCTAAAGCTAAAGTGTCAACATGTATTTTATTTTTTCAGAGTACTTGGAGCCATCCTCAAACTATGACACTATATTAGGCCCTCAACTTGTATGTTTAGACTTTGAGTTTCCTATCTTTTTCTATTCTCATCTGAGTCTACATTGTACTATACTTAGTGTCTAGAAAGGAGACAGTGGTAGAACCCCAGATGGTCTTGGCAAGGTGATAAAGGCATAAAGTAAAAAGTTGATAACCACCTTTTGGGGTGGGGGAGTTGTAAGGCTTAAACTCAGGCTTAGGTACTGTCCCTGAGCTCTTTTGCTCATGGCTAGTGCTTTATCATTTTGTTTGTTTTGTTTTTGTTGCCAGTTCTGGGGCGTGGACTCAGGACCTGAGCACTGTCCCTGGCTTCTTTTTGCTCAAGGCTAGCATTCTACCACTTGAGCCACAGCACCACTTCCAGCTTTTTTCTATATATGTGGTGCTGAGGAATCGAACCCAGGCATGTATACGAGGCGAGCACTTTACCACTAGGCCATATTCCCAGCCCCGTGCTTTATCATTTTGAGCCACACAGCTCCACTTCCAATTTTCTGGTGGTTAATTGGAGATAAGAGTCCCACAGATTTTCCTTCTCTGGGCTGGCTTTGAATGATAATCCTCAGATCTCAGCCCTCCTCAGTAGCTAGGATCATAGGCAAGAGCCATCTGGCTGAGAACCACCAAGTGTGGAGACATGTACTGATCTACAAAAGCATGGTATGCAAATCCAATGCTCTCTGGAGCTAATCTAGAATGTCATTAGGAAAAGCCAACAGAGAGGGTAAAGGACTATGGGAAGACCAGAGTCAAGACCTCCCCTATGAGGAATGGACACCATGTGGGCCAGAGGTTATGCCCTGAGGAATATAAGACTACTTTTACTAGAGTTCAGCTGGAAATCTGAATCCATTAAATGCATATCTAATATTTTTAACAAATAGTGGTCCCTCCACAAGAGCCAGTTATAGCCACAGGCTTCCAATTTTTCAACCTCTGTTCACTACAGCAGCTAAGTGTATAGAGAATAGGAAATGTTCTCTGTGTAATCCTGTCATACTAAAATAAATCCTTTGCAAAACTTTAGAGAAAGAAAAGAATCCTGTTGGGGGCTGGGGATATGGCCTAGTGGCAAGAGAGCTTGCCTCATATGCATGAGGCCCTGGGTTCGATTCCCCAGCACCACATATACAGAAAACGGCCAGAAGTAGTGCTGTGGCTCAAGTGGCAGAGTGCTAGCCTTGAGCAAAAGGAAGCCAGGGACAGTGCTCAGGCCCTGAGTCCAAGGCCCAGGACTGGCCAAAAAAAAAGAAAAAAGAAAAGAATCCTGTTAATAAGTAAATATAGAGACAGATGGTGGTGGGCTCACATCTGTAATCCTAGCTACTCAGGAGGCTGAGATCTGAGGATCATGGTTCATAACCAGCCCAGGCTGGTTTTCATAGAAAAATCTATGAGACATTTATTTCCAGTAAACTACCCCCCAAAAAGCCAGAAGTGGAGCAGTGGCTCAAGTTGGTAGAGCACTAACCTTGAGTGAAAGATCAGAGATAGCACTCAGGCCCTGAGTTCACGGCCCAAGACTACCCCCAAAAAAAATTCATTGTAGAAACATTATTGCAAACACCAAGACCACTACTGTATCATTAGATGTTATAGTCTCTCTCTCTCTCTGCTATTCTGAAAATTAAATCTAGAGCCTTATCTATTCAAGGCATATGTGCTACGATTTGAGCTCGAGCTGTGTTTAGCCCTTTCATATATTGGTGGGGCTAATTTTTGCCAGTACTGGGCTTTTAACCATTTCACACCTTCCAGACAGTCACACTACCACTTGAACCATGCCTCCAGTGCTTTTAGCTTTAATCAGTGTGTTGGTGCCAGTCCTAGGGCTTAAACTCAGGGCCTGAGTGTTGTTCCTGAGATTCTTTTTCTCACTACCACTTAAGCCACAGCACCACTTCTGGCTTTCCATTGGAGATGAGAGCCTCACAGACTTGCCTGCCTGGGCTGGTTTGGAACCTCTGTCCTCAGATCTCAGCCTCCTGAATAGCTAGGATTACAGGTGTGAGCCACTAGAACCCGGCCTTAATTAGTTTTTGAATAGTCTTTTTGCCCAAGCAGGCCTGGATCATGATCCTCCCATTTATATTTCCCACATAGCTGTGATGACAGGAGAGCACTACCATTTCCAGATATCTTAATTGGTTGAGACAGGATCTTGAGAAGTTTTTGCTTGAGTTGGCCTCCAACTTCAATTCTTCTGATCTCTATCTCTTGAGAAGCTAGGATGACAGGCATAAGTCTAATTTTTATTTTGTTTTTGAGATAGGGCCTCACTAATATTAGTGAGACTGGTCTTGAACTCAAGATCTTCCAGGGCTGGGAATGTGGCTTAGTGGTAGAGTACTTGCCTATCATGCATGAAGCCCTGGGTTCAATTGCTCAGTACCACATAAACAGAAAAAACCAGAGGTGGCACCTTGAGCAAAAGAAGCCAGGACAGTGCCCAGGCCCTGAGTTCAAGCCCTAGGACTGGCAAAAAGAGAGAGAGAGAGAGAGAGAGAGACTTTAAACAGAAAAGATCTAGAGGGCTGGGAGTATGGCCTAGTGGTAAAGTGCTCGCCTCATATACATGAAGCCCTGGATTCAATTCCTCAGTACCACATATATAGAAAAAGCCAGAAGTGGCACTGTGGCTCAAGTGGTAGTGCTAGCCTTGAGCAAAAAGAAGCCAGGGACAGTGCTCAGGCCCTGAGTTCAAGCCCAGGATTGGCAAAAAAAAAAAAACAGAACAACAATAAACAGAAAAGATTTAGAGGTTTACAAAATTATCTATTAGGGCTGGCAATGTGGCTTAGTGGTAGAGTGTTTGTTTGCCTAGCATGCATGAAGCTCTGGGTTTGATTCCTCAGTACCACATAAATAGAAAAGGCAGAACTAGTGCTGTGGCTCAAGTGGTAGAGTGCTAGCCTTGAGCAAAAGAAGCTCAGGAACAGGGCCCAGGCCCTGAGTTCAAGCCCCAGGACTGGCAAAAAAAAAAAAAAAATCTGTTAATAATTGTTGCCCTACGGAAATCTGGGATAAAAGGGAAGCTTACCTTTGTTTTCAGTTTCCTTTCTGATTTTGTGTGTGACAGGATTTTTTTTGGGGGGGGGGATTGGGGAGCTTGTTTGATGCCAGTCCTGGAGCTTGAACTCAGGACCTGGGTGCTGTCCCTAACCTTTCCTTCTCAAGGCCTGTGCTCTACCACTTGAGCCATGGCTCTTTTGACGGTTAATTGGTAGTTAATGAGACTTTCCTGCCCAAGATGGCTTCAAACTATAATCCTCAGATTTCAGCCTCTTGAATAGCTAGGACCACAGGCATGAGTAACTGGGTACCAGGATGGGACAAGATCTTAATATGTAGACCATGCTGGCCTAGAACTAGTGGTCCTCCTGCCTCAACCTCCAAATGCTATGATTAAAGGCATATGCCAACACACCCCAACCACACTGGATCCTTAAAAGACCTGGTGAAAAAGCCATACCAGTGGCTCACACCTATAATCCAAGCTACTCACAAGACTGACATCTGACGGGGCTGGGAATGCCTCCTACACAGGAAGCTCTCAGTTCAATTCCCCAGCACCACATATATGGAAAACGGCCAGGAGGGGCGCTGTGGCTCAGGTGGCAGAGTGCTGGCCTTGAGCGGGAAGAAGCCAGGGACAGTGCTCAGGCCCTGAGTCCAAGGCCCAGGTCTGGCCAAAAAAAAAAAGACTGACATCTGAGGATCTCAGTTTGAAGACAGCCCAGACAGTCAAATCTGATACTCTATCTCTAATTAACCAGCAAATAAATGGAAGTGTAGGTATAGCTCAACTCAAATGGTAGAGTACCTGTCTTGAGTGGAAAAGCTAAGCAAGAGCTCAAGGCCCTGAGTTGAAGACCAAGCTGGGTACAAAAAGACCTGGTAGTGAAGAAGGCACAATGGCATAAGCTTACAAACCTAGCACTCAGAAGGCTGAGGGAGGATGATGATAAGATGAAGATCAGCCTGGTATCAAACTCCATTGTGGTAGGGGCTGGGGATATGGCCTAGTGGCAAGAGTGCTTGCCTCGTGTACATGAGACCCTGGGTTCAATTCCCCAGCACCACATATACAGAAAACGGCCAGAAGTGGCGCTGTGGCTCAAGTGGCAGAGTGCTAGCCTTGAGCAAAAAAGAAGCCAGGGACAGTGCTCAGGCCGAGTCCAAGCCCCAGGACTGGCCAAAAAAAAAAAAAAAAAAAAACTCCAATGTGTAGTACTGTCTATGGCATATAATGAGCTAATAATCTTGAATTCTAGGATCAATCAGTATCATCCTGTTTCTTTTTTTTTTTTTCAGCACTAGGGTTGAACCTAAGACCTCAATTATGCTAAGCAAACACAGTACACTGAGCCCTACTCTTGGCCCTATTTAACTCATAAAAATAGATTTCAGTTGGTACCAGCCTCGTGCCTATAATCTTAATACTTAGGAAGCTGAGATTAAGAGGATTGAGGTTCAAGGCGGGCCCAGCCATACAACATGACCACCCTTCTCAACCAAGAGCTGGGTGTGATGGCACCCACTTGTTATCCCACCTATGTGAGAGGCTGAAATCAGGATTGCTTCTACACCAGATCAACAGAAAAGTTCTTCCTCCCCCAAGATTCCACCTCAAGGGAAGCAGCTGGGCATGATAGTGCCATCCCAACTTTGCAGGGAAGCATAAAATAGGCAGACTTCCGTCAAGCCATAGGCCAGGGCAAAAAAAGTGAGACCCTATCCCAGAAATAACCAGTGCAAGCTGGGCTCCGGTGGCTGCCACTTGTAATCCTACTCAGGAGACAAAGGACACTGGTTCAAAGCCAGCTTGGGTAGAGGAAGGGGAACACAAGTAGTCCAGTGTGCTATGAGCTCAGCCAAGGTAATGGCACAGGAAAACAGAGACCAGAAAAACCAGCTTTATTTGGACTGAGAGTTGGAGAATGAGAGTAGGACCTGAGCTAGCATGTTGAACTAAGGAGTAGAGATTACATTTCCAAAAAGCTCATCAACCAAATGGATTCTTGCTTTGAAGCAAAGCTGCCTTGCAGTTAATGAAATCTATAAAAGACCTGCTGGAAACATATTTGGCGTTGAATGATCCTAGTATGCCACCTTTATAAAAAAAAAAAAAAAAGTACAGGGTTTTCATCATAATGAAATTTCCACCAAACTTCCCAATCACGAGTGTTACAAAAGGAAATGGAAGAAAAAAAAATCACATTTTACAGAACTGAAACTTGTCTTCAGCATTTAGCTCAGAGGTTTTACCATCTTCAAAAAACTGCTCCCGGGCTGGGAATATGGCCTAGTGGCAAGAGTGCTTGCCTCATATAGATGAAGCCCTGGGTTCGATTCCCCAGCACCACATATATACAAACGGCCAGAAGTGGCACTGTGGCTCAAGTGGCAGAGTGCTAGCCTTGAGCAAAGAGAAGCCAGGGACAGTGCTCAGGCCGAGTCCAAGGCTCAGGACTGGCCAAAAAAAAACCTGCTCCCCTATTAAAGTCTTCAGCTCTTGGGGTTGGAGGCGTGGCTCCATTGGTAAAGTGCTAGCCAATGAGCAAAAGTATCAGGTACTGAGTTGAAGTCCCAGTCTTGAACCAAAAAAAAAGAAAAGAAAAAAAAAGTCTTCAGATCTAAGATCAATCAACCAGGGAGAAGATAGTCTTTACTAGCCCAAAGAAATCCTCTTTCCATTTTCCCTAAACAGTCAGGGCTGAAGAGCAAGGTAAGGCTCAGGTGAGGGTGGGGTGAGGATCAGATGGCTAATTTCCCCCCAGTACAACACCGCAGAAGCTTGATGAGAGCAAAACTGGTGAGACTTGAGGGGAGGGTCCAGGCCCTGTATTCAGTCAGAGTCACTGCTGGAAGAGGAGGAGGAAGAGGAGGAATGCTGCAAGGGGAAAGGGGAAAAGGACAAAATATCAGATCCAAATTACTCCACAGGCCATTCTTGTTACCCCATCCCTCCACCCAGGTACCCAAAAGCCTAAAATCTTTTGTTTTGGTCCTGGGGCTTGAACTCAGGGCCTGAGCACCGCCCCTGAGATATTCTGCACAAGGCTAGTACTATACCACTTGAGACACTATTTCACTTCCAGCTTTTTTGGTGATTAATTCGAGATAAGTGTCTCATGGGACTTTCCTGCCTTGGCTGGGTTTGACTGGCAATCCTCAGATCTCACCCTACTGGGTAGCTAGAATTACAGACTTGAGCACCTAGCTCTCTCTGCTTTTTATAGGCTCAAATTGTCCCCAAACTATTGTTAAAAAGTTAAGGGGAGGGGCTGGGGATATGGCCTAGTGGCAAGAGTGCTTGCCTTGTGTACATGAGGCCCTGGGTTCGATTCCTCAGCACCACATATACAGAAAATGGCCAGAAGTGGCGCTGTGGCTCAAGTGGCAGAGTGCTAGCCTTGAGCGGGAAGAAGCCAGGGACAGTGCTCAGGCCCTGAGTTCATGGCCTAGGACTGGCCAAAAAAAAAAAAAAAAAAAAGGTAAGGGGAAGAAGTAGAGCTGTGGCTCAAAGTGGTAGAGTGCTAGCCTTGAGCAAAAAAGCTTAGGGACAGTGCCTGAGTTCAAACCCATTACTAGCAAAAGAAAAAAAAAAAGATTATAATAAAAAAGTTAAGGGGAGCCAGGTGCTGGTGACTCACACCTGTAATCCTAGCTACTCAAGAGGCTGAGATCGAGGATCATGGTTCAAAGCCAGCCCAGGCAGGAAAGTCTGTGAGACTCTTATCTCCAATTAACCACCAAAAAAACGGAAGTGGTGGTGTGTGACTCAAAGTGGTAGAGCACTAGCCCTGAGCTGAAGAGCTCAGGGACAGTGCCCAAGCCCAGAGTTCAATCCCTATAAGGGACTAAATAAATAAAATAAATAAATAAAAAGTTAAGGGGAGGGCTGGGATGTAGCTCAGTGGCAAAGCGCTTGCCCAGCAAGTACAACATCCTAGGTTCAATCCCCATATGCCCCCCCACACACAAAAAAAGTTATGGGGAAAAATTTTTAAAGATGTACATTCTAAGGGTAAGTACAAATCAGGAAGCACTAAGATAAGTAGTTTCAGTAGACCCAGGATACTAGAAAGCAGTAAGATACATACAGGGACTGTCTTTTGACAGGATTAATGTGGCAGGCTAGGCATTCATAATCCTGCGTCTTTACTGAGACATTAGATAAACTACCATACAACTAGGGTTTTCCTGCTGCCAACATTCATAATCCAAGCATACTAGTCAATCTCTTGCAACCAACCACAGTCCCCACAGTAATCTAAGGTTCTGACATCCTCACAAATGTAATGAACCAGATTCTCTGAATCTAATAAGAGTAGATTTGGGCACCAGTGGCTCACTCCTGTAATCTTAGCTACCCGAGTAGCTAGGATGAGATCTGAGGATCAAGGTTTGAGGCCACCTCAAACAGAAAAGTCCATGAGACTTTTTTTTTTTTTTGCCAGTCCTGGGGCTTGAACTCAGGGCCTGGGCACTGTCCCTGAGCTTCCTTTTTTAGCTCAAGGCTAGCACTCTACCACTTGAGCCACAGCACAACTTCCAGCCTTTTCTGTTTATGTGGTACTGAGGAATGGAACCCAGAGCTTCATGCATGCTAGGCAAGCACTCTACCACTAAACCACATTCCAACCCTCCATGAGACTTTTATCTCCAATTAATCACCAAAAAGCTAGAAATATCACTGGTAATCAAGTGGGAGAGCCTTGAGCTGATAAAGCTAAAAGACAGCACCCAGGCCCCAAGTGCAAGCTCAGAACCAGCACAAAAAGAGAGAGATTAGAGCCAGGTCCAGATGGTTTATGCCTCTAATTCTAGCTACTCAGAAGGCTGAGCTCTAAGAACCAGCCTGAGCAAGAGAAACTCTTAATCTCCAATTAGCCACTAAAATGCCAGAAGTGGAACTGTGGCTCAAATGGTAGAATGATAGCCATAAGCAAAAAGAAAAAAAAATAGCACCCAAGCCGTATATTCAAGCTCCAATTCCCACTCAGAGAGAGAAACAGACAAGAGACAGAGGGGGGGGGAGAGAGAGAGACAGAGAGAGAGAGAGGATGCAGCTATATGCAATTGTACATATAGCTCTACTTTTTCCTATCTCAATTAGGGAGGAAGTGGGGAAAGTGGGGAGAAAGGTCTGGGCCTATTTAAGATCCCTTACAGTCATATTCCTCACATTTTCTTTTGTCGCTTCAGGACTTTCTCCCTCATTGTCTCACCTTTCCTTCTTCTCACACTTCTACTAAAGATGCAGAATTAGGATAGTGCCCAAATACTGAGCAGTAAGATGTTAACTTAAGAACTCCTGAGGGCTGGGAATATGGCCTAGTGCAAAGAGTGCTTGCTTCACATACATGAAGCCCTAGGTTCTATTCCCCAGCACCACATATAAAGAAAATGGCCAGAAGTGGCGCTGTGGCTCAAGTAGCAGAGTGCTAGCCTTGAGCCAAAAGAAGCCAGGGACAGTGCTCAGTCTCTGAGTCCAAGGACCAGGACTGGCAAAAAAAAAAACAAAAACAAACAAAAAAACTCCTGAAGATCAGTTCAGTATTCTTCATTACTTCTTTCCAAGTCCTTAGAGCTGCTCCTACCCAGGCCAATTATCTTTTTTTTTTTTTTTGCCAGTCCTGGGCCTTGGACTCAGGGCCTGAGCACTGTCCCTGGCTTCTTTTTGCTCAAGGCTAGCACTGCCACTTGAGCCACAGCACCACTTCTGGCTGTTTTCTGTATATGTGGTGCTGGGGAATTTAACCCAGGGCTTCATGTAGGGGAGGCAAGCACCCTTGCTACTAGGCCATATTCCCAGTCCCAGGCCAATTATCAAACCACAGAATGAAGATACTTCTGTGTATATGTGCTAGTATTGGGGCTTGAACTCAGGAGCTCTCTCTTTGTGTGTGTGAAGGGGGGAGGGGGGAAATACATGTGCATGTGTCCTAGTACTGGAGCTTAAACTCAAGGCTCTGAACTGTGTGTGTGTGTGTGTGTGTGTGTGTGTGTGTGTGTGTGTGTGCGCTGATACTAGAACTTGAACTCAGGGCTTTATGCTCTCTCTTTGTTTGGGGGTGGGGGGCTTGCTGGTACTAGGGCTTAAACTCAGGGCCTAGTTTTTTCACTGCAGGCTGGCACTCTATCACTTGAGTTACAGCCTTTTTTTTTTTTTTTTTTGTAGACATGAGGACCGAATTTAGGCAATTACTCTTCCACTGAGCTAAATCCCCTATTCCCTTGAAGTATAGCTCTACTTCCCACTTTTTGATGGTTAACTGGAGATATGGTCACACAGTCTTTCCTGCCCAAGCTGGCTTTGAACCATGATCCTCAGACCTCAGCTTCCCGAATAGCTAGGATTAGCCCTTGAATAGCTAGGATTACAAGGGTGAGCCCAGCTTGAAAGAAGATAGTTTGCCTTGAAGATACGTTGGTTGAGTGTAAAAGCCCCAGTCTGAATCACTGAAGGAACGCCTATATAATTACACAACACCCTTGAACTATGGCAAGAGAGACTATTGCAGTTTCAGGAACTACGGCCAGATTCTCATTCTGCTAATTATTATATAAAACTCTGCTTTGTCAAAGGATTGACTCAATTAACTATACATTTGAACAACGTCAATGGGAGTGCCCAACTATTGTATAAGACTGCTAAGAATTACTCATTTGACATTTGGACAATATCAGTGGGAGTGTCCACCTTGCTAAAGGACACACCTTGAGGGGTAAGAAGCAAAAGTTCTGGGAAAGAGTAAGGCAGTCAAGCAGAGAAGGCTTTTGATGACATCTACTCTAAGAATAAGCTTCCCCCTTCTTCATAGGGTCAGATATTCCTTTTCAAGATAACTAGATTCCTTCCAGTAGGATTTTTTTTTCCCAGTCCTGGGGCTTGAACTCAGGGCCTGAGCACTGTCCCTGGCTTCTTTTTGCTCAAGGCTAGCACTCTACCACTTGAGCCACAACACATCTGGCTTTTTCTTTTCCTGTTTATGTGGTGCTGAGGAATCAAACCCAGGGCTTCATGCATGCTAGGCAAGCACTCTACCACTAAGCCATACTCCCAGCCCCCAGTAGGATTTCTTTACAAAAAGGAAGACCCATTTACCAGAGCAACACAAGTGCCATGCCCCAAGTCCACACACTGAATCTCCCTCCCTCCCCAGCCCAGGTACATAACCCCTCCAAAGACCACCCCTTCCCTAGCCAAGCTCCAGAGGATACTGACCTTGCCATGCTTGTGGTGTTTGTGCATCTTTTTATGTGCTTTCTTCATTTTCTTCAGTGTTTTCTTGTCCTTTGGGCCTTGTGGGCACCCCATGCCAGGAGCCAGGGGATTCCCAGGATACATGCCAGATGCAGGTGGTGGGTATGGGGGAGGGTAAGGACCTGAGGGTTGGCATCCTGGATATTGCGGCTGTGGCCCAGGATAAGGCGGCCTACATGGAGGGAAAGCTGGGTTCCCCTGGGGAGCTCCTGGGGGAAAGGGACACCCGGGAGCAGGACCAGAGCCAGGAGGAATGGCCGGATTTACACATGGCGGGCACAAAGGAGGTGGACACACAGGATTAGAACCTCCAGGGCACCCCATGTAGGGCATACCTGGATTTTGTGCTGGTTGCCCTGGTTAAAAACAAAAACAAAAAACAAAAAAACAGAGAATTAAGAATTATATTTGTGGGCTGGGAATATGGCCTAGTGGCAAGAGTGCTTGCCTCCCATACATGAAGCCCTGGGTTTGACTCCCCAGCACCACATATATAGAAAATAGCCAGAAGTGGCGCTATGGCTCAAATGGCAGAGTGGTAGCCTTGAGCAAAACGAAGCCAGGGACAGTGCTCAGGCCCTGAGTTCAAGGCCCAGGACTGGCCAAAAAAAAAAATTCTATTTGTGAAAATTGCTCAGAACCCCTGACATCAAATAAACTTACTCTGCCTTTCTTAGCACATAATTATGAAAATGTAGACAAACCAAACCTCAGCCGAGGCAAAAAAAGGGGAAAATGTTCCAGGTTGGGGGTGGAGTAGATTCAGATACTTCCTACAGAAAATGGAGTGAAGCTGGGCTCTGGTGGCTCACATTTGTAATCCTAGCGTCTCAGGAAGCTGAGCTCTGAGGACCAGGGTTCAAAGCCTGTGAGACTCTTATCCCCAATTAGCATGGAATTGTGCTTTAAACTGGTAGAACACTAGCCTTGAGCAAGAGCTCAAGGACAGTACCCAGGCTCTGAGTTCAATTCTCACAACCAATAACAAAATAAAAAAGAAAATGGGGGCTAGGAATATGGCCTAGTGGCAAGAGTACTTGCCTTGTATACATGAAGCCCAGGGTTCGATTCCCCAACACCACATATATGGAAAATGGCCAGAAGTGGCACTGTGGCTCAGGTGGCAGAGTGCTAGCCTTAAGCCAGGGACAGTGCTCAAGCCCTGAGTCCAAGGCCCAGGACTGGCAAAAATAAAATAAAATAAAATAAATAAATAAAAAGAAAAAAGAAAATGGGGTGGGATAGGCCCAGCACCAGTGGCTCACACCTGTAATCCTTGCTACTCAAGAGGCTGAGATCTGAGGATCATGGTCCAAAGCCAGCCTGGACAAGAAAATCCATGCGACTTTTATCTCCAATTAACTACCAAAAAGTCAGAATCGGGACCTGTGGCTCAAATGGTAGAGAACTAGCCTTGAGCAGAAACACTCATGGACGGCTCTTGGGTCCTGAATTCAAGCCCTAGAACCAGTACAGACAAAAAGGAAAGAAAAGAAAGGAAAAAAATGAGGTAAAAGGAAAATTCCACCCCCAAGGTGGGGGGGGGGTGTCAAGAAAACACTTACCAGCATTGGGATGCCACATGTTCAAGTGTTTTCCCAAGCCTGAGGAAAAAGAAAAGGCACAAAAAGTTAACCGCCCCGCAGGCAGAGGTGGCCCAAGGCCAACCCCAACATCTCACTCAAAACTGGCTCTCTCACTTAGGGACCGTGACCTTCACTTAAATGCTTCTTTCCACCTGCACTCAGTGCCTGGAGACCCACTCAGTTTCCACTAGATCCCCACTGTAGGAATCTAAGTTTCCAGGAGCACCCCACCCCTCGTACAAAGAGGAAGTGTCTAACTTCTTAGAAGAGGGCAGATCCCAATCACTCAAGTCTCTTTCCCTGAACTCGAACCACCTACAGGGTAAGAAAGGATCTCAAAGTTCACACACGTCCCCAGCGTCTAAGGGAGGTAGCCCCCCCCCCCCCCCCCCGCCCCTGTCACCAGCCAGCGGCGACGTCAGGACCCCTCTTGCCTCCCAGGAAAGCAAGAGGAAGTAAAGGAGCTCGAGACTCCAAAAGGACCCTCTTCCTACAAAGAAATGGCAAGCGGAAATCCTCGCTCCAGGCTGACCTACTAAAGGGAAACCAGAAGGAGTTAGGGTTGCCTTCCCTCCACCGCCTCGACTGGACCGGTCCTCCCGAGCTTTTTCCACTCTCACTTCCTGTTCACCGCTAGTCAAGGCTGCGGCTCCCGCCTCCGTTACTGCCTAATTGGTAAGATGTGGGCCCTCGGCGTGGTGATTGGACAGCAGACCTGTCGATCACTGTCTTCATCCTACCAGAATGGGAAGAAACGGTTGAAGATGGGTAGGTGGAGCTGTTTGGGGCGTGGCTGATGCGGAGAAGCCCCTGTGCCAAAGCTCCTGGGGGAGGGCTCGGGTCCGCGTTGGGCCGAGTTCCTGAGACCCGGGAAGAAACCTCTCCCAAGAGGCCTGGCCACGTAAACACACCATTGAGTGTCGTGATACAGATAGGTGACACAGTCAGGAAACTGCTGAGTCCTAGCCCCAAGCCTTGATTTTATTTTTTTCAATGCTGATATTGGGGCTTGAACCCAGGACCTAGGCGCTGTCCCTTTGCTTTTTTTGTTTGTTTTCCTTCTCAAAGCTGGCCCTCTGCCACTGGAACCCCAGCTCTACTCCTCGTTAGAGATAAAAGAGTCCCGTGAACTTTCTTAGCCCAGCTGCCTTCAAACCCGGAGTCTTTATATCTCAGCCTCCGGAAACATTTAAGGTTAACGGGTGAGAGTTTGCCATCTCCCTTTTATTCTCTGAGTAAACAGAGTATTCTCCTTGGGGTCCAGACCGAGATTTTCAGTCTCGCCCAGGATTCCGTATCTCAGTTGTTGACTGAGATCTGTGGAGTAGCCTACAACGTAAAGCTACATCATCCTGGACACTTGCTTCAACCTTTCTTTTTGGTCTCCCAAACACATCACAAACACTGAGGCAGGGAAAATGAGGCACAGGAAACTGCAGCCAGGAATTCAGAGATAAATGCTGCATTGATGACTAATTCAAAAACACATGGGCAGGGGCTGGGAATATGGCCTAGTGGCAAGGCAAGAGTGCTTGCCTCCTACACATGAAGCTCTCGGTTTGATTCCCCAGCACCACATATATGGAAAACGGCCAGAAGGGGCGCTGTGGCTCAGGTGGCAGAGTGCTAGCCTTGAGCGGGAAGAAGCCAGGGACAGTGCTCAGGCCCTGAGTCCAAGGCCCAGGACTGGCAAAAAAAAAAAAAAAACATGGGCAGTCCAGGATGTGGCATAGAGGTATAGTGCTTGCCTGCATTCATGGAGCCCTGGGTTCAGTGTCTCAGTATCACATAAACAGAAAAGGCTGGAGTGGCGCTGTGGCTCAGGTGGTAGAGTGCTAGCCTTGAGTAAAAAAGAAGCCAGGGACAGTGCTCAGGCCATGATTTCAAGCCCTAGGACTGGCAAAAACAAAAACAAACAAACAAAAAAAACCAACATGCACTGGGCTAGCTTCTGGAGGCTATTATCTGAGGATAATGGTTCAAAGCCAGCCCAGGCAGGAAAGTCTGTGAGACTCTTATCTCCAATTAATCACAGAAAAAGCTGGAAGTGGTGCTGTGGCTCCAGTGACAGTGTTAGCCTTGAGGAAAAAGGAGCTCAGGGGCAGTGCACAAGTACAGAGTTCAATCTCCAGGACCAGCAAAACAAAACAAAAAACATAGGCACAGGGTCAGTGGCTCAAACCTGTATTCCTAGCCACACGGGAGGCTAAGATCTGAGGATCACAGTTTGATTCTAACCCAGGCAAAAAGTCCCCTGGAGACTCTTATCTCCAATTAGTCACTCAAAAACCAGAAGTGGAGCTGTGGCTCAAGTGACAGAGTGCTACCCTTGAGCATAAAGAGGCTCAGGGAGAGCACCTAGGCCCTAAGTTTGATCCCTACAACCTACAAAATATAAATATATATATATATATATTTTTTTTTTTTTTTTTGGCCAGTCCTGGGCCTTGGACTCAGGGCCTGAGCACTGTCCCTGGCTTCTTCCCGCTCAAGGCTAGCACTCTGCCTCTTGAGCCACAGCGCCGCTTCTGGCCGTTTTCTGTATATGTGGTGCTGGGGAATCGAACCTAGGGCCTCGTGTATCCGAGGCAGGCACTCTTGCCACTAGGCTACATCCCCAACCCCAAATATGTATATTTTTTAATGAGGAAAAAAAAGAGCTCTTTCCCTCTGACCTTATCCACTTATCCAAATAATTACTATGGTCTGGGAACAGTGCAACAATACTTAAAAGAAAAACATTTATCCTGGGGCAAAAAACACATCCTGGGAGAAAAAAAAAAAAACAACTCTTGGGAAAATGAGCTTTAGATCTGATGTTAATTATATACGAATCAAATGTTTCCTCTGGACAAATACACACACACACACACACACACACACACACGTAATGTTTGTAAAAAGCCAAAAACTTTAAAGAGGGACGCCTGTCTTCAAGAGTGCATCTGGTAAAATCTATCTTTCATAAAACCTATCCTTTGTTTACAAAGATGCTCAAACATCTATGTCACAATGACCCAAATTTAATTAGCAGTCCAACCTTGAAATTTCTAGGCCCAATTGATAAAAGAGTATAGCAGCGAGGATGACTAAATATACCAGGTGTCCAAATAAAAAGGAGCCCTTATCTTAAGGTAAATTTGAGCCAAACCCTCAATCTGCTTTTTCATATAAATACCCATGGTGTTAGAGCATTCATTTTACTTACTCTAGGGTATGCCACACCCATGCCTAAGTTGTGTACTATCCCATATTTTTTCTTTTTTTTTTTTTGGCCAGTTCTGGGGCTTGAACTCAGGGCCTGTACACTGTCCCTCCGCTTCTTTTGCTCAAGGCCAGCACTCTACCACTTGAGCCACAGCACCACTTCCTACAATTCTTTACTAATAAACTCTCTTGGTCTCTACCTCAATGTGGGCCAAAAATTCTTTTTTATGACAATAGCAAGAACATGGCTAGGTGCCAGTGGCTCATGACTGTAATTCTGTCTACTCAGGAGAATAAAATATGAAGGTCAGGGTCCAAAGCCAGCCAAAGGAGAAAAGTCCATGAGACTCATCTCCAATTAACTATGAAAAAACCAGAAGTGGGGCTGTGACTCAAGTGGCAAAGTGTGAACCTTGAGCAAAAAAGCTCAGGAACCACACCCAAGCCCTGATTTCAAGACCACACTACTTCAAGCCTCCTGATTAACTAAGATTACAGGTATAAGGCACCCAGTGCTTGATCCTAGGCTTTTCTTTTTATTTATTTTTTTGCCAATCCTGGGGCTTGAACTCTGGACCTGTGCTCTGTCCTTGAGCTTCTTTTGCTCAAGGCTAGAGAGCTCTACCACTTGAACCATGGAGCTTCTTTAGGCTTTTTCTGAGTAGTTTATTGGAGATAAGAGTCCCACAGGCTTTCCTGCCTGGGCTGGCTTTGAACCATGATCCTTAGATCTCAGCCTCCTGAGTAGACAGTATTACAGGCATGAGCCACAGGCACCTGGAAACTTTTCTTAATTTAACAATTAAGATCAACCATGAAGCCAGGCACCAGTGGCTCATGCCTGTAATCTTAGCTAATCAGGACACTGAGATCTGAGGATCAAGGTTCAAAGCTAGTTCCCACAGGAAAATCCATAAAATGTTGAACTCCAGTTAACCACCCAAAAGCTAGAAGTAGAGCATTAGCCTAGCCTTGAGCACAAACGCTCAGGGACCTTACCCAGACCCTGAGTTCAAGCCCCGGGATGGACCAATACAAAAAAAAAAGAGATGAAACTGGAGATGTGGGTCAAGTGGTAGAGCACCAGCTGTGATTATAAGAAAGGAGGCCCTTAGTTCAAGTCCTGGTACCAGCACAATAAAATAAAATAAATAAAAAGAAATACTGGCTGGGAATGTGGCTTAGTGGCAGAGTGCTTGCCTAGCATGCATGAAGCCCTGGATTCCATTCCTCAGTATTACATAAAACAAAAAAGGATATGGTACTGTGGCTCAAGTGGTAGAGTGTTAGCCTTGAGCAAAAGAAGCTCAAGAACAGTGCCCAGGCCCTGAGTTCAAGCCCCAAGACTGACAAAGAAGAAGAAGAGGATGAGGGGGAAGGGGAGGGGAAGAGAAGGGAGAGGGGAGAAAGACGGAGGAGGAGGAGGAGGAGGAGGAGGAGAAGGAGGAGGAGGAGGAGGAGGAGGAGGAGGAGGAGGAGGAGAAGGAGGAGGAGGAGGAGGAGGAGGAGGAGGAGGAGGAGGAGGAGGAGGAGGGAGGAGGAGGAGGAGGAGGAGGGAGGAGGAGGAGGAGGAGGAGGAGGAGGAGGAGGAGGAGGAGGAGGAGGAAAAAGGAAAGAAAGAAAAGAAGCAGAGAAAAGGGAGAGAGTAGCTCAGAGTCATAGGAATGGAAGAAGGCCTAGGACAAGGGTTTTATCCCCTTTCCTATGTATGCTTACCCTAATTCATTAGTCAAAACCATGGTGGACTGGATGCCCATAGTAAAACTTGAAGATTCAGAAAGTAGGAAAGACAGTGGAAGGAAGGCAGATCAGACAGGTATATGATCACCACATTTATGTTTGCATGTACAAAGATTCCATACAAACTCCTTGTTTACACATGAGAACTGGAACAGGCAGGCTGAGGATTTCTGGAGCTAGGTCCTTGCTGACAACCACAGTGGCAGGCACTCAGCGGAGGCCTATAAGGGAGAATGGCAGAAGCAGATGATGAGGAACAGTCTTCTGGACAGAGAGCTGGACAGCTGTGTGGACAGTCCTCTGAGAAGGAATGGAGCTCGTGAGGACGAGCCAAGGCTGCCAGACGCTGCTGTACACAGTCAGCAGTCAGACGTGCTTCAGGGTCTGCATCCCAACAGTCTTCCAGGAGCTCCCTCAGACCATTCGGGCCCTGGAAGGAATGACCAGGACAAAAGTTTGATACTGAGATCTTGAATGGACCCTAGGATTCAAAAGTAGCTCAAGTGCTCACTGCTTCCACTATTTTTCTTTCTGGGGTTTGAACTCATGGCCTGAGAACTGTCCCTTAGCTTTTTAGCTCAGAGTGGTATTCTACCATTTGAGCCACAGCTTCACTTCTGGCTTTTTCTGTTGGTAATTAGAGTCTCCTACTTTTCTGCTTAGGTTGGCTTTGAACTTTGATCCTAAGATTCCATCCTCCTGAGTACTAGGATTATAGGTGTAAGACACAGGTCCTGGCTTCTTTTTCTTTTTTCTTCTTCAGTGATGAAACTCTATCCCACAGCCTTGCATATTTTAAGCATTTGTTCTACCACCACTGAGGTACACACCTAACCCCTCCACTCCTGTTTTGTTTTCAGTACTCAATGTCCAATACTTCCTTGAGTCTCCCTCTCCAGCCCTTCACTGAAGTCTCAGAGGCCCTCAGAGGCTTGTTCCCTAAGAGACAGTCCACTCCCCCCACTACCCCCCTAGAATCTACATTTTCCTCTGAGTTGCTAATTCAGGCTGACAACATGCTAATGGAAAGTTGCTTTCCTTTTCCTCAGGCAACCCAGGTCTACAGTAGACAATGCCTGCCTTCTATTTTCTAAACCAATAGATTCTATTTGTACTACAGAAATTTCAGACAAGACAGCAGAAGATGGAGCGAGCCTCACATGTTTGTGCAACACTGAGCTTCCACTACTCTAATCCCTTATTTCACCATTCTAATCCTTAATTCCAGAGCCCCTGCTCTTATCCTTTATTTCTACATCTGACTTTATTGGGTCACAGAAGAAATATGGATATATGACTGAATGAGGGGGCTGGAATATGGCCTAGTGGCAAGAGTCCTTGCCTCATAAGACTGAATGAGGGAGCTGGAAATATGGCCTAGTGGTAGAGTGCTCACCTTGTATACATGAAGCCCTGGGTTCAATTCCTCAGCACCACATATATAGAAAAAGCCAGGGCTGGGGATATGGCCTAGTGGCAAGAGCGCTTGCCTCGGATACTTGAAACCCTGGGTTCGATTCCCCAGCACCACAAATACAGAAAATGGCCAGAAGTGGCACTGTGGCTCAAGTGGCAGAGTGCTAGCCTTGAGCAAGAAGAAGCCAGGGACAGTGCTCAGGCCCTGAGTTCAAGCCCAGGACTGGCAAAAAAAAAAAAAAAAAAGAAAAGAAAAAGCCAGAACTGGTGCTGTGGCTCAAGTGGTAGGGTGCTAGCCTTGAAAAAGAAGCCAGAGGCAGTGCTCAGGCCCTGAGTTCATGCCCCAAAACTGGCAAAAAACAAAACAAAGACTGAATGAGTATGAATTTTAGGGTCTAGAAGATGTTGTAACTTGGGGGACATAGTTCAAAGTAGTTGCAAAGTCAGAGGGCTTCCTGGATAAGACTGAGAAACAGGGCTAATTGATGACGGAGAGAAAACAAGGGCTGGGCAAGTCTCAGCAGGAAGGTATGAGTCTCAGGTACACAGAAGGGCTGTGTGAGATTTAGGGGAGAAAACATTGAACTCGATTGGCACCAGTGTTTACATCTATAATCCTAGACCCTCAGGAGGCTGAAATCTGAGGTGTGAAGCCAGGCTGTCCAGAAAAATCCAAGCAACTCTTATTTCCAATTAACCAGCTCAAAGCCAGAAACAGAGGTGTGGCTTAACACCAACCATGAGCAAAAAAGCTGCTCAAGAGTACAGACCCTTGGCCAGGCACCTATAATCCTAGCTACTCAGGAGGCTGCGATCTGAGGATTGTGGTTCAAAGCCAGCCCTGGAAGGAAAGTCTGTGAAACTCTGATCTCCAATTAACCACCAGAAAACCAGAAGTGGCACTGTGGCTCGAGTGGTAGAACACTAGCCTTGAGCTGAAGAGCTCAGGGATAGCACCAGGCCCAGAGTTCAAGTTCCATGATTGCCAAAAAATAAAAAAGAATATAGGTCATTGCCAAGCTCTGGTGGCTTACACCTGTAATCTTAGCCACTCAGGAAGCTGAGGATCTTGATTAAAAACCTACCCAGACAGGAAAGTCTGTGAGTTGTTGGGTTTTTTTTGCTTTTTTTTTTTTTTTTGTCGGTTGTGGGGCTTGAACTCAGGGCCTGGGTGCTGTCCCTGAGCCTTTTCATGCTCACTCCTAGCACTGCCAGGCACCTGTGGCTCACGCCTGTAATCCTAGCTACTCAGGAAGCTGAGATCTGAGAGATCTGAAGATTATGGTTCAAAGCCAGCCTGGGCAGAAAAGTCCCTGAGACTCTTCTATCTACAATTAAGTACCAGAAAACCAGGGCTGGGGATATGGCCTAGTGGCAAGAGTGCTTGCCTCGTATACATGAGGCCCTGGGTTCAATTCCTCAGCACCACATATACAGAAAATGGCCAGAAGTGGCGCTGTGGCTCAAGAGGTAGAGTGCTAGCCTTGAGCAAAAAAGAAGCCAGGGACAGTGCTCAGGCCTTGAGTTCACAGCCTAGGACTGGCCAAAAAAAAAAAAAAAAAAAAAAGTACCAGAAAACCAGAAGTAGAACTGTGCCTCAAGTGGTAGAGCACTAACTAGCCTTGAGCTGAAGAGCTCAAGGACAGTGCCCAAGCCCCAGAATTCAAGCCCTATGGCTGACAAAAAAAAAAAAAAAAAGGCTAGCAAATGCTAGTGCTCTACCACTTCAACCACAGCACCATTTCTGGTTTATGAGTAGTTAATTGGAGATAAGAGTCTCACAGGGATTTTTCTGCCCAGGCTGGCTTCAAACTTTAATCCTCAGATCTTAGTCTCCTGAGTAGCTAGTATTACAGGCGTAAGCTATTGGCACCTGGCCTGTGAGGAGACTCATCTCCAATTAATCACCAGAAAACTGGAAGTAGAGCTGTGGCTCAAAGTAATAAAGCACTAGCCTTGAGCAGAAAAGTTCAGGGACAGAGCCCTGGCCTTGAGTTCAAGTCCCATGGCTGACAAAAAATAAAAAGCTAAGGAACAGTGCCTAGGTCCTAAGTTCAAGCCCCAAACTGGCACAAAACAAAAGAATAAACTGAAGACCAATGTTATTTTCCAGCTACAGCTGAACATGAACCAGGAAATAATGGGAAATAGAGTAGAAAGACCTTGGCAGAGAAGTTCCTGAAATCCTTTCCCAGACCCCACTCACTAAGGTCCCCAGTCAGCCAGCCTGTGGCCTCTTACTGTGGCAAAGTAGTTCCAGGTGGGTGGAATGTAGGGGCGCCTCCTCTCCTCTACTGCCAAGGCCCAGAGTTCACAGGTTCCAGGGGTACTGCCCAGTTCTGCTTCATAGGCCAGTTGGAAGGGTGGTGGTATGCTGTCTAGGGAAAGTACAAGGACAGGGTATCAGCTTATCCTGAGGGTGGTTCCTATGTAGGAAAGTCAGGGTAGGAAGTCATAGTTTTCTGGAACTAGATGAGGTAGGTGGTGGGGGAACCTAGAATGGCAAGGGGAGTGTAGCAAGTATGAGGAACTTTACCAGGCCTCAAATCAGGGCAGCGGCTCAGAATCTCCCACAGAAGCAAAGCCAGAGAGTAAACATCTGCTTGTCGGAGGGCTGTACCCCAATCCTGTAGATCTAGAGTCTTGTCCAAGAGTTCTGGTGCCATATACCTCTGGGTGCCAGCCTGAAAAGCAAGGTGGGGAGGATCAAGAATGATCTCTGTGGCAATCTTCCCTGCAGCACTGGTCTATGCAACATTCCTCTTACTACAGACTCAGCAATATATTAAGTACTAGAGCATTGTTGTCAAAACAAAGGTTGCATCAGCATAATCAACAACAGCCAGAACCTCACCCTTACTCAGAATACTCACCTCCATGATGGCAGCTGGGCCTCGGGGCTGAGTAGGGACCCAGGCAGGAGGCTGAGTAAGGCCAGGGAGCACCAAAGCAAGGTCCAGGTCTCCAATGGCACATGAGGTATCTTCCCGAATAAGCACATTCTGACTGCTCAGATCTCGGTGAGCAATGGCTGGCTTATATTGGCCTGTAGGAAGGTACAATATTGGAGTACAGGGATCTAATGCTTACTTCTTCTTCTCCTTCTTCTTCTTTTAAGTGCCAATCCTGGGATTGAATTCAGGCCTGGGTGCTGTCCCTGAGCTTTAGTGCTCAAGGCTAGTGCTTTACCACTTGAGCCATAGGTCCACTTCCAGCTTTTGGTGGTTAATTGGAGATAAGAGTCTTAAGAACTTTTCTGCCTAGGCTGGCTTGGAAGCATGATCCTCAGTTCTCAGCCTGATGAGTGGCTAGGGTTACAGGTGTGAGCCACCAGCTCCCAGCTTTGCCTCCTTCTCCTCCTTCTCCTCCTTCTCCTCCTTCTCCTCCTCCTCTTTTTTTTTTTTGCCAGTCCTGGGGCTTGAACTCAGGGTCTGAGCACTGATCCTGGCTTCTTTTTGCTCAAGTCTACCACTCTACCACTTGAGCCACAGCAACACTTCCGGACGTTTCTGTGTATGTGGTATTCAGGAATCGATCCCAGGGCTTCATGCATGCTAGGCAAGCACTCTACCATTATGCCATATTCCCAGCCCTGCCTTCTTTTTTGACCCAATATTTCTTCTGCAAGGTAAAGAAGAATCAGACACTTGGCTATGTGTCTCCTGACTCCCTGGAAGCAGCCCACTTACCATTATGCCAGCGCTCTTCATGGAGAAATGCCAAGCCCTGAGCCAGGGACAGTGCCATCCGCAGGGAAGTTGCCCAGTCACTTGTATGCTGGGTCAAGTAGTGACACAAGGAGCCCTAGGGAGAAGCAGAGAGATGAGAAGGAAACAAAATTGGAGCTGATTGATCATCCTAGAGAGCACAAATGACTTGCAGACGTTTTTCCCACAACTTCCCAGCCTGATAGATCCAGGTTGAGACAAGAGGCAGGGGAGGAGTGAGAATACATTAGTCAAAGTGATGGAAAAAATGGTAACTCCAGCCAGGAGAGATGGCACACATCTTTAATCCTAGCACTCAGGAGGTTGAGGCAGAAGGATAGCAAGCTCCAGGCACAAAATACAGGCAGAAGTAATGGCAATAAATAAATGAATTAACACTTATTGTCCCAGCTAGTTGAGAGATTACAGCAGGAGGATCACTTGAACTCAGGAGTCCAGGGCTTAGCCTGGAGTTAAAGTGAGACCTCACCTCAAAAAAAAAAAAAAAAAAAAAAAAAGGCTGACATGTATTGTATAGTAAAAAAGAAAAATTAAGAAGACAAGGTATATTTCATTGGTAGAGAGCTTGCCTAGCATTCATGAGGCCCCTGGGTTTTCTCCCTAGCAGTACAGAAAAAAGAAAGTAAAAGAAGGGAGGGAAGGAAGGAGGGAGGGAAAGAGAGATGGGGGAGGGAAGAAAGAAGGAAGGAAGATAGGAAAGAAAGATAGAAAGACAGAAAGAAAGAAAGACAGAAAGAAAGAAAGAAAGAAAGAAAGAAAGAAAGAAAGAAAGAGAAGAAAGAGCAGGGTGCTGATGGCTCCTATAATCTTAGCTACCCAGGAGGTTGAGATCAGAGGATCATGGTTTGAAGCTAGCCTAGGCAAGGAAAGTCCATGAGACTCTTATCTCCAATTAACCACCAAAAAGCTGAAAGTGGAGGAATGGCTCAAGTGCTAAAGCACTAGCCTTAAGCAAACAGAGCTCAAAGACTGTGCCCAGGCCCTGAGTTCAAGCCCCAGGACTTACACACACACACACACACACACACACACACACACACACACACACACTGAAAATCTAGAACTGAAGGTGTGGCAAGTGGTAGAATACCAGCTAGCAGCAGAAAAATCAAAAGCAGAAGAATAACTGTGGGTAAGGCCCCACTAGCATGCAGTACTCCCACCTCTGTCACCCACACAAGCATAGTATACATTTACATACATACATTCCTTGGTCCTACCTTGGGGTACAGTTCTAGTACCAGCAGTGGCCCAGAAGACAGTGGGCCAGGGCCTCCCCGGCCAGCAGTGATAAAGCGTACAATGTGGTCGTGTCGGAGACCTGGTAGCTCGTACACTGCTTTCTCAGCTTGGAACTGGGCCACAGCCCTTGGGGGGAAGGCCTTGATGGCTACCAGCTCACCTTGGAGCCTCCCGGTCCACACCACTGCGTGACCTCCTTCCTGGATTACCTGGTAGAGACACTGTGCTGGGTGCCAGTCTCTAAGCACACCAAGGCCAGGCTTCCTCCTCAGCAGAACCTTCAGGAATGCCCCCAGGATCCCTCCCTTCTTCCCTCCCTGGGCACCTGAGAAAAGCACAGCCCTGGCAGCTCCGGCAACTCCTCATTCCAGCCTCTGTCTGAATCTGGCTCTGGCACTGACCTCCCGTGCACTCTGCAGGCCTTTCGCTGTAGCAGCGCTGGGGCAAAGAAGAACCCAAGGG
Source organism: Perognathus longimembris pacificus (assembly GCF_023159225.1). Taxonomy (NCBI): domain Eukaryota; kingdom Metazoa; phylum Chordata; class Mammalia; order Rodentia; family Heteromyidae; genus Perognathus; species Perognathus longimembris. The sequence goes on from NC_063161.1 coordinate 49,528,905, forward strand.
TCAGGGTGCCCAGGCATGGGGACAGGGCAGGGGGCTCTGTGGGAAGAGAGCTTTGAACAAAGTAAAGTGAGGCTATAGAGTTCCTAGGACCATGTCAGGGGTGCCTGGAGAAGGGTCAGAGCTCTGGGTCTTGATGGAGGGAGGGATGGAGTTTAGTACCCAGAATAATGCTGCCCAGTATCAGCATGAGGAACAGTGCCAGCAGCACCAGTGCCATCCAAATGGACTCACCTAGACATCAATGAAAAAAAAAATAGCAACAGGTGAGCCTTGCCCAAAATTGCTCTCTGAACCTCTCCCCTCCACAGAGTTTGCTTTTCAACCCACCCCCATCTTGGTCACAAGCCCCCTTATCTCCTGGTCATCAGGGAAACCAGCTTCCCAAGGCCAGGCAGAGGAAAGCTTGAGGTGGGGGCGGGGTGAGAACTGGCCCCAGTTCTACCTCTTCACTTAACCTGGGTCCAAACACCCACTAGACTCCAACATCCCCAGAGGGTAGCTACCTGGTGCAGCCTGGGGACCCTCAGGGCCAGGAGCCCCCAGGCTCTCTGGAGGAGGCAGATGAGTGTAATTGGCATTGCAGAAGTCAGTGCCACAGGAGCAAGTGAAGATAGTGGAACCAGAGCTGGACTGGGCTCTGGGGCTGGGGTTACAATGGAGGGATGCACATCCTGACTCCTCACTATCTTGGCATCCTGATGAGATTAGGGGAAAAGGAGAAAAGAGGAAAGCAGAGGTAAGACAACAATGGAGTTTGAGGACAGAGAGGATAACTTTATTCTTTATCAAAGGCATCATATATTTTTTTCCACAAATTTCATTTCTTCCCTTACCCCTTCCAACCACCCACACCCTAGGATGTGTCTGTGTCCCACCTTAGGGATATCTGCCATCTACTTTTCCATTCACCTTGCATCTCCACCTGTGCCTGGCCTTGGGTCAGGTTCCAGATTCCAAAGCAGCAGTGGCTATAGAGGCAGCGGATGCCCCTGGGGGGCCCTGGTCCTTCATCTAGCAGCTCCCCCAGCATTTTTGTGCTTCCTTGAACTCCAGGGGCTTCAAAGAACACACAGGTCCGTCTGTTTTGGGGTGCTGAGGCCAAGGATGGAGGGAGGGAAGGTTTCAAAAACAAAGTTAATGCAGAGGCAAAACGGTAGCCAAGTGGATACGCAAAACATGCTTTTCATATCCTTGGGTCAGTAGAGCAGAGCCAAGAAGAAAACCAGGGGGCTGGGAATATGGCCTAGTGACAACAGTGCTTGCCTCCTATACATGAAGCCCTGGGTTCGATTCCTCAGCACTACATATATAGAAAATGGCCAGAAGTGGTGCTGTGGCTCAAGGGGCAGAGCACTAGCCTTGAACAAAAAGAAGCCAGGGACAGTGCTCAGGCCTTGAGTTCATGGCCCAGGACTAGCCAAAAAGATAAAAAGAAAAAGAAGAAAACCAGGTGAACAGAGGTGTAGGTTGTGGCACCCACCATAGAGACACATAGCTCTGCCCTTCAACCTCACTCTCACCCAGCCCACTCATCTCGCTTCCAAAGCACTTTTCCTTCATCGGGTGAGCGGAAAGGCCCTGCCCCTCTCTGTGGATACATACCTTGTGCAGCTGCAGGCAGCAAGGCCCAAAACCCCAGTGTTCCCAGCATCCTGCTGAAGGGTGGCAGCAAAAGAAGGGCAGCATAAGCCTGCTCAGCTGCCCCTACCAACGCTTCTTACAGATAACAGGGCACTGTGGGGCTTCTAAGCCCTCAGTCCCCAACTCCAGCTCCGCCCCTTCTGTCCTATTCCTGTGTCTGTGGGGGAGAAGTCTGCTGTGGGGGAGAGAGTGGGTGTGAGGAAAACAGGGAAAGAAAGGGCGGAGCAGAGAACCAAGTTCATATCCTCCTCTCTTCAGTCACCTCCTCTTTTCTCCGGGCAGAGGGGGCCTTGGAGGTTCATCTGAGAATCCTGTGATACTTCATTTCAAAACTGTCCTCTGCTGCCCTTGGAAGAAGGTGCTGGATCATGTCAGCCTTTCTCAGGCTGTGAACTCAAAGTGAGCTTATGCTTAGACACATTCAGCTGTACCAAGCATCCTTGCTGGGCAGGGATACTAAGGCTCAAATCTGTACCTGGCTGGGCAGGGGAAGATTTCATATCACTTAGTAGAATTGACTTTATTTTCCAAACTCAAAAATCAGAAAGTGGCTGGGCAATGGTGGCTCATGCCTGTAATCCTACTTACTCAGGAGGCTGAGATCTGAGGATCACAGTGTCAAGCAGCCTGTACAGAAAAGTCTGTGAGACTCTTATCTTCAACCAAGCACCAAAAAAGCCAGACGTGGAGATGTGGCTCAAGTGATGATCAAGCATTAGCCTTGAACAAAAAAGCTCAGAGGCTTCTCAGGCTCTGAGTTCAAGTGTCAAGACAGGCACCAAAAAAACAAAAACAAAAAACAGCCACACACTGATGGCTCATGACTATTATAATCCTAGCTATTCAGGAGGCTGAGATCTGAGGATCTCAGTTCAAAGCCAGCCCAGGCAGGAAAGACTGTGAGACATTTTATCGCCAATTAATTTATCTCCAGAAAACTGGAAGTGGAACTGTGGCTCAAAGTGGTAGAGCACTAGACTGGAGCTGAAGAGCTCAGGGACAGTGCCCAGGCCCCAAGTTCAAGCCCCAAGACCAAAAAATAAATAAAATTAAACCTACCTTAAAAAAAACCCTAAAAAACCAAAACAGCTCAGTGATAGAAAACTTGCTGAATACGTGCCTAATTCCTGAGTTCTCCAGCTCTAGCACCACAAATGAACAAAACAACAATCACATTGATGACACATGCACATACCCCAAATCATTATTAAGGATATAACTTTTTATTTAGCACCCACTATGTGATAGAGCACAGCCAAAACTATGAACTTTACAAAAAACCACTTAATTTCCCCATTGAGATGTTCATTTTACTGTTGATATTACTATCTCCACTTTATAGGTAAGAAAATTCAACTTGGGTAAATTACCCAAGATCACCATGCTAGGAATTAGAACAGCTGGTTCCAGAACCTAGGCAAGTCTGACTCCAAATCCCAGGCTCTGATCTATAGATCACTCAACGCTGCCTGAAAAAATGTAAAATTAAACAATGAAAACAAACACCTCCACTGAACATTTAAATATCTGAACTTGGATTGTTGAGAAAATCTGCAGCATTATTTGCCAGCAGGTCATGTACAGTTCAAATTGTCACCACCAGAGGTCGGCAGACATAGGAGAAACTTCATTTGTAGCAAGAGGGCCCAAAAGGCCCAGTATGTGTCCAGTATGTGTTAAGGTGCAAGACCATAAAATATGAAAAGAAGATATAGAGTGTGTACAGAGGGCATGGAGATAGAAAAATGTCTATGGGTTGTGTTGCAATAGAAATGGAAGCCCAACTCCTTTAGACTCTTCAGGAATAAAAAAAAGAAAAAACCAGTTATAGGCAATCATTTCCACACCTGTGAGCAACTCAAAGAAGTAAGATTCTATTCAGGTGTTAGTGGTTCATGCCTGTAATTCTAGCTACTCAGGAAGCTAAGATCTGAGGATAACAGTTCGAAGCTAGCCCGGGCAGGAAAGTCCCTGATACTCTTATGTCCGATTAATCATTAGAAAACCAGAAGTGGGGCTGTGGCTCAAAATGGTGAATCACCAGCCTTAATGGCACCCAGCCTAAGTTCAAGCCCCACACAGACACACACACACAAAAAAAAGGCAGAGGGGAATGGTTCCCAGTTTTCCTAGCCTTTTTGTCCCCCCCTAGAAAGGATGTCTCAGAACTCAATCTGGCTTAGACCAAGAATGAGGATCTCAGTACTGACTTTGGAACTGGGGCCTTTCTCCTGGAGAAGCCTACATGAAAAGAGGTGAGAGCAAAAGCAAGAATGTTGTGCTTAGTTCCACATACCTTCCTTCACTCCCAGATCAGATAAGTTGTGGGAGGGAAGCAGTTAAAGATCAAAAAGCTTCTTTTGTCTGGAATGTCTCAAGAGACTGGCTCCTGCAGATTGGAAACAGGGGTAAGGATAAGGCAAAAAGGCTGTCTCCTCAGCAAAACCCTTTGGTAATTACTAAGACAGAAACAATCCAGCCAGGTTGATGAATTGCTCTAGACAGGTTTAGAATTGTCACTTGTTCTAGATAGGTTTAGAACAGAGATGCTGATAGAAAGGATAATACCCTGAGTGTTGAAAGATAAGGAAGGTCCTGAAGAAGGGCTATATAGCAAAGGAGTAAAAGCTACCTGGATTCCACATATACAATGACTTTCAGCAGGATCCCCTGATTCTAGTCAGCAGTGGCTCAGTAATTTATTTATTAGGTCCTGTAATTCTAGTTACTCAGGAGACTGAGGTCTGAGAGCCGCGGTTTGAAGTGAGCCCAGGCAGAAAAATTAGAGACTCAAATCTCTAGTTAATCAGCAAAAAGCCAGAAGTGGGCTTAAACTGTCCAAAAAGGAAATATACTCTTAGCCACGTCCCAGTGGCTCATGCCTATAATCCTAACTACACAGGAGGCTGAGATCTGAGGATCACAGTTTGAAGATAGCCAGGGCAAAAAAGTCCCAGTAAGACTGTTATCTCTCACCCAAAAACCAGAAGTGGTGCTGTGGCTCAAGTGGTAGGATGCTAGCATGGAGCACAAAGAGGCTCAGAGACAACACCTAGACCTGTGTTCAAGCCCCACAACCAGCCAAATTTTTATTTTTATTTTTTATTTTTTTTGGCCAGTCCTGGGCCTTGGACTCACGGCCTGAGCACTGTCCCTGGCTTCCTTTTGTTCAAGGCTAGCACTCTGCCACTTGAGCTACAGCGCCACTTCTGGAAGTTTTCTGTATATGTGGTGCTGGGGAATTGAACCCAGGGCCTCATGCATACGAGGCAAGCTCTCTTGCCACTAGGCCATATCCCCAGCCCCCTAGCCAAATTTTTATTTATTTTTTTTTATTAATTGAACATAAATTTTTTACAAGGTGTTGTGCAAAGAGGGTGCAGTTACATAGTAGGGCAGTGTGTACATTTCTTGTGATATCTTACGACCTGTTTTTCTATCCCTTGTCTAGGTCAGGTAGACATATATGCAATATACAATGTATCAAGAACATATACAGTATTCACAGACTTGGTCTCTACTGTCTCTCCGTCTCCCTTTGTTCCCAGCCAAATTTTTTTTTTTTTTTTTTTTTTTGCCAGTCCTGGGCCTTGGACTCAGGGCCTGAGCACTGTCCCTGGCTTCTTCCCGCTCAAGGCGAGCACTCTGCCGCTTGAGCCACAGCACCGCTTCTGGCGGTTTTCTGTATATGTGGTGCTGGGGAATCGAACCTAGGGCCTCGTGTATCCGAGGCAGGCACTCTTGCCACTAGGCCATATCCCCAGCCCCCCCAGCCAAATTTTTAAAAAAGAAAAAAACAAAACAGAGAGAGAGAGAGAGAGAGAGAGAGAGAGAGAGAGAGAGAGAGAGAAAGGAAGGACGGAAGGAAGGAAGAAAGGAAGGAAGGGAGGGAGGGAGGGAGGGAGGGAGGGAGAGAGAGAGAGAGAAAGAAAGAAAGAAAGAGAGAGAGAAAGGAAGAAAGAAAAAGAAAGAACTGAGAATGTGGCTTAGTGGTAGAGTGCCTGCCTAGCATGCATGAAGCCCTGGGTTCATTTCTGCAGTACCACATAAACAGAAAAAGCCAGAAGTGGCTTTGTGGCTCAAGCACTAGAAGCTCAAGAACAGCTCAGGGCCTGAGTTCAAGCCCTAGGACTGGCAAAACAAAACAAAAAGGCCAAGAAATATACTCTTTACCTGATTTATGTAACTGTGACCCATTTGTATATAACAATAAACGATTTTTAAATCAGAAGTATGGCTGTGGCTCAAGTGGTAGAGCTCCAGCCTTGAACAAAAAAGCTAAGAAACATTGCCTAGGCTCTGAATTCAAGCCCCAGGACCAGCATACACAAATAGCTGTAGATACTACCCTCTCTACGGAGTGAAGCTTATTTCCCACTAATCTCACTGATAACTAGATTTACTGATTCACTTTCAGTGAGAAAAACTATAACTTTCGAGTAAATACTGGAAAATACTAACTTAACCAAATGATTTTCACTGAATGATAGTATATGAGATAAAGGATACTTCACCTCCATGGTATTCTCTCAAAAATTACCAACTGCGGGCACTGGTGGCTCATACCTATAATCTTAGCTGCTCAAATCTGAGGATTGCTGTTCAAAGCCAGCGTGAGCAGGAAAGTCCATGAGCTCACCTCCAATTAACCACCAGAAAATCCGAAGTGGCACTGTAGCACATAGTGTAAGTAAGAGCACTAGCCTTGAGTGAAAAAGCTCAGGGACAGCACCCTAGCCCTGAGTTCAACCAACCAACCAACCAACCAAAAAGAAAAAAGAAATCACATAAACTTGGCTTAATAATGAGCAAAGCACTAGAAAACTTCAGATTGTAAAATGGGCACTGGTGGCTCTTGCCTGTAATCCTAGCTACTTAGGAGGCTGAGATCTGAGATCATGGTTCAAAGCCAGCCCAGGCAGGAAAGTCTGTGAGATTCTTACCTCCAATTAACCACCAGAAAACCAGAAGTGGGGTTGTGACAGAGCACTAGCCTTGAGCTGAAGAGCTCTGGGACAGTACCCAGGCCCAAAGTTCAAGCCCCAATACCAACAACAACAAAAAAGATGAAGAGAAAACTTCAGATTGTGGTTCTTCAGGCTATCTGGCAAATATCCCCAAAGACCATTGATGCCCCCCCGCCCCCCAAAAAAGATGAGTAAATGCAGTATGGTATTCTAGAATGGATCCTGGAACAGAAAGATGACATCAATTAGAAAGTGGTAAAATCCAGAGTCTGGAGATTAGCTAATAAAATGTAACAATATCAGCTTCTTGCTTTTGACAATGAATGTACTGCAGTAATATGCTAAGGATGGGAAAAACTGGGTAGGGGTTAGATTAAAAAAACAACAATGGGGGCTGGGAATATGGCCTAGTGGTAGAGTGCTTGCCTTATATACATGAAGCCGTGGGTTCGAATCCTCAGCACCACATATATAGAAAAGGCCAGAAGTAGGGCTGGGAATATGGCCTAGTGGTAGAGTGCTTGCCTCATATACATGAAGCCCTGGGTTTGACTCCCCAGCACCACATATATAGAAAATGGCCAGAAGTGGCGCTGTGGCTCAAGTGGCAGAGTGATAACTTTGAGCAAAAAGAAGCCAGGGATAGTGCTCAGGCCATGAGTCCAGCCCAGGATGGGCAAAAAAGAAAAGGCCAGTAGTGGCACTGTGGCTCAACTGAGTGACAAGAGTGCTAGCCTTGAGCAAAAAGAAGGCAGGGACAGTTCTCAGGCCCCCAGTTCAAGCCTCAGGACTTAAAAAAAAAGGGCTGGGAATGTGGCTTACTAGTAGTAGAGTGCTTTCCTACCATGCATGAAGCCCTGGGTTCAACTCCTCAGTACTACATAAACAGAAAAAGCTAGTTCAAGCCCCAGGACTGGCAAAAAAAAAAAAAAGAAAAAAAACCAAAACCCTCTTTATACTGTCTTTGCAGATTTAAAATTGTCATCTTCCCAAAAAGGAAAAAGTTATTTCACAACTAAAGCTTATTTTAAAATGTTGAAGCTGGGCACTGGTGGCTCACACCTGTAATCCTAGCTACTCAGGAGGCTGAGATCTGAGTATTGTAGTTCAAAGCCAGCCCAAACAGGAAAAGTCCCTTGAGACTCATCTCTAATTAACCACCAGAAAACCAGAAGTGGCACTGTGGCTCAGTGGTAGATTGCTTTGTGCAAAAAAGCTCAGGAACAGCACCCAGGTCCTGACTTCAAGCCCAACAAGAAAAATGTTGACTAGGGACAGACAGGTATAAACCTGTAATCCCAGCACTCAGGATAAGGAGGCAGGACTGTGTTCAAAGCTAGCCTGGGCTACACAGTTAAAACACTGACTCCTACGTAGCTTAGCACAGGCCATGAGTTCAAACCCTAATATTGCTTCCCTGCAAAAAATCCAAAAAAGTTAGAACCATTTAGAGGGAGAGAGATAAAATAAAAATAATAAAGGGGATGAATGTGCTGGTGAACGTACACTAAATGCATATATGGAAATGTTGCAGTGAACCCTTTCGTAAAAATGTATACAAAATAAATGTTTTCTAGGGAAAAAAATGGCACTGCCTCCTAAAAGAATAAAGGAAATGGTTGGGGTTCCCTCTATTCCTCAGCCTTTTTTGTTGGGAGTGTTGCAGAATGAAATTCAGAGCCTTATACATGATAGGCAAGTGGTTCTATCATTGAGCTACACCCGGCCCTTAGTCCTTCACATTTCTATAATCCTGACACACTGGTCTGATCATGAAATTTTACTGGGCCTAGAGTGTAGGCTAATTATACTGCTTAACATATGAATGTAAATTTTTGTAGGGTTCAGTATATGAAGTTATAATCAATCATACGCACCCCTTTCCCAACCCTCTCAATACACCAGAGACGGCATTTTATTAAAAAAAAACTTTTTAATTGGTTTACAAAGGAGCTACAGACTACATTGAAACTAATCTTTGTACAAAGGCAAAAAAGAGAGAGAGAGAGAGAGAGAGAGAAAAGAGCCCCCAAATACCCAGAGACAAAAGGAAGGAGACAAGAAAGGAAGATACAAAAGGAGCAGGAATAAACTGAAAGACAAGAGATTAGCAACACACACACACACACACACACGCACGCACGCACGCACGCACGCACGCACGCGTGGAGGGGAAAAAGAGGAAGATGAGATAGCATCTAAATAGTATTTACCCATACGGCCCTGGTGATAACTGGTTTGGAATCAACAAGCACAGTATGAGATTATTAGGCTTAAAGGCAACAGTGGTATGGAGACTGGTTACTGCCAGTGTTAAGAAAGACTTGTTCTAGGCACCAGAGATTGGAGCATTACTCCTGAGTCCAATGAGGACGACGGACTGGGGCAGGGGGAGCAAGGCCCTGGAGCAGCTGCCATTGATATGTGTCCTCAGGTCCAGCTCAGCTTATTTTTCCCAGTCTTTAGGTTCTAGACTCTAGATAAGGGTTATGGGATGTCACTGGGAGAAAAAGGATGACCAGAAATATGAAGAGCTGCTCTTGTCCACATTGTTCAAGAGGAGTTACTAGAATAGCTGAGTAGATAGGGTCCCTGCCCCTGTAGAGAAGGCACAGTTGTGATTCCTGAAGGCAATATCCTCTGATACCCAGAGGATATAAAATTCTAATTACTTACAAACCCAGCCTAATCCTATTTGTTGGGCTCTTTTTTGGATACTGCACTGGGACTTAAGGAAGTTGAAGAACAATCACTGTCCTACTCCCTTAACCAAGACAAGGACGAAGGTTGGGCTAATTGATGAGGAAGGGGCAAATAGGAAGAAAATATATATCATTCCTCTCTTATGTTGTGGGGAAATCTCTTTGGGCTTAGGAAAGTCAGAGTGGAAAAGAAGTTAAGGAAGGAATGAAGCCAAGGACTCCTCTTCTTTTTCTTTTCCAATCTTCAGTCTAAGGCAAGTGAGCCAAGTCTGGAAGAGGGAGTAGGAATTTAAGCTTAAGGCTGTTTAATGTCTTCTTGGGGGATGGCATTTAAGGAAGCAGACAAAGAAAAGAAACAGGTCAGCCTCAAAGCTGGACTCTCATCCTCCTAGAAGAGGTCTGTACCCCCGGAAAAGAGCCAAGAGAGGCACCAAAGAGAACGGTCTCCCAAACTAAAGTAATAACCTGCCCATATTTTATCAGCAGTTTTCAAAAGCAATGTTTTCCGGGGTTGGAGAAGTGCCATATCCTCCTCTTTCCCAAAGCTACTGCTACCACCTTTCATCCTTGTACAAGTTACTGGCTCTCTTCTAAGGGAAGATTAAACTATGAGATTTCACATTTCTCCTCCCAACCTGAGGCTACCCAGCTTTTGTCTAGAGGGAAAGAGAGCTAGGCAAAGGGGCCCCGTACTCTGAGGCAGCTAATTGTCCCCATTTCCTTGGTACTTGATCTACAAAAGATCTTCTGATCTGATCCCAAGGTCCAAAGCATCAGGGTACTTACAATTGAATGAAAACTTTAATCATGTAGCACCAGAAATCCCACAAAGCATAACAGGGGCCTGATTAGCACCCCCAAAAAGAACCCCTTAAAAAGTATATACATTTATTGCGTCCTAGCAAAGATCTGCAGCTTCCAGTATTCATACAATGTGAAGGTATTAACAATACAAAATATATTCTGAAAGTCAAACACCTACAGTCATAGTGCTTTCTCAGATTTGTTAAAAAAATACAATGCTTAGTTCCCTATGTGGGAATATACAAAAGCAAAAAAATATATATATGTATATAGAAGAAATAAATCAGCCATAGTAATTTACAGCTTTTGTCTCTAACCCTCCACAATCATAATCTTCACCCTATACTTCAGTCTATACTTTTTGGGATCAAAAGTTCTATTTATTCTAAAACCAGGCTAAGAAATATCCATCAAATTGCATTCTGTATAGCACCCACAGATTGCCAGCTAGGAGGTCCCTGAAAGGAAGATGGTGTGGGTTGTTATTTCTCTGGGTAAAAAGTGCGATAGTCAAATAATATGCAAGTGAATGTGAATGGGAAACCTGAAAGGACAAGGGAATGAAGAATATTACTATGTCTCTGATTATTCCCCACCCTGTAATGTTTGGTCATTTAAACACTCATGAAAAAATTTCAGTCAATATGCCTGTCAGATACATTAATTTCAGGGAAATTAAGTTCAGAGAAAGGAGATTTTCAGCAATGAGTCAAGGAATGTCACTGATTAAGTCCCTATGGAAAAGACTGAAGGGCCCACTACTGCTGGAAGACAGAAGCAGAAGCTGCTTCCATTTTAGGGGCCAGGGGGCTGGGGATATGGCCTAGTGGCAAGAGCTTGCCTCCCATTTTAGGGGCCAAACAAGATATTGCATCTGGAGCATCCTTGCTGAAAAGGAAATAAGTGAAAATAAGGTCTAAACTCACTTATGATGTTAATGAAGAGGGTGTTGAGGGTAAATCAGCAGCTTTTCACCCAAGAGAGAAGCACCACCAAATAATTATCTAAAAAGCTTGTAGCCCTCAGCTTTATCTACCTAAACATCTAATAATTTCATAATGGAAAAGATTCTATTCTTTGAAATACACTTGCAAAATACTGAACACTCCAGTGAGTTATCCAGCCCCCTTTTCCAAAAGATGCTGAAGTACATGATTACAGACATAAAACAAGAGTCTGAGTTCTGCCATTCAGTTAGAAGAAAGGCTTTGAGTGGGAATAAAGGGTGTGATGGTGGCCGGGTATAGATGACATTTACTTCAGTATTAATAATGTTATCTGGGGAAAGTTACTTACAAAAGTTTCCAAGCATTGATAACAGAATTAAATCTACAGAAAAAGGATCAAATGGAATAAACTATTGTTTATAGTACTAACAGCTATTATATTTCAGGTTAACAATACAAATTTACCCAAATCTAATTTAGATGGATTTTATAAAAATGTATAGTAGAATCACAGCATTATCTATTTGTAATCAAGATAAAAAAGACATAAGAGTAAGGACTCTGCTATAGATCTGGTTGTTGGCTTCATGTTCAAGCACAAAAATAGTTTCTTCTTTAGAAAGTGCAATAGAATATCCCCCTACTCATAATTGTAACTGACTTAGGATAAGCAGAGAAATGACCTCAATAATATACCCAAGTTTTTAAAAGATACGTTTCTAGGTAATGGGCCTGAAAGGCATTTTGATCTGAATTTGATTTATTTTCCAACAATTTCAAATATAATTTCTCATCTGTATGTAGATATATACAGGTACGAACATACATTCACACACACATTCATACACAAATACTTCACTTTCTCTATCAGATCAGGGTAATTTTTTTTATTGCAGGTCTCTTAATATGGACTAACAGAAAACCTATCCCCAACCTAGATTACACACATACACACAGCCATTTCCATACTTCCTCACAGTGAAAAGCTCTCTGACAAGATACCACAAGGTCAAGAGAGACAATGCTTTAATGGCTGGTCCTTGAGGACAATTCTGGTTGAGTTTAATTCTCAGTGCCAAATACACTGAATTCCCTGCCGCTATAATTTCTAGGTCAGTATCTTCTGGAATCAGGCCATGGGGAAAAAAAGCAGGATGATTTTTCCTAATCTTTCTGATAAACCAGTGGTAAGACAAGATTTTTCGTTGTTGTTCTGGGCTATCAATCCCATGATCCTGTGCTTCCTTTTCCTTTAGGATCTATCCGAGTATGTAAGAGGAAGAGTTAAGGGGTGAAAAATCAGAACCACTGTCTTGCCACTGGCATATGCCCTCAAGTTCTTCAGAATGAAAACCCAGACCAAACTTACTGGCTGAAACTCCTAAACATACTGGGAAAGAAACTATCAGAGATGTTCAAAAGAGGGAGTATACCTTCTTTCAAAATGTGAACTCAGAAGCCCATATGTCAATGCTTAGTTTCCTTGGAAAACAATGGTACTAAAGTCCAAACGTTCTAATTCCAAACCCAACCCAACTATTACGTGTCACTTCCTCTTCTGAACACATCTCTTCCCTTGCTGAAAGTCTTTGCCTATTACATGACCTTTTTCTTTGATAGTTTATACAAACTAATCTCAGGCTATTTCCTTCAAACAGACTTTTATGCAATTCCACAGAAAAACTTCTGATTCCTGATGCTTAGAGCAGTTAATGAAGGGAGATTTTTTTTTTTTTTTGACTCTCCAGCACAAAGGTGCCTGCGTCAGTAGTAATTTGAACAGTCCTTTCACAGCTACCTCAAGCATCATACTGGGCTTCAGGGCTTCAAGATTTCTGCTACTGAGGCTAAGGCCTTAAAAGATTGACAGAAGTGCCTAGTCCAGAGATCACTATCAAAACCAAAACACAAAGTGATCAGGTGAGAGAAGGGGAGACAGAAGGGGTTGAGTCAGGAAAGGAAGTGCAAGAAGCTGATCCCCAAATAAAAAGACAAAATTAAGAAAGAAAACACATTATGTATGTATATATAAACTAAAAGCAGAGCATATGAATGCTCGTTCTGGTGGAAAGCCAAGACAACATCTACAGAAAAGCTTGATGTGTCACAACAAGGCTCAGCCATAGGGAAATAAGGATATATATAAAATGACCAAGGTATTTTGGTCACAAAATGGTCTCCTTCCTCCTCCCAGCCAACCCCTGTGAATGCATTTCTATATATCTTTATATATTTATATATATATAATATAGAATCTGTTTTTGTTAAAAAGTATTTCAGTGATCATATATATTTATCAAGGCATGATGGCTTTAGGAAAGGGGGGGAATCCATCATGAGAGAGCTGAGAAGGGGAAACGCAGGAAGGGGAGGCTGGGGTAAGAAGTATAAGAAGAAACTGGGATCAAACAAATGCTCATCAAAGGGTGGCACCAACAGAATTTTCAGTAATGTTTCCCACTTTCAAGGAGGCACTGATGATTTATGTGGGTACTAGGACCCCCATCTCTTCTCTTGTATCCCTTCCCCAATTCTTCCCATCATGCATTTTAATGCCTCATGGCTCTCTCTCCCACATGTCTTTTGGACCCATGCTATCTTGCATCCAGGGATTGATGGGTATTGGCCCATGTGTCCCTGGCCCCGGATGCGGATGTCTAATCTCAGAATCCATTGCCACTGATATTAATAGACTGCAGATCCGCCACCTGCATAACGTTGATACCACTGTTGGCAAGTCGGGCAATACCCTCTGGACAGATGGCCTCCATGGCTACCATATTGGTGGCAATAAGGGCTGAAGGAGTGGCAGTGCCACTGCCTTCTGAGCCTGCCCCACTGTCCAGGGGCAAAGTGCCCACACTCAGGGCTACACCTGGGCCTCCCTTCTTATTCTGATGAGTCTTGATATGCTTTGACAGGTGATCACTCCTCATGAAGCGCTTAGGACACTCAGGACAGGCGAATTTCTTCTCACCTAAATAAAGGAAGAGAAAAATGTTAAGAAGCTGACATGTAAGGAACTGGTAATACCTAGACCAATTCATCACCTTCAAACTACAACTATGTAGAACGTAAGGCCAGTCTTAGATGGTGGTAAACAAGAGCATTGGGGATGGGGTGTGGCTCAGCTGACAGAGTGCCAGCCAACAAGTAAAGCATCAGACACCAAGTTTGAGTCCCAGTCTCAAGACAAAAAAAAAAAGATCAAAAGCATATGGCAATTATCTTTACCCTTTTGGGGAGAAGAAAAACAGATAAAGGATAACAAGTATTCAGTAGCAAAGACAGAAATTAGCAAGCAGAGAAGCAAAGACTAAGAACAACAATTAGACCAGTATCTCTCTTTAAAACTTCATTGAAGCTCCTTCCTTCAAAATTTCCAAATTAACTCCAATTCCATTTATGACGGACATATTATTCATTCTCATACATGAACCACTTCTGAAATTTTAGGTAGTTCACAGGCACATCTTCTCTTTTCATTCTGGTTTATGATCATTTCTCTCTTCCCTAGACTAGCTCACCTGTGTGTGTTCGTTTGTGTCTTTGTAGCTCATCTGAACGTGTAAAGCGTTTCCCACAGTATGACCAGGTACACATGAATGGCCTCTCTCCTGTATGCCAGCGCAAGTGTGCCCGTAGGTGTGAAGTCTTGCCATATACTTTGCCACAGCCTTGGATGTGGCAAATGTGCTGTTTCTTTTTGCCAGGATCCCCAGAGCTCCTGAAAGTAAGAAAACAATGATTTATCAGCATATTAGGACAGAAATTAACAAGCCACAAGGAATCAGCAGCAATTACACAATCTATCCAAAACTAACACAAACTTTTTTTTTTTTTTTTTTTTTTTGGCCAGTCCTGGGGCTTGGACTCAGGGCCTGAGCACTGTCCCTGGCTTCCTTTTGCTCAAGGCTAGCACTCTGCCACTTGAGCCACAGCACCACTTCTGGCCTTTTTCTGTATATGTGGTGCTGGGGAATTGAACCCAGGGCCTCATGTATACGAGGCAAGCTCTCTTGACACTAGGCCATATCCCCAGCCCTAACACAAACTTTTAATTCATTTATTTTACTTATTTTTGTGCAGGTCCTGGGTCTTGAACTCAGAACCTGGGCCCTGTCCCTGAGCTTTTGTACTCAAGGCTAGTACTTTACCACTTGAGCTACAGCTCCCAGCTTTTTGGCAGTTAATTGGAGACAAGACTCAGACTTTCCTGCCTGAGCTGACTTCAAATCCAGATCCTCAGATCTTAGCCTTCCAAGTAGCTAGAATTACAAGTGCAAGCCACTGACACCAATCTTATTTTTACTTTTTAGTGGTCACTCAAAATTGAATATAGGTCCTCATGATTGGAAAGACACTCTACCCCTTAAACTATAATATCAGGCTCCTATTTTACAATAGAGGGTCTCACTTTATGCTTGGGCTTGGTTTCAATACACTTCACTTTCTTCACTTGTGTTTCTCCATGTCTTTCTCCATTCATGCCATTGTACCTAGCAATCAGCTAAGGTGGGGTCCTCTGAGCTTGTTTTTGAACAGGCTAGCCTCAAACACTGATACCCCCAATTGCCACCTCCCAAGTAGCTAGAATTGTAGGACTGAGCCACTGCATCTGAAGTGATTCTAGTTAATTGCCCAAACTCAAGTTGAAGGATTTCTTTCTATACATAACTTAAATGTGTATGTGTGTGTGCGCACACGCAGGGTTCTGGGGCTTGAACTCAGGGCCTAGGCTCTATCCCTAAACTTCTTTTGCTCAAAGCTAGTGCTCTACCACTTGAGCCACAGTGCCACTTTAGGCTTTTTCTGAGTAGTTTATTGGATTGATAGAGTCTTATGACTTTCCTGCCTTGGCTGCCTTTGAACCACAAAACTTAGATCTCAACCTCCTGAGTAGCTAGGATTACAGGCATGAGACACTGGTGCCTGGCTAGGTTGTGTTTTCAGACGCAACTCTTATGGTGACGAAGTTTGGAGGCTTTTTGTTGTTGTTGTTGCATTTTTCCAAAAGTTTCAATCCAAGCATTTTCCATCGGAAATACTATGATCTAGTGATATTTTTGGCTAGGGACTTAATGAGCAAAAAGGCTGCCCATTTAAGTACTTGGTAGAGAGGGCAAGTTATAGAATTATAACTTGGATTAGAGGTGAAGAACCAAATAGCAAAGAATAAAAGTTGAAGAGGTGAGGCAATATCAGTGACTTGAGGAAAAGGAAGATGAGCTGGATAAAAATATATATAAGAAGGTAACAGCCAGGTGCTGGTGGCTCACACCTATAATCCTAGCTATTCAGAAGGCTGAGATCTGAGGATCCATGTTCAAAGTCAGCCTGGGCAGTAAAGGTCATGAGACTCTTTTTTGTTTGGTTTTGTTTTTGTTGCCAGTCCTGGGGCTTGAACTCAGGGCCTGAGCACTGTCCTGGCTTCTTTTTGCTCAAGGCTAGCACTCTGCCACTTGAGCCACAGCGCCACTTCCGGCTTTTTCTATATATGTGGTGCTGAGGAATCAAACCCAGGGCTTCATGTGTACGAAGCGAGCACTTTACCACTAGGCCATATTCCCAGGCCCCCATGAGACTCTTATCTCCAATAAACCAACAGAAAACCAGAAGTGGTGCTATGGCTCAAATGGTAGAACACTAACCTTGAGAGTTCAACCCTACCTACGACCAACCTCCCCTGCCTCCAAAAAAAAAAAAAGATGGCAACAGCGAGACTACAGGCATGTGATGATACATGCTTGTAGTCCCAGCTACTCAGGAAGTAGAATCAAGAGGACTGCTTAAATTCAGCAGTTTGAGGCCAGCTTAGGTAATATAATAAGACCCTGTTTTGAAGGAGAGGGAAGAAGATGGGAGGGATTAGAAAAATGGAAATAAATAAAACAAAAAAGTACAAAAAGGCTGGATGCTGGTGGCTCAGATCTGTAATCCTACTTAGGAAGCTGAGATCTGAGAATCATAGTTCAAAGCCAGCTGAACAGAAAAGCCCATGAGACTTATCTCCAATTAACCACCAGAAAATCAGAAGTGGCACTGTGGCTAAAAGTGGTAGAGCACTAGCCTTGAGGAAAAGAGCTTGGGGACATTGCCCAGGCTCTGAGTTCAAGTCCTGTGACCAACATTTTAAAAAAAGTACAGAAAGGACCAAGACCCACCAATTTTTCTGTTTGTTTTCCTATGCAGAAGATGATCCCAAGTTACTCTAAAGAATCAGCTCTGCAATATCTTAGTCAAACCAGTTTATTTCACGTGTGATCTCTCAGCAGGTATTGGGGCAGATTCCCAAGAGAGATTTTTTTTTTTTCTTTTTTTGGAGGGGGGAGGCTAGGGCCTAGGGGTCTTACACTAGAAATGCTTTTGTTTTTCAGATAGGGTCTTACACTTGAACCACAATCCTGCAGAACTCTAAGTACCTATAATTACAGGTCCATACCCCTACCACCATCTAGCCTTCTTACTAACAGCACATATTAGCAAAGAAAAACAAAAACAGAAATTGAATCACACCTTGATAGACATCGGAAGTTCCTTCAAAACTATAAGCCCTCAGTTCAAACCCCAGTATTATCAAAAAATAAAACAAACAAAAACACCCAGGGCACTCTCTAATTCCAGTTATGTGAAAAACAGAGGTAGGACAAACATAGACTGAGGCCAGCCCGGGAAAAAAATGTGAATCTGAGATCCTAGCTGAAAAATAAACTGAAGAAAAAAGTGATGAAGGTATGACTCAGTGGGAGAATGCCTGCCCAGAAAACATGAAGTCCTGAGTTCAAACCCTAGTACTGCCAAAATATTAAATACAAAATTGAAGAGTCAAATGGGTCAAAACTTACCGTCCTTCACTGTCTTTACAGTAAGGACAGGTGCATGCTTCCCGACGGGTCCTCCGACCAGCTTGGGGTTGGGGATCTGGGCTGTTCTCTCCTTCTTCTCCACCTGCTGTGTCATCATGTAGTCCATCTCCACCAGCCCCAGGGAGGCCAAGCTGAGCGCCATGATCACCTGAAATTAAGAAGAAAAGGATCAAGGTGTGAAGTGGGGAGAACAGAATAACTAAAGGAGGTAACTGTGTCAACTCACATTCAAAGTACCATTTCAGGAAAGAAAGAAGGAAGAGAAGGAGAGAGGGAAGGAAGAATGGAGAGTCGAAGGAAGTAAAGAAGAAATGTAATATAGTGATGCATAGTACAAGCCAGACTCAAATTTTAATCCCTAGCTCCCCTCCATATAATAAAACTAATAAAATAATTCAGGAATACTAGAGGTGAGGGAAAGTGGGAGAAAAATGATAAAAATGTACTCACTACCTTATGTATGTAACTGTAACCCCTCTGTATATCACCTTGACAATAAAATTAAATTTTAAAAAATAATCCAGGAATAGTAACAAATATCTGTAATCTGGCACTCGGGAGGCTGAGGCAAGAGGACTGACTGAGAATCGAAGGCTATCCCAGTGAGGTACTCTTTGAAAAAAAAAATTTTTAATTAAGATGAGGGATATGCTGGGTGCTGGTGGCTTACGATGTAATCCTAGCTTCTCACAAGACTGAGATATGAGGATGGTGGTTCAAAGCCAGCCAAGTCAGGAAAATACCTGAGACTTTTATCTCCAGTTAATCAAAGAAAGGCTTACATTGGCACTGTGGTTCAAGTGGCAGAATGTTAGCATTGAACAAAAGGAGCTTAGGACAGTACCTAGACCCAGAGTTCAAGCCCCAAGACCACAAAAATAAAATTTAATTAATTAATTATTTTTTAAAAAGCGCTGGGGTTTGGTCTACCCCTCCCCCCTCACAACTCTTATGCTGCCCCTAAGCTTTTCTGCTCAAAGGTGATGCTCTACCACTTGAGTCACAACTCTATCTTCAGCTTTTTGGTGGTTTATTGGACTTATGAGTCTCATAGTTTCCTGCATGGGCTGGTTTCAAATGAGGATCCTTAGCCTCCTGAGTAGCTAGGATTAAAGGCAATGAGCCACCAGCACCTGGCCTAACAGTTTAATCTTAAAATGTGGCACTGGGGGGCTGGGAATATGGCCTAGTGGCAAGAGTGCTTGCCTTGTATACAAGAAGCCCTAGGTTAAATTCCCCAGCACCACATATATAGAAAATGGCCAGAAGTGGCACTGTGGCTCAAGTGGCAGAGCGCTAGCCTTGAGCAAAGAAAAGCCAGGGACAGTGCTCAGGGCCTGAATCTAAGCTCCAAGGACTGGCCAAAAAAATAAATAAATGGGCTGGGGATATAGCCTAGTGGCAAGAGTGCCTGCCTCGGATACACGAGGCCCTAGGTTCGATTCCCCAGCACCACATATACAGAAAACGGCCAGAAGTGGCGCTGTGGCTCAAGTGGCAGAGTGCTAGCCTTGAGCGGGAAGAAGCCAGGGACAGTGCTCAGGCCCTGAGTCCAAGGCCCAGGACTGGCCAAAAATAAATAAATAAATAAATAAATAAATAAATAAATAAATAAATAAATAAATAAATAAATAAAGTGGCACTGGGTAAGCAATGAGATAAAGATTTTCCTTTCCATGTTGAAAGTATCTTGAAAAACCAAAGGCAGTTTAATTTTTAATATTCTGATAAAGGGGATTTTTTTCCTGGTGTTTTTTTTTTTCCCTTTTGGTCTATGTTGGTACTAGGGTTTGAACTCAGGGCCTCATGATCTTGCTTGGCTTTTAAACTCAAGCCTGGAGCTCTACCACTTGAGCTAAGCTCCACTTCCAACGTTTTAGTATTTTTTTTTTTCTGCCAGTCTTGGGGCTTGAACTCAGGGCCTGAGCACTGTCCTTGGCTTGCCACAGCACCACTTCTGGCTTTTTCTATATATGTGGTACTCAGGAATCGAATCCAGGGCTTCACATATACAAGGCAAGCACTCTACCACTAGGCCATATTCTCAGTTCCACTTCCAATTTTTTTTGTGTTAACTGGAGTTTCACAGCCAGGAGAAAGGGTGAGCAAATGCAGCCACTGTATTCGAAATACACTATGCAAAAAAATGGACATGTAGGTTGTAGGTAGGGACAGGAGGGAGAAAATGAAGGAAGTGGTGACATTGTCCAAGAAGCACTGTACCCATAACCTAACATGAAATTGAATCTCCTTAAAACTCTTTAGTTACAAAAAACATTATTCTGCCAAAAAAAAAAAAAAGTCTCACAGCCTTTTCTACCTGGTCTGGCTCTGAACGCTGATCATCAGATCTCAGCCTCCTGAATAGGTAGGACTACAGGCATGAGCCACAGGTATCTAGCTAAGAAACGTATTTTAAAAGACTGGGAAGCCAGTGCCAGTGTCTCATGCCTATAATCCTAACAACTCAGGAAGCTGAGATGTAAGAATCGAGGTTCAAAGCCAGTCTGGGCAGGAAAATCCATGAGACTCTTACCTCTAATTAACCACCCGAAAACTGAAAGTAGTGCTGTGGCTCAAGTAGAAGAGCACTATCCTTGAGCTGGAAAGCTCAAGGACAGGCCCCACGACTGACATAGACACACAGATACACACAAGAATATTACTCAGAAGAATTATACAGTTCCAGGTCAGATAAGGATACAATAGCGACTTTGTAAAAAAAATTATAATTAAAAATTATTTCAAGGGCTGGGGATATGGCCTAGTGGCAAGAGCGCTTGCCTCGTATACATGAGGCCCTGGGTTCAATTTCCCAGCACCACATATACAGAAAATGGCCAAAAGTGGCGCTGTGGCTCAAGTGGCAGAGTGCTAGCCTTGAGCAAAAAGAAGCCAGGGACAGTGCTCAGGCCCTGAGTCCAAGCCCCAGGACTGGCCAAAAAAAAAAAAAAAATTATTTCAAAGCCCAGACAAGCTAGGTGCCACTTGCTAACGTCTGAAATCTTAGTTACTTCAAAAGGCTGAGATCTGTGGACATGTGGTGTGAAACCAACACAAACAGAAAAGTCCACAAGACACCATCTCCAAAACTAACCTGCAAAAAAGCTAGGTTAGAGATGTGGCCCTGGGCTGGGAATGTAGCTTAGCGATAAGAGTGCTTGCCTAGCATGCATGAAGCCCTGGATTAGCAGCTCAGGGACAGTGCCCAGGCCCTGAATTCAAGCCCCAGGACTGGCAAAAAGGGGGGGGGGGGAGGGTTTAAAAAGCCAGCCAAGCAAGTGTGAGGCTGAGTTCAAATCCCAGTAGTCAGGGCTGGGGATATGGCCTAGAGGCAAGAGTGCTTGCCTCCTATACATGAAGCCCTGGGTTCAATTCCCCAGCACCACATATACAGAAAATGGCCAGAAGTGGTGCTGTGGCTCAAGTGGCAGAGTGCTAGCCTTGAGCAAAAAGAAGCCAGGGACAGTGCTCAGCCCCTGAGTCCAAGGCCCAGGACCGGCAAAAAAAATTTAAAAAATCCCAGTAGCCCCCCCCCCCAAAAAAAAGAAAAAGGAAGAAAGAGAAGCTAATGAAATCAACAGGTTTAACATACCAAAGAAAAAAATACAAGGAAAACATTAAATTTTACTAGTAAGCAAGAATATTCAGCCAGGTATCAGTGGCTCATGCCTGTAATCCACAGGAGGCTGAAATCTGAGTATCTCAGTTCAAAGCCAGCCAAGGTAAGAAAAGTCCTTGAGAGTCTTATTTCCAATTAATCATCAAAATGGCCAGAAGTGGAGCTGTGTCACAAATGGTAGAATGCTAGCACAAAAACTAAGGGACAGCTCAAGCCCTAGGACCAGCACCCCACCCCCCCCCAAAAAAAAGAAAAAAGAAAAGAAAAAAAGTTGGCTCAGAAAACTGGTAATTTCCCCTGAAATACAAGGAAATAAACACAATGGGGGCTGGGGATATGGCCTAGTGGCAAGAGTGCTTGCCTCCTATACATGAGGCCCTGGGTTCAATTCCCCAGCACCACATATAAAGAAAACAGCCAGAAGCGGCGCTGTGGCTCAAGTGGCAGAGTGCTAGCCTTGAGGAAAAAGAAGCCAGGGACAGTGCTCAGGCCCTGAGTCCAAGCCCCAGGACAGGCAAAAAAAAAAAAAAAAAAAAAAAAAAAAAAAAAAAAAAACACAATGATGACAAAGTTTCTACCAGCAGGTGTCACTGTAACTAAGTGGTAGATCAAAGTTTTAATCTAAACTACCTCTTACACAAAAAACTTGAAAACTAGGGAGCTTGTGGTCCAGGCTTATAATCCTATTACTCAGGAGATTGTGATCTGAGGACTGAGGTTCAAAGCCAGCCACTTGAGCAGGAAAGTCTGTGAGACTCTTAATCTCCAGATCACTACAAAAAAGCAGAGGTGGAGCTATGACTCAAGTGGTAGAGAGCTGGCCTTGAGCATAAAAGTTCAGGGACCAGTACCCAGTTCCCTAAGTCCAAGCCCCAAAATGGCCACCAAAATAAATAAAAAGCTTAAAGGAAAAAAAGGTGGGGGGGGCGGGGACACAAACTTTAAGAAAATTCAAGGAAAAATACAAAGTATGAGAGTGAATGGGGGCAGGGACAGATGCATTATACTCATAAACTTGCATGTTGAATGGAACCCTTTTGTGCAAGCACTTAAAAAATAATGTCAATAAAATTCAATTTATAATACTTGCCAAAAAATACATATAAGATGTGATGAAAATTATACCTTGGAACAAAAATTAGAAAAAAGTACTTTAGATGTCTCTCCATCAAAACATTGCTTTGGCAATGTTCCTTTAAACACTGTCCATCATAAATCTATAGGTACAGACTGAATTGGCAGACTGGCTCAAGAGGTAGAGCACTAGCCTTGAGCAAAAGAGTTCGGGGACAGTGCCCAAGCTCTGAGTTCAAAGCCCCACAACCAACAAAAAAGAAAAAAGCTGAAAAGTATGGCTCAGCAGTACACCAACCACTTAGCAAGCACAAGTCCCTGAGTTCAAATTCTATCACCATCAAAAAACAAAAACAGGGCTGAAAATGTGGCTTAGGGGTAGAGTGCTTTCCTAACATGCAGGA
Source organism: Perognathus longimembris pacificus (assembly GCF_023159225.1). NCBI lineage: Eukaryota > Metazoa > Chordata > Mammalia > Rodentia > Heteromyidae > Perognathus > Perognathus longimembris. Next base: position 49,551,932 of record NC_063161.1, read on the forward strand.
AGACCTGGGTTCGATTCCTCAGCACCACAAAGACAGAAAAGGCTGAAAGTGGCTCAAGAGGTAGAGTACCAGCCTTGAGCAAAAAGAAGCCAGGGACAGTGCTCAGGCCATGAGTCTGAAGACCCAGGACTGGCAAAGCAGAAAACACACACACACACACACACACACACACACACACACACACACACACACCACACACACACACACACACACACGTATTTTAGTGGGTCTGACTCAAGTCCCAGAGTTCAACTCCCAGTACTAGAAAACAAACAAACCAAAAGAAAAGAAAAAGCCAGGAAGTTTTACTTAACTTACCTAAGAATGACTTATCTTTAAAAGCATGTTCAAACATGTTGTATGTTATGATTTTTGTTGTGTAATTCTGAGCAATTCCTTGTCTACATTTCAAGTCTCACCTCCATTTTAAGTAACTTACTTTTATAATCAGACTAAATTTAATCAAGTAAAATCGCTGGATTATCAAGGTACTAATGTCATTAGGTGAATAAATTAGAAAATTAAAAAACAGATAAAGATGGGGCTGGGGATATAGCCTAGTGGCAAGAGTGCCTGCCTCGGATACACGAGGCCCTAGGTTCGATTCCCCAGCACCACATATACAGAAAACGGCCAGAAGCGGCGCTGTGGCTCAAGTGGCAGAGTGCTAGCCTTGAGCGGGAAGAAGCCAGGGACAGTGCTCAGGCCCTGAGTTCAAGGCCCAGGACTGGCCAAAAAAAAAAAAAAAAAAAAAAAACAGATAAAGAAAACTTAAAATGGAGCTTAGGAATGTAGCTCAGTGGCAAAGAACATGTATAACACTCCAGGTTCTATAAAAAAAAAAACCAACAAAAATGCGTAAGATGTACCTTTGACTAAAAACACAGGAGAAACATACATATATACAGAGAGAAAGAGAGAGAGAGGGAGAGAGGGGGAGGGGGGGAGGAAGGAGAAGGAGGGAGAGAGAGAGAAGAGCGAGCACATGTGCCCCAGTCCTAGGGCTTGAACTCAGGGCCTGAGCACTGTCCCTGGCTGGGTTCTTTTTGCTCAAGGCTAGCACTCTACCACTTGAGCCAGTGCTACTTCCGGCTTTTTGTTTATGTGGTGCTGAGGAATCGAACCCTGGGCTTCAAGCATGCTAGGCAAGCACTCTACCACTAAGCCACACTCTCAGCACCTAAATATTTATAAGAGCTAATAGGCGGCTGGGAATATAGCCTAGTGGCAAGAGTGCTTGCCTTCCATACATGAAGCCCTGGGTTCAATTCCCCAGCACCACATATATAGAAAATGGCCAGAAGTGGCGCTGTGGCTCAAGTGGCAGAGTGCTAACCTTGAACAAAAAGAAGCCAGGGACAGTGCTCAAGCTCTGAGTCAAAGGCCCAGGACTAGCAAAAAAAAAAAAAAAAGAGCTAATAGCAAAATCTACTCACTATTTTAAGTATGTAATTGCAACCGCTCTGTACATCACCTTGACAATAAAATTAAACTTAAAAAAGATGTAATAGCAAAGATTAAAAAAAAATTGTGTACAAAAATAAGACTCTAAGATGCTAAAAACAGAACTACCAGGGCTGGGAATATGGCCTAGTGGAAAGGGAGCTTGCCTCGTACACATGAAGCCCTGGGTTCAATTCCCCAGTACCACATATATGGAAAACTGTCAGAAGTGGCGCTGTGGCTCAAGTGGCAGAGTGCTAGCCTTGAGAAAAAGGAAGCCAAGGACAGTGCTCAGGCCCTGAGTCCAAGCCCCAGGACTGGCAAAAAATAAAAAGGATCCATTAAAAAAAAAAAAACTGAGGGCTGGGGATATAGCCTAGTGGCAAGAGTGCCTGCCTCGGATACACGAGGCCCTAGGTTCGATTCCCCAGCACCACATATACAGAAAACGGCCAGAAGCGGCGCTGTGGCTCAAGTGGCAGAGTGCTAGCCTTGAGCGGGAAGAAGCCAGGGACAGTGCTCAGGCCCTGAGTCCAAGGCCCAGAACTGGCCAAAAAAAAAAAACAAAAAAAAAAAACTGGGGCTGGGGATATGGCCTAGTGGCAAGAGTGATTGCCTTGTACACATGACACCCTAGGTTCAATTCCCCAGCACCACATATACAGAAAATGGCCAGAAGTGGCGCTGTGGCTCAAGTGGCAGAGTGCTAGCCTTGAGCGAGAAAAGAAGCCAGGGACAGTGCTCAGGCCCTGAGTCCAAGCCCCAGGACTGGCAAAAAAAAAAAAAAAAAAAACCCACAAAAAACAGAACTACCATACAATCTAGCAATGCTAATTCTAGATACATATCCCAAAGAATTGAAAGAAGGATCTTCTCTTCCCCCACCCACCAGCCCCATCGTAGGAGTTGAACTCAAGACTTTGTACTTGATATTTCCTCACATGTATGCCAACTATCCTAGCCATCTTTATCCCCTCTATCACTCTCCACTATCCTACTCCCTCTTATATCAGTTCTGAGGCTTAAGATCTGGAGATAAAGAAGTACTACAGACTTTTCTACCCAGGATGGCTTTAAACTACAATCCTCAGATCTCAGCCTCTAAGTAGCTAGGCTTATAGGTGTGAGCCATCAATGCCCAGCTCATTTTCATTGTGTGTGTATTAACTGCACCAAGGGTTTTCCCTATAGCATTTCAAATGTGGATCTATTATGTTCTGCTCAGAATAATTCTTCCAATTCCTTTCTCTTCAACTCTCCAATAGATCAACAGAGAAAAAGCAGGATCATGAAGAGATATTTACCAGTTCAAAGCAGCATTGTCCACAATAGCCAAGAAGTGGAAGCAATTCTACTGAATAAGTAAAATGAGCACTAAAAGTATATACATACTAGTTGGCCTTTAAAAGAAATATCCTAGCCAGTGCTGGTGGCTCTTACCTGTAATCCTAGCTACTCAGGAGGTTGAGATCTGAGGATCCTAGTGCAAAGCTAGACAGGGCAGACAAGTCCGTGAGACTCTTATCTCCAGTTAACTACCAGACCAGAAGTGATGCTGTGGCTCAAAGTGGTAGAGAGCTAGCCTTGAGCAAAAGAGCACAGGGACAGCGCCCTGGTCCAGGGTTCAAGCTCCACAACCAAAAGGAAGGAAAGGAGGGAGGGAGGGACGGAGGGAAGAAAGAAATATCCTAGCCAACCAATGGTGACTCATGCTTGTAATCTTAGCTACTTAGGAGGCTGAAACTGGGAGGATGGAGGTTCCAAAGCCAGTCCAGGTGTGAGACCCCTTCTCAACTAATAGTCCGGTAGACTGGTATTATCTGTTATCCTACCTATGTGGGAGAATAAAAATGGGAAGAGGATCATAGTTCCAGAACAGCCCAGAAAAGTGTGAAGTATCATCTCAAAAGAAAATGTTGGAGGGCTGGGGATATGGCCTAGTGGCAAGAGTGCTCGCCTCGTATACATGAAGCCCTGGGTTCGATTCCCCAGCACCACATATACAGAAAACGGCCAGAAGTGGCGCTGTGGCTCAAGTGGCAGAGTGCTAGCCTTGAGCAAAAGGAAGCCAGGGACAGTGCTCAGACCCTGAGTCAAGCCCCAGGACTGGCCAGAAAAAAAAAAAAGAAGAAAAGAAAATGTTGGATGTGGTAATGTATGCCTGACATCTCAGCTACATCAGGAGGTAAAAATTAGGACTGCAGTTCAGGTGTGTGCATGGGCAGGAAGTGAGATTCTATCTCAAAAATAACCAGTGCAAAAAGACTGGAGGTGTGGCCCAGCTGTAAGCTTTAGAGTACCTGCCTAAGTTTAAACCCCAATACAAATAAATAAATAAATAAATAAACAAACAAACAAACAAATAAATAAATAAAAGATATATGGGTTAGAGCCAAGGCTCTAGTGTCTCAGGCCTGTAATCTTGCTGTAATCTTGGCTACTTAGGAGGCTGAGACTTGAAGATTGTGATTCAAAGGCAGCCCCTGCAGGCAAAGTCTGTGGAGACTTATCTCAAATTAACCATTGAAAAGCTAGAAGTGGAGCTATGGTTCAAGCTGTAGAGTGCCAGCCTTGAGTGAAAAAGCCAAAGGACAGTACCCAGGCTCTGAGTTTAAGACCCAGTACTGGCACACACACACACAAAAACAAAACAAAAAAAAACCACAACAACACAAAAAACCACAACAACAACAAAAAATATTTTTTTTTTTAAAAAGGAAGAAAGAAAAAAAATACCCAAATATCCTAGGTTGGGATATTATCCTAGTGGTAAGAAGGCATGTTTGGCATGTGTGAAGTCCTTGCTTCAATACCTAGCATGACAATAGGCAGGAGAGGGAAGGGGGTGGAGGGGAATATGTTAAACTATATTCTCCACATGGGGATGCTTGGTTGGAGGGGGATGGAAGCTTTTTGTTTGTTTTGTACCAGTCCTGGGGCTTCAAATTAAAGCCTGGGTGCAGTCCCTGAGCTGTGAGCTGCTTTTTTGCTCAATACTAGTAGTACTCTACCATTTGAGTCACAGGTCCACTTCCTGCTTTTTTGATAAGTTAATTGGAGAAGAGTCTCATGGACTATCCTGCTCCAATTGGCTTCAAATTTAAATGGAGATTCTCAGATCTCAGTCTCCTTAATAGGAATAGCTAGGATTGTAGCATGAGCCTGGCTATGTTTGTTTGGATCAAATCTATCTATGACTTCTCACATGCTAGGCAAGCTATCTGAACCTTAGCTTCAAGGCCTGCTCCTGAATAAACTTTTAACAATTAGAAGCTGGGAGCTGGTGGCTCATGCCTGTAATCCTAGCTACTCAGGAGGCTGAGATCTGAGAACTACTGTTCAAAGCCAGCCCAGGCAGAAAAGTCTTTGTGAGACTTTTCTGTATATGTGGTGCTGGGGAATTGAACCCAGGGCTTCATGTACACAAGGCAAACACTCTTGCCACTAGGCCAAATCCCCAGCCCTGTGAGACTCTTATCTCCAATTAACCACTCAAAAACAGAAGTGGCACTGTGGCTCAAAGTGGTGGAGTACTAGCCTTGAGCAAAAGAGCTCAAGTACATGCCCAGGCCTTGAATTCAAGCCCCATGACTGACAGAAAAAAAGAGAATTAAAAATGTAGGTAGGAAAAGGAAGATTCTGGAAGGAATTTCCAGAATAACATGGAAAACTGAGGAACAGTAAGGAGATAAAATGTTCTGTAGAGGGGCTGGGGATATGGCCTAGTGGCAAGAGTGCCTGACTCATATACATGAGGCCCTGGGTTCGATTCCCCAGCACCACATATACACAGAAATGGCCAGAAGTGGCGCTGAATTTAAACCCCACTACTAGCACCAAAAACAAAAGTATTAAGTCCTCAACCCAGTTGTTTTATAAACTACTACCTTATACACAAATGAGAAGGCAAATCCACAAAAAAAATAGATATGCAGATCCAAACTTGTCAAGCAAGTAATATAGCCCCATTCCCATAAACCATTAAATCTAAAAAATACTGAAGCACAGGAACAAATTCAACTTACAGCCCAGATTGTAACTAATTTTCTTTTTTTCTTTTTTCTTTTTTGCCAGTCCTGGGCTTGGACCCCAGCCCCTCTGTTGAAAGTTTTTAAGTGAATCAGAAAATTAGTTACAAGGGCTGGGAATATGGCCTAATGGCAAGAGTGCTTGCCTCGTATACAGGAGGCCCTGGGTTCAATTCCCCAGCACCACATATACAGAAAACGGCCAGAAGCGGCGCTGTGGCTCAAGTGGCAGAGTGCTAGCCTTGAGGAAAAAGAAGCCAGGGACAGTGCGCAGGCCCTGAGTCCAAGCCCCAGGACTGGCCAAAAAAACAACAAACAAACAAACAAAAAACTTTCAACAGAAACATTTTTCAGGATCTTCTAAGGGTCTTCTAACAATTCTTCAAATGGAGTGCAACATTAACAGCATAATCATAAAAGAACAAGTACTCTTTTTTTTTTTTTTTCTGCTACCAGGGTTTGAACTCAGGGCCTCATGCTTGCTAATAAGCTGGCCCTCTTATCTCTTGAGCCATACCTACAGAGTAGCTTTTGCTAGCTGTTTTGAAGATGGAGTCTCAAAATACTTTTCTGCCAGGGCTGGCTTCTAACCATGATTCCCCAGATCTCAGCCTCCTAAATAGCTAGGATTATAGTCCTGAGCCTATAGCACACCAGGCCCTAATACCTCTTGTTAAATGCTAAAGGATAGCATTATTGTGTTATTCTTTCTGTAAGACATATGAAAAATAAGGTGGCACCAGTGCTTGCCCACCAAGCAACAAGGCCCCAAGTTCAAACCCTAGTGTAAAAAAAAATTATGAAAAATAACATGTTTGGCCTGGGAATGTGGCTTAGTGGTAGAGTGCATGCCTAGCATGCATCGAGCCCTGGGTTTGATTCCTCAGTACCACATAAACAGAAAAAGCCAGAAGTAGCACTGTGGCTCAAGTGGTAGACAGTTTGTCTTGAGCAAAAGAAGCTAAGGGATGGTGCCCAGGCCCTGAGTTCAAGTACGGACTGGCAGAAAGAAAGAAAGCAAAAAAGGCAAGCAAGCAAGCAAGAAACAAAAGAAAGGACAGAAAGGAGAGAGAAAGAGACAGAGAAGAACGTTTACTTTTAGTTTAACAGTGAAGTGAAAAACTCAACTAATTATCCATATTAACAAAAAATAACTGACCTAAAGAACATCACAGAATTAACTTTTCTCTTTCTCTTTTGCAGTCCTGGGGCTTGAACTCAAGGTCCAGGCACTGTCCCTGAGCTTCTTTTCTTCAAGGCTAACACTACCGCTTGAGCCAGTACCACTTCTGGCTCTTTCTGTTTAGGTGGTACTGAGGCATCGAACCCAGGGCTTCACGTATGCTAGGCAAGCACTCTACCACTAAGCCAAATTCCCAACCCTAACTTTTCCCTTTTGTTGTGACCCCCCCCCCGCCCCCGTCAACATTCCTCCCTTCTTCATGGGGCTGGAACTCTCAGCCTGGGCACTGTCCCTGAGCTTTTCAGCTAAAGACTAGCAGTCTACTACTTTAGCCACAGTGCCACTTCCCCTAACTTTTCTCTTTTACTTTCTTTTTTTGGCCTCATATTCAAGATCCACTTTGCTTCCTTTTTATGTATTAATTTTCAATTTTGTTGCTTTTAAAGTATGACTATGTAGCCCAGGTTGTTCTGGAACTAAGCCCTCCTGCCTCAAGTCTCCAGACTTCTGGGCTTACAAGAGTACATCACCACAGCTTTTCTACAGATATCTACAGATAGTTCACATTTCAAAACATTTCCAAGGAGGGAATACAAAGAAGTGAACAAAACTAGATTATCAGTGGCTCATTTACTTGCTGCTTTTACAAAACGGAATTAAAAGGAAAGAAGCTGGGCACAGTGGAACAGCCTATAGTCCCAGATTTTCAGGAGAGAAGTCAGGAAGCTAAACTTTGTCAACCTTGGAGTTTGAGAATAGCTCAACCTAGCCAACATAACAAGATCCTACCCCTGGGCCCTCCACCAGTTAAAAGGGATATGAGAATACAACAAAGGTTAAACTTTTCTGAAACACTAGGAATGCTTGTGCTCCTGTTATTTAACTAAGAATTAAAATGGCCACATTGCACAAGCAACACGATTTAACAATGACATCATTCATGGAAAGCCACTGGAAAGAATAGGAGCAGCTGAAAATGGCTGTATATTGTCTTTTTGTATTCCACAAACTTTCCAAACCAATGAAAGCACTAAAGCTTTGTTTTTTAATTTATTAGTCTACATCACTGTACAAAGGCAATTCTTTGTAATATCTCCACAAATTTGTACAATGTACACCAAATTTATCCTATTAATTCCTTTTCCTTGTTTCTTTTCTTTTTAGTCTTAGCAAGGATTTGTTAGTGTAACAAGGTAACACTTAGATTTTAAAAGAGACCTTTCCTATTTAAAGGAAATCATTATCACCTAAGAAACAAGTATGAGAGAACAAAAGATTCAAGCACATTTGATCTTAAATGTGGGAAAATATTTAAAAATAGAAGTCTTTCATATGACCTTAGGACAAAAAAGGTAATGGCCCACATTTTAATAATCTAAATCTACTTATTAGTAATGTTCACAGCACTAGCCTAAAACCTAACTTTTTAACAAATTAGGTCTCAGCAATCTGACCCCATGTTTACTAACACCATTGGAAAACCAATCCTGGTATCACATTCAACTTAACTTCTAAGACAAAAACATTTTCCTGACCCTAATATAATCTAAGCAGATGTAAAATTTTTATTTTTAGTGCCTGAAATTTCCTGCTTGAATGAATTATAGTCATCAAGGAAATCTATTCTATTCTCCTGCCAAAGCCTAGCCATGAACTCTTTATTAGTCAGAACCCTCATGAAGTAGTCCATAATCAATTCTTCAAAATTCCCCCCAATTTTTAAGTACTTAAGGAAAAAAAAAATCAAGACCTTGTCCCCAGCGGCCCCCCCCCCCCCGTAATCTATGACCCTGAGAATATAAAGTGAGAGGAAACGGTGCTGATTGAGAAAAAGATGTTGATTTAAAAGAAAAAAAGGGAGAAGACATACAGACAAGACAAATAGATCATTTCACTGAAAACTGAACTTCATTAAATGGATGGTCCTTCCCTAAAATTACCATTTTAGTGTTAAGGTCATATGAAAGATTTCTAAACACAGATCACAGAGAGGTAACAGGTTTATTTTGGTTCTAAGTTTATGCCTTTGCTTTTGTACTTGGCAAATAAAAGTAAACAGAGTAAAAGTCAATAGAAAACCTTAAACATTTTCAAGAGATACTTTTTTTCAAAAGAAAATCTGGGGTCTGGGGATATGGCCTAGTGGCAAGAGTGCTTGCCTTGTATACTTGAAGCCCTGGGTTCGATTCCCCAGCACCACATATACAGAAAATGGCCAGAAGTGGCACTGTGACTCAAGTGGCAGAGTGCTAGCCTTGAGCAAAGAGAAGCCAGGGACAGTGCTCAGGCCCTGAGTCCAAGGCCCAGGACTGGCAAAAAAAAAAAAAAAAGAAAATCTGTAGGATATATACTGGTTTTCCACTCCTATATATACATCTTTTTCATTTCTTAAATCATTATTATAAAGATGATGTACAGAGGGGTTAAAGTAATGTAAGTCAGGTAATGAGTACATTTCTTTAAAAAATAATAAATGTAGGGCTGGGAATGTGGCTTAATGGTAGAGTGCTTGTCTAGCATGCATAAAGCCCTGGGTTGGATTCCTCCGTACCACATAAACAGAAAAAGCCAGAAGTGCCACTGTGGCTCAAGTGGTAGAGCACTAGCCTTGAAGAAAAAGAAGCCAGGGACGGTGCCCGGGCCCTGACTTCAAGCCCAGGAGTGGCAAAAAATAAAAATAAATAATAATAAATGTAAGCCGGGCACTGGTGGATCACGCCTGTAATCCTAGCTACTCAGGAAGCTGAGATCTGAAGATTGTAGTTCAATACCAGCCATGGCAGGAAAGTCTGTGAAACTCTTATCTCCAGGGCTGGGGATATGGCCTAGTGGCAAGAGTGCTTGCCTTGTATACATGAAGCCCTGGGTTCAATTCTCCAGCACCACATATACAGAAAACAGCCAGAGGTGGCACTGTGGCTCAAGTGGCAGAGTGCTAGCCTTGAGCAAAAAGAAGCCAGGGACAGTGTTCAGACCCTGAGTCCAAGCCCCTGGACTGGAAAAAAAAAAAAAAAAGAAACTCTTATCTCCAATAAACTACCAAATAGCCAGAAGAAAAGCTATGGCTCAAGTGGTAGAGTGCTAGCCTTGAGCAAAAGAAATTCAGGGACAGCACCCAGGCCCTGAGTTCAAGCTCCAGGAAGGGCAAAAAATAAAAATGTAATAAATAAATAAATAAACAATAAAATTAAATGTTAAGGGGCTGGGGATATGGCCTAGTGGCAAGAGTGCTTGCCTCGTATACATGAGGCCCTAGGTTCGATTCCCCAGCACCACATATACAGAAAATGGCCAGAAGGGGCGCTGTGGCTCAAGTGGCAGAGTGCTAGCCTTGAGCAAGAAGAAGCCAGGGACAGTGCTAAGGCCCTGAGTCCAAGCCCCAGGACTGGCCAAAAATAAATAAATAAATAAATAAATAAATGTTAATAGATTAGGTGAGCACCATAGCAGCTCAACAACTATATAGTAATACATTTTGCAAGGTGATGACAGGTAGGTATGTGTATGCGTGTGTTTGTGGAGCTTACAAAAATGATTTCACATTCAATTAACTTTCTATTTATTGGTGCCAAAAGAATAAAGTATTGTAAGAAGCTTAATTTTTCCAGTAAAATAACACTATATCAAAAGAGAGTAAAATACTTTGTAGCAGCTAAAAATTCTAAGCTTCTATGAAACTATTATTTTTCATTAAAGTTTGGTCAATTAAAAAAGGGAAAAGGCCACAAAATTATAATTAGTCAGAAAAAAGGAAACTTATATCATCAAAAATCACTAATAATGAACAACCTTAATGCACAAAATGGCCTTTCAGTCTCATTCTCTCATTTGTGAATGTCATGCTGTTGAAATGCATGCACTTTCTTGAGTTCAAGGTCCATCCTAACAACTAGATAGCCCTATCGTATGACATACTAAATGGCAGACTTCCCCAGAGCATGATTTAGCAATGAAAATAGCCCATAACTCCTCTCTAGAGTTATAAGCCATCTGACTTATGTAACCGTAACCCCCTCAATACATCAACTTTATAACAATAAAAAATTAAGATAAAATATGAAAAGTTATCTTTTGAATTTGCAAAGATCCAAATTATTGGACTGCTAGAATTTCAGTCTTGCTCTTTTCTGAATAAGAGCAAAAGTGGGGGGTTGGGGACATGGCCTAGTGGCAAGAGTGCTTGCCTTGTATACATGAAACCCTGAGTTCAATTCCTCAGCACCACATATATAAAAAATGGCCAGAAGTGGCGCTGTGGCTTAAGTGGCAGAGTACTAGCCTTGAGCAAAAAGAAGCCAGGGACAGTGCTCAAGCCCTGTGAGTTCAAGCCCCACGACTGGCAAAAAAAAAAAAAAAAAAAAAAAAAGAGCAAAAGTGCTGCACAAACTCCAAGAACAGGGGAAAAAAAAAAAAAAAACATGCTGATGTAGGTTACCTAGAAAGTGTCTAATACTCTACTAGGCTGTTGAGATCAATTCAAATAAATGTTTTCCATTCCTACTCCCACAAATTTTTAGTCTGTCAGTTCAAGAGCATAAAACCCTAAAGAAGACACCACCCTCATAAAACGTTTTGGCAATCTAAAGGATTTTTAGAGTCTGGAGTTAAAACTAACCCTAAACCAGAACTAATCAAGCCACAGCTCTGGTTGTTGTCACAACACTCAAGTACTTCGCCATGAAATTTCCTCATCCAGAAAATAAGGCAGTTGTGCTAGGTGACTTCTTAGTTTCTCCTTCCAGTTCTAAATTTCTACTATTTCAAGATCTCCAATTCACTAAGAATTATAACTGTCACTGCCAAGTGCTGGTGGCTCTCGCCTATAATCCTAGCTACTTAGGAGTTTGGGTTTGAGGATGATGACTCCAGCAGGAAAGTCCCTGAGACTCTTATCTCTAATAAACTACTCAGAAAAACAGAAGGGGCACTGGGATTTAAGTGGTAGAATGATAGCCTTGAGCAAAAGCTTAAATTAATTAAAATAAAAAATTATTGTCATGTTAAAGCTCAACATGTGATCATTTTTCACTACTTCATAAAAACTTAAAGTTGGAGAACTTGAGAAAACTTTTCCCAAGTTTATAAAACTGCAGAAGAGAGGAAATATAGTCACCTATTTGTTTCCCACCGTATATAAGAATCTGTCTAAACAGAATAAGAATTCTATAATAATATAGTAATCAATTCATGAACCCACATATATTCCAACAGAAGTATCTCAGTAGTATAAACCATTTTCCAAAGCGTGCATCTGCTACCTATAAGGCTAAGCAGAAGTATACTTGAGCCCAAGAGTCTGAGGCCAATCTGAGAAACATAACTGAGACCCCATATCAAACAAACAAAAAGTATTATGTGTCCTTTTACTGTGTTTCATTTAAAATTAGTTCCATCTGGGCTATATACCTATCTACTCAGGAAGCTAACATCTGAGGATTGAGGTTCAGAGCCAGCCCAAGTAGACAAATCTGAGACTTTTATTTCCAAGTTAGCCAGCAAACAGTAGGTGGTAGAATGCCAACTGAGTAAAAAGTCAAGCTTTAAAGCCCCAATTTCAAGCCTCAGTAACACATACACACCTCTCCATGTGATACATGTAATAGATTTTTTTTTTGGCCAGTCCTGGGCCTTGGACTCTGGGCCTGAGCGCTGTCCTTGGCTTCTTTTTGCTCAAGGCTACTAAGTACTCTGCCACTTGAGCCACAGCGCCACTTCCAGACATCTTCTATATATGTGGTGCTGGGGAATCAAACCCAGGGCTTCATGAATATGAGGCAAGCACTCTTGCCACTAAGGCCATACTCCCAGCCCCTAGATTCTTTCTTCTGTTTCTTTTCTTTTCTTTTTTTTTTTTTTTTTTAAGACAAGGACCCATTGGGTAATTTAGGCTGGGTCAAAGTCATAATCCTCATTCATCAACCTTCCAAGTGTTGGAACTACAACCATGAAGGCTATGCTATGGGTTTTTTGTTTTGGTGGTCCTGGGGATTGAACTCAAGGCCTGGGCACTGTTCCAGAGCCTCTCTGGGCTCAAGGCTAGCATTCTACCACTTGCACCACAGTGCCACTTCCAGCTTTTTCTGTTTATGTAGCACTGAGGAATTGAAGCCAGAGCTTCATGCACGCTAGGCAAGCACTCTACAGTAAGCCACATTCCCAGTCCTGCAATGGGTTTTTAGAAGATCAATTCTGTTTTGTTGTTGTTGTTCAAGCTAGTTCTGGGGCTTGAACTCAAGAGCCTGGCACTGTCCCTTATCTTTTTTTGCTCACGGTTAGTACTCTACCACTGCAGACAACAGTTCCACTTCAGCTTTTTTTTGGTGATTAACTGGAGTAAGAATCTCACAAACCTTCCTGCCCCTGCTGGCTTCAAACCTTCACTAAGCTCTCAGCCTCCTGATTAGCTAAGATTACAGGCATGAGTCATCAGCACTCAACTTCACTTTATTTTATGGCTATGTTTTTAATTCAAATTAGACAGCATAGCTGAAAACAAAAGGCTACATGGTCAGCTGATTCAAAATGGCATTCTAATGTACATCTACTTCTCTAGCACTGCAAAAACTCCGTAAAAAGGGGGCTGGGGATATGGCCTAGTGGCAAGAGTGCTTGCCTCGTATACATGAGGCCCTGGGTTCAATTCCTCAGCACCACATATACAGAAAATGGCCAGAAGTGGCGCTGTGGCTCAAGTGGCAGAGTGCTAGCCTTGAGCAAAGAGAAGCCAGGGACAGTGTTCAGGCCCTGAGTCCCAGCCCCAGGACTGGCAAAAAAAAAAAAAAAAACTCCGTAAAAAGTATAGAGATCTAACTATATGTATAAGTAGGAGTTAATTAAAACTTAACCAACTAGCAAGCAGAGATTGTGGGATATTATGATTAACTGACAATTAAACAGGAAGGACTGGGTATGTAGCTCAGCGACTAGCTGTAGCACCTGACTAACATGTGAGAGACAGATGAAGAAAAAGAAGATTAACTAGGGAACTTCGTTGAAAAAAATCTTCCTAGAACCCATTAAGTCAATTTTTCCCTCAATTCACAGTCAACTCCTGAGAAACACCTGATGATTTAATAGCTGTTCTACAAATAGGTCAAGTTCATCATTTATTTATTTTTGCCAGTCCTGGGCCTTGAACTCAGGGCCTGACCATTGTCCCTGGCTTCTTTTGCTCAAGGCTAGCACTCTGCCACTTAAGCCACAGCGCCACTTCTGGCCATTTTCTATATATGTGGTGCTGGGGAATCGAACCCAGGGCTTCATGTATAGGAGGCAAGCATTCTTGCCACTAGGCCATATTCCCAGCCCCATCATTTATTTTTTAGTTTACACAGCCCATAGGCCAAGGAAGACCCCATAGCTAAGAGTGGTTTAGTTTATCTGGAGTGCTGGATATGAAGCTTTACATAGGTTAGAAAGTGTTATGTGAAAACAAAATAAAAGTATAGAAATTTCAAAAAAAAAAAAAAAGTGTTATATTAGTGAGCTAAAACCCCAGCTCTACATTCTTTTTTTGCCAGTCCTGGGCCTTGGACTCAGAGCCTGAGCACTGTCCCTGGCTTGTTTTTGCTCAAGGCTAGCACTTTGCTACTTGAACCACATCGCCACTTCTGGCTTTTTCTATATATGTGGTGCTGGGGAATGGAACCCAGGGCTTCATGTATACAAGGCAAGAACTCTTGCCACTAGGCCATATTCCCAGCCCCCAGCTCTACATTCTTAAAAGGGGTATAAATGTGTAAGATTGAGACCATCTGTAGATCCACAAGGCCTAAAACATCTACCATCTGTTTTGTGTGTGTGTGCCCGCATATGCACACGCAAGTCCTGGGGCTTGAACTCTACATGCTGTCTGTAAATTTTGTGCTCCAGGCTAGCACTCTATCACTTGAACCACAGCTCCACTTCCAGCTTTTTGGGGGTTAGTTGGAGACAGTACACGGACTTGCCTGTGTGAGCTGGCTTTGAACCAAGAACTTAAGATTTCAACCTCCTCAGTAGCTAGGCTTACTACAGTCATGAGCCACAGACACCTAGCTAATAGTTTACTTTTTACAAAAAGTTTGACAGGGGCTAGGAATGTGGCTTAGTGGTAGAGTGCTTGCCTAGCATGCATGGGTTCAATTCCTCAGTACCACATAAACAGAAAAAGCCAAAGGTGGCACTGTGGCTGAAGTGGTAGAGTGCTAGCCTTGAGCAAAAAGAAATCAGGGGCAAAAAAAAAAAAAGAGAGAGAGAGAGAATATACAAGACACTGATTACCAAATGCTCCTTTCTCCTCAAGTTAACTGAAGTTTCCAAACAAAATTGGCATTTTTCTAATTCGCTTGCATTAGTCCTTAAGAAAACATCCCAAAGGCTTTATTCCCTTCTATACGCTCAGTGGTTTACCTAAATGAGAGTTAATTTGTACTAACTGCAAAAGATTGGACGGACACCTTACCTGGGGCATTGGCTATAGCCAACGGCAGGCCTGGTAGCTGGTGCACCTGAATCCCTGAAGTACTCAAAGCACTGAGGTTAATGGTCTGGAGGCCGGGCACCGAGGACAGTTGAGCAGCATTCACAGTGACTGTGCCAGCAGGGATGGAGGCAGCTGAGGCAATGGGCGTAAGTGTGGTGTTGCTGCTGCTGGTCTGTCCCAAGGAAACACCCTGCATCGGGGCTAAGGTGATTGTCTGGGCCTGTGGGTTCTGAACTTGGAGGTTCTGCAGCTGAAGAGTCTGCCAACTGACTTGTCCATTAGGTCCCACTGTTGGTGTCCGGATGATGATGGGGCCAGAATTTGGAACCGCCTGAAGCTGGAGATTCTGGAGAGTTTCCTGGGAAATAGCTTGAGTTGTAAAGGTCTGTCCTGACAATGGTGCGGCTTGGAGGGCCTGAAGAGCTTGTCCCCCTTGAACTAGCTGAGGCTGAATAAGAATCTGTTGTTGTTGTGTCTGCTGGTTTTGTTCTCCTTCTTTCTGCTGAGTTGTTTGCAGTGAGCTTCCAGATGTTTGGTTCTGCTGAATGTTCAGACCATCAGAACCCTGTAGCCCGCTGACCCTCTGTGGTGTCTGGCTCTGAGAAGTGGTCCCGGCTGATCCACTGGTGGTAAAGTTCATAATTCCCATGTTGCTGGTGGTAGTAGTTGTTGAGTAGCTATTGGCATTGGTAAAAAAGGAACTGGAACTGGCTTGCGATGACACCAAGCTGGTAGAACTAATGGCAGTCCCTGAGGTGACCGGCTGTGAGCTGCTCTCCTGGGATCCAGAGCTGCTGATAGTGACTGCCTGAGAGCTGGGAGTCAAGGTAGCTGCAGAAACGCTGTTGACAGGTAGCAAGGTGATGTTCCCATTCAGGGCCACTGGTACATTGGTCACATACTGAGTCTGTCCTGAGAGCACGTTATTAGTCAGGCCTTGGAGAGGAACAGCCTGTTGGAGAAGATTTGGCATAGCAGCAATGATGTTGCCTCCACTTCCTCGATTTGTGATGATCTGTTGGTTTGCACCTGGTATGATCTGTATTTGACCAGAACCATCCTGCTGCACTTGAGCCCCAGTCGTAGCAGCAAACTGCAGCTGTTGCCCATCAACAGTCTGGAACTGTGGGATTACTTGATACTGAATGTTAGGCATCACTCCAGGTAGACCTGTCAGAACTTGCTGGTTCTGTAAGTTGGGGGTGGCAGCCACAACATACTGCCCACTGGAGACTGTGCGATTCTTGGAAGACTCACTGCCATTGCTGCCATTGGTACTGTTGCCACTCTGTTCCTTTGAGGTAGGAGTAGCCCCAGAGGAGGAAGAGATGATCTGCCAGCCATTGGCACCCTGTGAAAGTTGTGTGGCTGTGAGGTCAAGTTCACCTGTGCCCCCTGACTGGCTTGGACCCTGGGAGTTGTTGCTGTTCTCATTGGGTGACTCAATTCTGCTGCAGGTTGCTGCCAGCAGAGCCAAAGGGGATGGCTGGGATTCCTGGCCAGAAAATAGGAGGAAAGGAGTTAGTGATACCCAGCTGCCAGCCTAGGGGGCAGTATACAACAAATGAACAGCAACATGGTGCAGACAAAGAGAGAGGAAAAAAAAACAGAAACAAAATCCTGACCTAGTGTATGGCTGAAACTCATCCTTTAGGGAATCTCAAAATTACTGTCTTTCTGTGCTTATCCACTACAAAATGACTTACTGGGTTGGTTGTTTGGGGGTTTTGTGTGTGTGTGTGTGCGTATGAAGGTTAAGGCAATTCCTAAGAATATTTGTACCCTCTAAACACCTTCCCCCCACACTTTGCTCTAATGATCACTCACCTGTCCTCCTCCTCCTCCACTGCTGCTGCTGCCTGTGCTGCTGCTTCGAGTCTGAGAAAAGGCACCACCGCCATTACCACTGCCCCCATTATTTCCACCAACTCCTTTCTCAATCTTCACCACTGCTGTCATTTCATCCATGGAGTGATCTTGGTCTAAAAAGAATCACAAGATAAACAACTCACAGTGAGAAGAAAAAGGATATGGTGAAGAAGGGTAAAAGGAGGCTATGATGAAACAGCAATGACTAACAGGAAGGTGAAAGACGCCAGTGCAAAGAAAAACGGATTGAGGCTAGACTAGGGAGTCCTAGAACACGCAGGACATGACTAGGCTTACTTGCACCAACCTTGGGCCTCGTTTCCCATGCACAAAATTAAACACAGAAAACACTCAGTGTTTTGAGATATAAAATGGAAGTGGCCATGGGCAATGTAGACAGGGCTTCAAAGTAAGAAAAAACATCCCAGGGATAAAAAGGATAAGTAAGGCAAAACCCAACACGTGGGTGGATGGAAAGCTTGCTAAAATTAGGATTGAGTTCGAGACAGAAAAATAGAAGTGTAAAGAGTAACAAGAGAGAAGAGAAAGAGAAAAAACTAGTAAGTGTGAGTGGGGAAACATTTGTGAACGCAAGTAAAGGGGCTAAAGGGGTCTGGAAGAGTTTGGAAATCAGGTATGCGGGGCTGAAGGAAGGCGGGCCCTAGAAGTAAGGGGCGGTTTCGGGGTGAGGGGCGTGGAAAGGGCGGGACGGCAGGGGGGAGGGGAGGCGGGGGGGGGGGCGGCGGTAGGGAGGGCCTAGGGGCAGGCGGCGACCAGAGGGCGGACTGGGGAGGCGGTTGGCCCAGGCGGGGCCTACACTTCTCGGGCCACCCCCGCGGCGCCAGCCCTCGGCGGGAGGAGCCTCAGGCGGGCGGCCCACTAGTGGGGGGTAAAGACCGTCCCCCCCAGTGGCCGGGGCGGGCAGGGGGCGGGCGAGGCCACGCTGCCCCCTCCCCCGGGGCGGGTGGCCCATCCCCCTCCTCCTCCGAGGCCCCGCCACTGCCACTGCCCCTTCTCTCCCTCCCTTCCCTCCGCCCCGGGCGGGACCTAGGCCGCCGCCGCCGCCTCCCGCCCGCCCCCCCTCACGGCGGGGACCGCCCGGTCGGCCCTCGCGCGCGCCCCCTCACTCCCGTCTCACCCCTAGGCTTGGAGTGGACTCATCCTTACCGCTCATGGTGGCAGCTGAGGGACGAGCTCAAGGGGGTCCTGTCCGGGGGGGTTGGGGGGGGCCCAGGAAAAACGCGGACGCTGACGAGGCAAGCGAACCCGGACCGGACAGGGAGGGGGGGGGTAAGGAGGAGGGAGCAGCGCGCCACAAGCCCTGCCTAAGCTCCACCTCTTCACTCCTGCCCCGCCCAATGAGGGAGGGAGAAAGGAGGGACTTGAAGAAGAAAAGCAGGCGGGCTACCCAATGAGAAGACACGTTTCCTCGCTAAGGCGTGTAAGACAAAGTTGCGTGCCTGGTGTCCGCCCCTAAAGACCGCCCTATCAGCTTTCAAAACCAATGAGAGATGCAGGAAGTGAGGATAGGCGGGAGGTGGAGACGACAGGCTTAGAAAAAAACCAGTCAGCTGCCAGGCGGGCTCCCCGAGCGATGGGGATAGGAAGGGCTTAGCTAAGAGTGACAGAACAACGACCAACCAGATTCTTGGGTATGCCTCAGCAACGACCGGGTTGGGAGAAAAGTAAGAAGTAGGCCGGAATGGTCTAGGCTACAGCTTGTCTAAACCAATCAGAAATCAGGCGGGCAGTTAGGAAAGTTATGATTGGATTGAAACTGAAAAAAGACGGCCTAGGACGCATATTGACGTGAACTAAAACCCAATTAAACGCGGGGTGAACGCTGAAGCCTGCAACTTGAAGTGGGCCGAGGAGAATTGGCTTCTCCCTCAGTTACTCAGTCCAATGAGAAGGCGAAGCGAAGCTGAACCCGCCTGTAAACCAGCCAATAGGCGTTACCAGAACCACCCATGGCGAAGGAGGGAACAGGGCTGGGCCAAGAGGCGTCCGTCGCCATGTTGGCCCTCCTCGGGGACGTCTATGCGGTGACTAGATAGCGCGCTTTAGCAGGGCACGGAAACTAAAACACGGATCCGAGCCCCAACAGGCTCCTGCCTCTTCGCCGAGGCTCTTCGGAGTGTTGGGTTGGCCGCTCTCCCATCACCCCGGCTCGGGGAGGGGCGGACTGATAGGCCGACGCCCGACCGTGTGGGAGGAAGCCCTGCGAGTGCAGGCCGGACGTGATCTGGTGACGGCGCTCGTGAACTCAGTTCATGTGCAAGGTTTCCGTGAGCTTGCAGCAAACGCCATTTTCTTGGGCTTCCCCAGACAAAGGCACTAATCAGTAATATTTATGACCGGTTTATGAACAGCTTGCGTGTGCAAAGACGAACAGCCTGGAGTCAGGAGCTCTTAACCACTTCCTTTTTTCTTCTTCACCTTTCTCCTTAATTAAGAATACTGGCCCAAAATATGGAACGAGGTAGCCAAGTTCTTGCTCTTTTTTTTTTTTTAAATAATTGCAAAGCTTAAAAGGGATTTTACCCAAGGCTATGTAAGGAAAACTCTACCCTCCATTTTGTCTCCTTTATCCTTAGTGGAGGCTGCTGGTCGATAACATGATGTCATTCCTTTTAGCACTTGGAACTTACATGCCTGTTTTTTTGTTCTTTTTTAACTTGAGTTGTCTACACTGGCACTTCATTAATGTCCTCGTGTTTGTTTTTGTTGTTGTTGTTGTTCTCCCCTCCCCCATTCCCCAGTCTAGCTGGTTCTCAGACTTGAGCTCAAGGCCTGGAGGCTGCCTGTGAGATTTTTATTTTTTTTGTGTGCCAGTCCTGGGACTTGAACTCAGGGCCTAAGCACTGTCCCTGGCTTCTTTTTGCTCAAGGTCAGCATTCTGCCACTTGAGTCACAGTGCCACTTCTGGCTTTTTCTATATATGTGATGCTGAGGAGTCTAACCCAGGGCTTCAGGTATATGAGGCAGCACTTGAGCACTAGGCCATATTCTCAGCCCCCCTGTGTGGTTTTTAATTCAAGGCTAGTGCTCTACCACCTGAGCCCACAGCTCCACTTCCTGATTTTTTTTGGGGGGGGTGATATATTGGAGATAAGAGTCTTACTGTCTTTCTTGCTTCAACCCTGCATCCTCAGATCTCAGCCTCCTGATTACAGGCATGAGCCACTGGTGCTCTGCTTTAGTGTTGCTTTGGGTTTTTTTTGTTTTGTTTTGAATTTTGGCTATATTTGTTACTGTTGATTGTGACAGGGTCTTAGCCTCCTAGATCTGGTACTGCAGGCATATGTCGCTGTCTACCTTTATTGACATATCAAAGATTTTGTTGTTTTTTAATAGGGTCTCACTATGTATGTAGTCCACGTGGCCTAAAATGAACTAAATCCTTTCTAAAGCATACACACACACACACATATGGTTGTTGTTTTTTTCTGTAGCACTGGTATTTGAGTTCAGGACCTATGTGCATATTCTTTTTAAAAAGCAGGTTGCCAGAACCCCCACTCCAGATATGGTAATCTCCAAATTTCTAAAGGGTTTCAAGGATTTTTTGTTTGATTGGTTTTAAGGTTTTGAGACAGTCTAACTGTGTATGTAGCCCAGGCTGGTTTTTAAATCATGAATTTCCTGCCTCAGCCTCTACAATGTTCCTATTACAGAGATGAACTATCACAAACAACTTTTGTTTTGTTTTGAGATAGTCTTGTACTATAGCTTGAGTCCCTGGGCCTTCCTCCCCTCCCCTAGTGTGGAGATTACGGGTGAATACCACCAAACCCAGTTTGAATATAATTTTTCAGTAGTCCCCAAGGATTTAAGAAACACTAAGGGGCAAGGCATTGTAGGGTGGGACAAAGTTGTAATCCCCAGCACTCAGAAAGTTGAGAGAATCATTAAAACCACCTTGAAGTATATGGGAAAAACCTGTCTGAAACAAAACAAGAAAAAACACTAAGGAAAGAGACTGGAAAGAAGAAGCCTCCTTCACTAGGGAAGAAACTTCCTGGTAGGAAGAAATTGCATTACTCATTCATGTAAACCAAGCTCTGAAGATTCTAACAGCTGTTTAGTGAGCAGCAACAGACACACCTAAACTTGCTTCAGGGGGTGGAGGGGACAGGAACAAATGCTGTGGAGCAGTATTCTATAAACATTTCACAATGTCTAACTTAGTTCTTTCTATAGATTTAAGAGTTTGTCACATCTGGGTTTATAACTCAGTGGTATTATAGTGTGTACCTAATATTGAAAGATATTAGTTTGATTACAAGAAAGAAAAGAAAAAGAAAGGCTGGGACTGTAGCTTAGTGGTAGTGCTTGTTTAGCTTGCGTGAAGCATGAAGCCCTGGGTTCAATTCCTCAGCACCACATAAACAGAAAATGCTGGAAGCGGCTCTGTGGCTCAAATGGTAGAGTGCTAGCCTTGAAAAAGAAACCCAGGATCAGCCAGGTGCCTGTGGCTTATGTCTGTAATCCTAGCTACTCAGAGATCTGAGGATCATGGTTCAAAGCCAGACCAGGCAGGAAAGTCCATGAGACCCTTATCTCCAAGTAACCACCAGAAAACTGAAGTGGCACTGTGGCTACTTGAGCTAAGGAGCTCAGGGACAGTGCCCAGGCCCATAGTTCAAACCCCACGAGTGACCAAAAAAAAAAAAAAAAAAAAAAGAGAAAGGGACAGTACTGTGCACAGGCCCTAAGTTCAAACCCTGGGACTGGCAAAAAAAAAATGAGGGAGAGAGCAAGGAGGGAAGGAAAAATATAATGAATATAAAGTAAAATGGGGATATCACCATCCTTTACAAATCAGGAAATTAAGATACTGATAGTTTTGTTAAATAATACTGTTCTGTATTGCTTTCCAAATCCTCACTTCTAATTTTTTGGTGGTTACTTGGAGACAAGAGTCTCATAGACTTTCCTACCTTATCTGGCTTTGAATCACAATCCTCATATCTCAGTCTCATAAGTACCTAAGATTAAAAGCATGAGCCACCAATGCCCAGCTTGGTGTTTATATGTTTTGTTTTTGCCACTTGAGCCACAGTCCCACTTCTGGCTTTTTCTGTTTATGTGGTACTGAGGAATCAAACCCAGCCTAAGATGTTGAAGTCTAATTTTTTTTTTTCCCCTTTTCCTTTTTGGTACTGGGGATCAAACACAGGACTTTGTACTTGCTGGGCAAGTGGTTCCTACTGAGCTACATCCCAGCCCCAAAATGTTTGTTTCTTTGTTTGCCAGTCCTAGGGCTTGAACTCATGGCCTGGGCCCTGTCCCTGAGCCTCTTTGTTCTCAAGGCTAAAGCTCTACCACTTGAGCTACATCTGCCATTTCTAGTTTTCATGGTTTTTATTTGTTTTTGTGCTAGTCTTGGGGCTTGAATTTAGGGTCTAGGCACTCCCCCTGAGCTTTTGTGCTCAAAGCCTTGAGCTCTAGCACTTGAGTCACAGCTCTACTTCCAGCTTTTTTAGTGGCTAATTGAACAGAAGAACCTCACAGACTTTCCTACCTGGGGTTGGCTTTGAACTACCATCCTCAAATCTCATATTACTAAGTAGCTAGGATTACAGGTGTGAGCTACTTGTGCCTATACCCACCATCTGTTTTTGGCCATGGTTCTAAGTTCTAGTCTGCATGAAACCACAACCTGGTTTCATTTTATTCCCGATACTGAGAAAAAGGCCTAGATTAAGACTAAAAGAAAATCAGTTGTTAGGCCAATGACTCAAGTCTGTTTAAGTTACTCAGGAGGCTTAGGTGTTTTTGTTGTTGTTGTTGTTGTGGGGTTTTTTTGCTAGTCCTGGGGCTTGAACTCAGGGCCTGGGCACTGTCCCTGAGCTTCTTTTTGCTCAAAGCTCTGCCACTTGAGCCACAGTGCCACAGCGCCACTTCTAGCATTTTCTGTTTATGTAGTACTGAAGAATCGAACCCAGGGCTTCATGTATGCTAGGCAAGCACTCTACCCCTAAGCCATATTCCCAGCCAAGACTGAGATCTCAGGACGACTGAGGTTTGAAGATAGTTTTTTAGATCCCTCTTGAATTAACCAGCAAAATGCCCAGACTAGAGGTTTAGTTATGCTGTGGTAGCCATAATGGGAAAAGTAGAATCAAAGCCCAAAGCCCTGAGTTCAAGTCTTAGTACCAGCACAAAAATAAATTAATAAATAAAAATCCTGGCTCCACAACAATTTCCTAAGTGCACAGAAATGGAGAGACAAAGGGTGAACCACTCTGTATATCACTTAAAAAATTTTAGGAGCCAGGTGCTGGTGATTCACACCTGTAATCCTAGCTACTCAGGAGGCTGAGATCTGATCACAGTTCAAAGCCAGCCCTGGAAGGAAAGTATACAGACTCTTATCTCCAATAAACTCCTCAGAAAACCAGAAATGGCACTGTAGCTCAACTGGTAGAGTGCTAGCTTTGAGCTGAAGAGCTCAGGAACAAAGCCCAGGCCCAGAGTTCAAGCCCTTGACCAACAAAATAATAAGTAGGGCTGGGAATATGGCCTAGTGGCAAGAATGCTTGCCTCACATACATGAAGTCCTTGGTTCAGTTCCCCAGCACCACATATATAGAAAACGGCCACAAGTGACACTGTGGCTCAAGTGGCAGAGTGCTAGCCTTGAG